>NC_057813.1:608180475-608490021 GCF_018294505.1 Triticum aestivum
GGAAAAGGGCTACATTGGGGTGGACTCCGACAAAGTTTTCGCACAAATGTGCGAAAACTGCCATCGTGAGGACGGCGTTGGGGGTGAAATCTAAGAGGCGGAGCCCGTATGTGTTCATGATATCATAGAAGAACTCCGAGAAGGGCGGGCAGAGCCCGCAGTAGAAGAATAGTGCAAAGAATGGGTACTCGGTTGGAGCCAGCTCCGATGCGGTGGCCGGGAGTACCCTCGTGCGCGGGTGCGCACGCGTCTCCGTCGACCAGAAAAGGTAGTAGTACTCCCTCAGCTCCTTGGCGCCGAGCTGAGGGGGGAAGATGGCCCGCTCCTTCCGCAGCGCCGCGAGCCGCTGCGCCTCGGCCGATTTCACGCCCTTCCCCTTGTCGGCTTTCGGAGCCATGGCGGAAGTGGCAGGGGAGATCGGCGGCGTAGTAGTGCTGGTGGCGACGGGGAGGGCGGAGCGCCACTCTCTTTCTGCTTCAAGAAGGAGGGGGGAGCGGCGGAGATTTCTGGACTTGGAGCAACAAACGGCGAAGTGGGGAAACTGCCCCTGTTTCCTCTGCTTATAAAGAGGGAGGGGGCGGACGTTTCTCCCTTCTGAATAAAGAACCCCCCACGATATCTCCCACGATGCCGCATTCAACGCGTGCCGTTGGGGGAGGGCGCGGTGGGTACAGAGCAAGATTCGGCGTTACCCGGGCCGCGCGTGCCCGTGCCCTGTTTTGGGCCTGGCCCAACAGCGCTCGGCACCGTGTGTGGCCCAGGCCTGGGGGCTCCCGTCAGTGTACTAGAATAGGGGTACCCTAGTACCCCGAACTTGTGCACGCGCAGTTGCAGCGCCCCGCGGCAAGGGCTTGCCGGGTGACCGCCAAGGTACTCCGTGGCTCCTTTGGAGCCATTCAAGAACAAAGTAGTCAAGTCAAGAGGACAAGGCCCCGGCAAGAGGAGCTTGCCGGGAAGGCCAACCAAGATATCTCAAGGAACTTGCCGCGACGCGCCACGCGTCCCGGCAAGGCTCGGCGAGCGACAAGCTTCCGGGCGCGACAAGACCACGACCGCGGCAAGACGCTTGCCGCGGCAAGCGGCCACTCTGCGCCCACGCTCCAGCGCATCCACCAACGTGTCGCCCTGGGGGCCTTTCCAGGCACGCGTGGCGGAAGGCTGTGCAGCCAGCGGTAAGCGGTGGCATGCGATGCAGACAAGATCGCCATCATGGCGGACGGTGGCGCCCCTGACGGTCCTTTTCTACACTGTTAGGGCGACACAGACGGGCATTTAATGCCCTTGTCCCCTGCCGTCAGGGTTAGGTAGAAAGCACTGTACAAGTAGCTGTACCAACCACCTCTCTTTTTACGTTTTTACCCTTCTCTGCGTTGCCACCTGTCGGTGACCCCTTGTGCATATAAAAGGAGGCCCATGCGCAACGTAGAGGAGGTTTGAAAGGTTCAGTTCAGTTCGACTAGTTCGAGAGCTTCAGATCATTTCGAAGCCAGAAAACACTTAGCTCTCTAGAGCAAGAATGCAATACAATCAGACAAGCAGCAGTAGGAGTATTATCTATCCGGAGAGCTCCGAAGCTGGGTAAACTGCTTGTGTGCTTCGCCTCGATCTGCTCTTCGTGCGACCTTCGCCCCCCGCCGAACCGAAAGGGGCTCGGCCCACCGGCCCCATAGGTGTTCGTGGATCAGTTTCCCCGACATCATGTCATCTTGCTTAATGCGTTACTCTGTTCTTATGAACTTAATACTCTAGATGCATGCTGGATAGCGGTCGATGTGTGGAGTAACTGTAGTAGATGCAGGCAGGAGTCGGTCTACTTGTTGCGGACGTGATGCCTATATACATGATCATGCCTAGATAACGTCATAATTATTCACTTTTCTATCAATTGCTTGATAGTAATTTGTTCACCCACCGTAATACCTATGCTCTTGAGAGAAGCCTCTAGTGAAACCTATGGCCCCCGGGTCTATCTCTTATCATATTTGCTTCCAATCTACTTTTATTTGCATCTTTATTCTCTGCATCTATATTATAAAATACCAAAAATATATTTATCTTATCATACTATCTCTATCAGATCTCACTTTCTCAAGTGGCCGTGAAGGGATTGACAACCCCTTTGCCGCGTTGGTTGCGAGTTCTTTGTTTGTTTGTGTAGGTTTGTGGGACTTGTTGAGGAGCCTCCTACTGGATTGATACCTTGGTTCTCAAAAACCGAGGGAAATACTTACGCTACTCTGCTGCATCAACCTTTCCTCTTCAAGGAAAACCAACGCAAGCTCAAGACGTAGCACCGCTGTGCTCCCTTGAGCATCTCTACAAGATCCCCAATGCCTCTGGGCAGGGAGGCGGAGGGCCACAAGGCCTGGGCAATACCCTGCATCACCTGCCGAACTTGTTCGTGCACTTGCGAGAGCTCAGGCAGTAGATCACCTACGGATCCGGGCATCTCCTCTTCGGGGCGACCTGTCAGCATGCCTACAGACATAATTCTGTGAGCCCGCTTTTTAGCCAAACTGTATAAAGGTTCGTTCGAGCACTTACTAAAAATGCCGCGTCGAAGCCTCTTATTCTCCTTCATGGAGTCTGCGAGCTGGGCCCGAATATCTCCCAGTTCAACACCCAACAGGGTATGGACATCCTGGAGCTCATTTTTCTCCCGAATAACCCGCGTAAGCACTCACTCACTAGCCTCTCGCTGTCGTTTAGCATATTGCTCATCATCTTGTAATATCTCCGGATTCACTCCGAGATTTTCTGCATAATATATTGTTAGATTTGCAAAGCATGCTGAATACTCACTGATATATGTAAATACATTTTCGAGACAAGTATTACCAGATGAGGCCTTCTTGGACTTCTCTATTTCGGCAACTACGGCCCTTAGCTGGGCTTTGCACTCCTCTAGCTCTTTAGACAACTGGGTATTCTTCTCCATAAGAACCTATGCATAGAATGATCCTTAAATCAGTTGTGCCAACTGTTTCAAGTCTCAAGGGCTACTGATTTACATAATTATCAGATTTTCTTACCCGTATATCCTTTACATATTGGTCTGTGGCTCTAGCAAGCCCACCTTGTGCAGCCCGGATGTACGCGTCTCCTGAGTTGAAGGCATTGAACGCCTCTTCGGAGAAATCAGGGTCGTGGAGTATGGCCCGTCGATGCCTGTGATTCATGGCGCTCTCCACTCCAGAATTCGTAGTGGACACTCTATCCGCATCCTCTATAGGAGGAGAGTTCAACGTTGTCCATGTGTTAGCCTCTGCCCCTGAGTCCGGTTCCGGAATCCGGCTGGTGGAGGCATGGCCGGCAGGCTCTCCAGACACTGTCCGGCGAGCGGTTTTTCTGCCAGGGACCACAAACATTGTTATATTTCAGAGACGGTAATCACGGAGCAAGTTTTAAATCATACCTCTGCGATGGCGTCTCGGTCCCGACCACCTTCCTTTTGAGCCTACCTGGCTTCGGTGCCCCTTGTTGGCGAGCCACCGCGGGTTCGGCATGGCACCCCGATTGCCTTCCCTGTAAAACGCGATACATGTGCGGTGGGTAAAGTGCAAAGAAGAGATCCTTCTTGGAAGTTGGGACTTCGGTTTTACTTACATGTGATGCAGGGAGTAGGCTAGGATAATCAGCTATGATGGCCACCAAGGCATCGTCACAGCTTAACTGATAAAACGTCCTGTCGACGAGCTCCACAAATACGTCCGGATCCTCTTCGAGTCCGGGGTCGAGGGCCCGGCCAGGGTCCTCTGGCCGTGGAGACCGGCTGTGGACCTCCCTCACAGCTTTTCGCAGTTCCTACTATGAATTAGCAAGGTAAATATTTGTAATGAAGAATGCGGGAATGAATGGGTTTGAGTAAAGGATAGCAACTCACCCAGCTTGGGGGGTTGTACATGGAAAATCCGTCCCGCGGCTTAGTGCAAACAAACTCCTCATCTTCTCCTTTATACAAATCGGATAGTATGTTCGCCAGAGCGGCGGCGGAGTCCGGACCTTTACGATCGCAGCGGGTGGCATCGTCTTCTCCATTGAAGTGCCACATGGGTTTCCCCCGATATTGAAGTGGCTGCACCCCCCGCATTATACATATTGACATAACCTCGATTATTGTCAGTCCTTATTTGGCCAGTATTTTTATCCTGCTCATCAGGTAAATGACTTCTCTATTATCTTCCTCCTAGGGCCTCCGGGGGTGCCAGCTTTGGCGTTTCTTCAGCGGGGCATTAGCAAACTCAGGAAGGCCCATCCGAATAGGGTCCGAAAGGGGGACGTCCTCCATACAAAACCACTCTGAAGGTCAGTCTTCAAATGTCTTCTACAGGGTGCCGGATAGGTATCCGGTTCCGGCGACGCACCATACTTCGGCTCCGCCAACTTGGTATACTGATCCCTCCTGATTGTGAGGGACGGGGCAGAATAGCCTCTTTCATAGCTCGAAATGAGCTTCGCAGACCAGAAATAGCTCGCAAAGGGCGACATAACCTGTGTTGTGCAGTATGGAAGCAGGAGTGAAGTTATGCAGCTGGAGGCCGTAATGCTCCAGGAGCCCACGGAGGAACGGATGGATTGGAAATATGAGGCCCCTTAGCAAGAAAGGGACAAGGCATACTCGCTCCCCCGGATGGGTTGGGGAGACTCTCTACTTGCTCCCCGCCATTGTAGGTGGCTAGTCTAGCTCGGACGGGGACCATATATGCGGGCGGTAGAAACCCCTGGGTCTGCAACTCCACCAAATGGCCTTGGGATACAGAACACTTCTCCCAATCACCTGGCTTAGCACTACGGGAGCGAGAGGAGGAGCTGCGGCGGCTGGCCATGATGGGATGGCTTCCTTCAGGCGCGCTCTGATGGATACTCGCTGGGGGAAGAGGGTGTGATTTGGATCTGAGGATCCCCGTCTCTTTAAATAGACGATTTATTATCACGGTCAGGGTGGCAGATGTAAAAATGCCCCGGCCTCTCGCATTCGCTCGACACGTGGAGACTGCCATTATTAGGGTACAAAAGCCGAGGAGTGCAACATTAATGGGAAGCCAGACTCTGCTCGTTACAACACAGATTTTGGAGAAGAACCTGCCTTGCAATGCCAAAAACAATCTGCACGCCGGACTCATTATCATTGAAGCCTGGTTCAGGGGCTACTGAGGGAGTCCTGGATTAGGGGGTACTCGGATAGACGGACTATATACTTTGGCCGAATTGTTGGACTATGAAGATACAAGATTGAAGACTTCGTCCCGTGTCCGGATGGGACTCTCCTTGGCGTCGAATGCAAGCTTGGCAATCCGGATGTATAGATCTCCTTCTCTGTAACCGACTCCGTGTAACCCTAGCCCCCTCTGGTGTCTATATAAACTGGAGGGTTTAGTCTATAGGACAATAACAATCATACCATAGGCTAGCTTCTAGGGTTTAGCCTCTTCGATCTCGTGGTAGATCAACTCTTGTAATACTCATACCATCAAGATCAATCAAGTAGGAAGTAGGGTATGACCTCCATCGAGAGGGCCCAAAGCTGGGTAAACATTGTGTCCCCAGCCTCCTGTTACCATTAGCCTTAGACGCACAGTTCGGGACCCCCTACCCGACATCCGCCGATTTTTACACCGACAACTTGCCAATAGAGATACTATTTCACTAGTTGGGATTGTTAGAGATGTTGAAGTCTTGTGTGGGAAAGTTAAATATCCTACTGATTTTCTTGTTCTTGGTTCCCCACAAGAAGACTTTTGTCCCATTATATTTGGTAACCCTTCTTGAATACTGTTAATGCTAAGATAGATTGCGAAAAAGATGTTGTTACTATTGGTTTGGGAGATATGTCTCATGAGTTTAATTTTGCTAAGTTTAGTAGACAACGCCATGATAAAGAATTGCCTAGTAAGGATGAAATTATTGGTCTTGCTTCTATTGCCGTGCCTCCTAATGATTCTTTAGAATAATATTTGCTAGACCATGAAAATGATATGTTCATGAATGAAAGAAGGGAAATAGATGAAGTATTCTTTAAACAGGGACCCATTTTGAAACACAACTTGCCTGTTGAAATCCTAGGGGATCCTCCTCCACCTAAGGGTGTGATCCCGTGTTTGAGCTTAAACCATTACCTAATACTCTTAAATATGCTTATCTTGATGAAAAGAAGATATATCCTATTATTATTAGTGTTAACCTTTCAGAGCAAGAAGAGGAGAGATTATTGAAAACTCTGAAGAAGCATCATGCTGCTATTGGATATACTCTTGATGATCTTAAGGGCATTAGTCCCACTCTATGTCAACGCAAAATAAAATTGGAAGATGACACCAAACCAGTTATTGATCACCAACGACAGTTAAATCCTAAGATGAAAGAAGTGGTAAGAAAGGAAGTACTAAAGCTCCTAGAGGCAGATATAATTTATCCCGTTGCTGATAGTAAGTGGGTAAGTCATGTCCATTGTGTCCCTAAGAAGGGAGGTATTACTGTCGTTCCTAATGATAAAGATGAATTGACCCCACAGAGAATTGTTACAGGTTATAGGATGGTAATTGATTTTGGAAAATTAAATAAAGCTACTAAAAAGGATCATTACCCTTTACCTTTTATTGATCAAATGCTAGAAATATTATCCAAACATACACATTTTTGGTTTCTAGATGGTTACTCTGGTTTCTCTCAAATACCTGTATCAGCAGAAGATCAAGAAAAGACCACTTTTACTTGCCCTTTCGGTACTTTTGCTTATAGACGTATGCGTTTTGGTTTATGTAATGCACCTGCTACCTTTCAAAGATGTATGATGGCTATATTCTCTGACTTTTGTGAAAACATTTGTGAGGTTTTCATGGATGATTTCTCCGTTTATGGATCTTCTTTTGATGATTGCTTGAGCAACCTTGATCGAGTTTTGCAGAGATGTGAAGATACCAGTCTTGTCATGAATTGGGAGAAGTGCCACTTTATGGTTAATGAAGGCATTGTCTTGGGGCATAAAATTTCTAAAAGAGGTATTGAAGTTGATAAAGCTAAAGTTGATGCTATTGAAAAGATGTCGTGTCCCAAGGACATTAAAGGTATAAGAAGTTTCCTTGGTCATGCCAGTTTTTATAGGAGGTTCATTAAAGACTTCTCTAAAAACTCTAGGCCTCTGACTAATCTATTACAAAAAGATATTACTTTTGTCTTCGATGATGATTGTGAAGAGCATTTGAAATACTTAAGAAAGCTTTGATTTCTGCACCTGTTGTTCAGCCACCTGATTAGAATTTACCCTTTGAAATTATGTGTCATGCTAGTGATTATGCTGTAGTTGCTGTTCTAGGACAAAGAGTTGATAAGAAACTAAATGTTATTCAATATGCTAGTAAAAATCTAGACAATGCCTAGAGAAATTATGCTAGTACTGAAAAAGACTTTTTAGAAGTTGTATTTTCTTGTGATAAGTTCAGACCTTACATTGTTGATTCTAAAGTAACTATTTACACTGATCATGTTGCTATTAAATATCTTATGGAAAAGAAATATGCTAAACCTAGACTTATCAGATGGGTTCTCTTGCTACAAGAATTTGATTTTCATACTATTGACAGAAAGGGAGCTGAGAACCCCGTTGCAGACAACTTGTCTATGTTAGAGAATGTTCTCGATGACCCACTACCTATTGATAATAGCTTTCCTGATGAACAATTAGCTATCATAAATGCTTCTCGTACTACTCCATGGTATGCTGATTATGCTAATTACATTGTTGCTAAATTCATACCACCTAGTTTCACATACCAGCAAAAGAAAAAAAATCTATGATTTAAGACATTACTTCTGGGATGACCCACACCTTTATAACGAAGGAGTAGATGGTGTTATTAGACGTTGTGTACCTGAGCATGAACAGAAACATATCCTACGCAAGTGTCCTCCGAGGCATATGGAGGACACCACGCTGGAGATATAACTGCACATAAGGTATTGCAATCTGGTTTTTATTGGCCTACTCTCTTCAAAGATGCCCATAAGTTTGTCTTGTCTTGTGATGAATGTCAAAGAATTGGTAATTTTAGTAGATGTCAAGAAATGCCTATGAATTATTCTCTTGTTATTGAACCATTTGATGTTTCGGGCTTTGATTATATGGGATCGTTTCCTTCCTCTAATGGGTATACACATATTTTAGAGAAGTTATTTTTCCGAGGTTTGGAGTCCCTAGATACCTACTGACTGATGGTGGTTCACATTTTATTCATGGTGCTTTCCGTAAAATTCTTGATAAATATGATGTTAATCATAGAATTGCATCTCCATATCACCCACAGTCTAGTGGTCAAGTAGAATTGAGTAATAGAGAGCTTAAATTAATTTTGCAAAAGACTGTTAATTGATCTAGAAAGAATTGGTCCAAGAAACTTGATGATGCATTATGGGCTTATAGAACCGGATATAAAAATCCTATGGGTATGTCTCCATATAAAATGGTTTATGGAAAAGCATGTCACTTACCTCTCAAACTAGAACATAAGGCATATTGGGCTATTAAAGAGCTCAATTATGATTTCAAACTTGCCTGTGAGTAGAGGTTATTTGACATTAGCTCACTTGATGAATGGATAACCCAAGCCTACGAAAATGCCAAATTGTTCAAATAAAAAGTTAAAAGATGGCATGACAAAAGGATACAAAAGCGTGAGTTTGATGTAGGTGATTATGTGTTGCTCTTCAACTCTCGTTTAAGATTTTTTGCAGGAAAACTTCTCTCTTAATGGGAAGGCCCTTACGTTATCGAGGAGGTCTATCATTCCAGTGCCATAAAAATCAACAACTTTGAAGGCACAAATCCGAAGGTGGTGAATGGTCAAAGGATCAAACATTATATCTCAGGTAACCCATAAATGTTGAAACTAATGTTATTGAAACTGTAACCCCGGAGGAATACATAAGGGACACTTTCCAGAACGTTTCAGACTCCGAAAAGGAGTAGGTATGTGGTACGGTAAGTAAACCGACTCCAAAACAGTTCCAATAGAAATTTTTATTTGTTTTGGAATATTTAAGAAAATAGGAAAATAAGTAGTCCGGGAAGGACACGAAGCGTCCACGAGGGTGGAGGGCGCGCCCCCTGCCTCGTGGGCACCTCGTGTGCTCTTCGAACTCTGTTTTCTTGCACGATACTTCTTTTGGTCAGTAAAAATCCATTATATAATCTCCCGAAGGTTTTGACCACCGTATCACGCAGATATCCTCTGTCTTTGTTTCGAGCTGTTCTCTATCAGATTGGTCAAGGCCAAGCATCATGTCGTTACCCTCTACCAACAATGAAGGCAATGATGCTTGGCTGATGAAGGTGGAGCTAAAGAGAGAAGAACCTAGGGAGATCAACAAGGAGGATAGGATCAGGAAGTTTATGGAGGATCAAGCTCCGGCTGGAGAAGAAGAAGACATCCAACCTCTTCCCGACCTCTTTACCCCAACTGAGATTGAAGCTTTCGAGATGATTGAGTTAGCTCGCATACAAAACAAGTATCTCACTCGTGAAAATATTTTGCTGAAGGATCATATCGTCGCTCTCAAGGGCATTATCCGCAAATTGGAAGAGCTCCTATGCTCGATGTGCGACTATCGATCATCATCACCACCTTCTTCACCAGCAAAGGGGACATAATCACTTGGGTATGAGCACTCCCCTTGGCAACTGCCAAGCTTGGGGGAGGTGCCCCGGTATCGTATCACCATCACACTCCTATATTTACCGTTTTCTTAGTTCGATCCTTTTGGTAATATCTTGATCTAGTAGAATAGAGTTTTGGTATGATTTAGTTTTGAGTTTTTCCTTATGATCCTTCTATGTAATTGAGTCCGTGAGCTATATATAATAAAGATTAGTGTTGAGTCGAGGGCTTTGCTATCTTGCTATGGTCTCGAGGGAATAAAAGAAAGAATAAAAAGAAATAAAGAGATCATATTGATCTTATGGAGAGTAATGACTTCACATATAAAGAGTATGATGAATAAAAGTTGTTGAGAGTTGGCAAACATAGTTTTGGTCATCGTTGCAATTAATAGGAAGTAATAAAGAAAGAGAGGTTCTCACATATAAATATACTATCTTGGACATCTTTTATGATGGTGAGCACTCATTAAAATATGACATGCTAAAGAGCTGATGTTGGACAAGGAAGACAACGTAATGGGTTATGTTTTCTTATATCTGAAATAAAGTATATTGTCATGGATCATCCAACATGTTGAGCTTGCCTTTCCCTCTCATGCTAGCCAAATTCCTTGCACCAAATAGAGATACTACTTGTGCTTCCAAATATCCTTAAACCCAGTTTGCTATGAGAATCCACCATATCTACCTATGGATTGAGTAAGATCCTTCAAGTAAGTTGTCATGTTGCATGCAATAAAAATTGCTCTCTAAATATGTATGACTTATTAGTGTGGGGAAAATAAGCTTTATACGATCTTGTGATATGGAAGAAATAAAAGCGACATACTGCATAATAAAGGTCCATATCACAAGTGGCAATATAAAGTGACGTTCTTTTGCATTAAGATTTCGTGCATCCAACCATAAAAGCGCATGACAACCTCTGCTTCCCTCTGCGAAGGGCCTATCTTTTACTTTTTGTCTTATACCTTATGCAAGAGTCATGGTGTTCTTCACCTTTCCTTTTTACATTTTATCCTTTGGCAAGCACCTCGCATTGGAAATATCCTGATATATATATATATATATATATATATATATATATATATATATATATATATCCAATTGGATGTGAGTGTGAGTTGGCATGAACTATTATTGTTGACATTACCCTTGAGGTAAAAGGTTGGGAGGCAACACTGTAAGCCCCTATCTTTCTCTGTGTCCGATTAAAACTTCATACCCATAAGTATTGCGTGAGTGTTAGCAATTGTGAACGACTAAATGATAGTTGAGTATGTGGACTTGCTGAAAAGCTCTTATATTGACTCTTTCTAATGTTATGATAAATTGCAATTGCTTCAATGACCAAGATTGTACTTTGTTAGTTTTCAATGAAGTTTATGATTCATACTTGACATTGTGAATAGATTGTTACTTTAGCATAAGAAATCATATGAGAATATATATATATATATATATATATATATATATATATGTTGATGTTATAAGAATGATCATGATGCCCTCATGTCCATATTTTATTTTATCGACACCTATATCTCTAAACATGTGGACATATTTTGCGATATCGGCTTCGCCTTGAGGACAAGCAAGGTCTAAGCTTGGGGGAGATGATACGTCCATTTTGCATCATGCTTTTATATTGATATTTATTGCATTATGGGCTGTTATTACATGTTATGTCACGATACTTATGCTTATTCTCTCTTATTTTTACAAGGTTTACATGAAGAGGGAGAATGCCGTCAGCTAGAATTTTGGGCTGGAAAAGGAGCAAATATTAGAGACCTATTCTGCACAGCTCCAAAAGTCCTGAAACTCCAAGAAATTCATTTTTGGAATTAATAAAAAATACTGGTGAAAGAATCAACGTCAGGGGGTCCACACCCTGTCCACGAGGGTGGGGGCACCCCCTCCCCTAGGGCGTGCCCCCTGCCTCATGGGCCCCCTGTCATCCTTTCGATGACCATCTTCTGTTATACGAAGTATTTTACCCTGGAAAAAGTCATAAGCAAGTTTTCAGGACGAAACTCCGCCGCCACGAGGCAGAACCTTGGCGGAACCAATCTAGTGCTCCGGCGGAGCTATTCTGCCGGGAAACATCCCTCCGGGAGGGGGAAATCATCACCATCGTCATCACCAATGATCCTCTCATCGGGAGGGGGTCAATCTCCATCAACGTCTTCACCAGCACCATCTCCTCTCAAACCCTATTTCATCTCTTGTATTCAATCTTTGTCTCAAAACCTCAGATTGGTACGTGTGGGTCACTAGTAGTGTTGATTACTCCTTGTAGTTGATGCTAGTTGGTTTATTTGGTGGAAGATCATATGTTCAGATCCTTAATGCATATTAATACTCCTCTGATTATGAACATGAATATGCTTTATGAGTAGTTACTTTGTTCCTGAGGACATGGGAGAAGTCTTGCTATTAGTAGTCATGTGAATTTGGTATCTGTTCAATATTTTCATGAGATGTATGTTGTCTCTCCTCTAGTGGTGTTATGTGAACGTCGACTAAATGACACTTCACCATTGTTTGGGCCTAGAGGAAGGCATTGGGAAGTAATAAGTAGATGACGGGTTGCTAGAGTGATAGAAGCTTACCCCTAGTTTATGCGTTGCTTCATAAGGGGCTGATTTGGATCCACATGTTTCATGCTATGTTTAGGTTTACCTTAATACTTATTTTGTAGTTGTGGATGCTTGCAATAGGGGTTAATCATAAGTGGGATGCTTGTCCAAGAAAGGGCAGTACCTAATCACCGGTCCACCCACATATCAAATTATCAAAGTAACGAACGCGAATCATATGAGCGTGATGAAAACTAGCTTGATGATAATTTCCATGTGTCCTCGGGAGCGCTTTTCTCTATATAAGAGCTTGTCCAGGCTTGTCCTTTGCTACAAAAAGGATTAGTCCACCTTGCTGCACCTTATTTACTTTCATTGCTTGTTACCCGTTACGAATTACCTTATCATAAAACTATCTGTTACCGATAATTTCAGTGTTTGCAGAGAAAACCTTACTGAAAACCGCTTGTCATTTCCTTCTGCTCCTCGTTGGGTTCGACACTCTTACTTATCGAAAGGACTACGATAGATCCCCTGCACTTGTGGGTCATAAATAACAAGAATAAAAACCCTATCAATCCCTGGGTCGTCTTCTTTGTGTTAAATTATCATTCATGCATAGACAATAAAATTGTCCTTGACGATTGTCCCAACCTACTCTCTGAAGATGCTCATGTGCACTGCCCTTATTTCAATCTGCTAGGATGGCTTCATATCAACGACGCAAGTGCAGACACACGTACCAACAACACCCCCTCATTCTTCTTATTATCTTGTCGTGTGTACGGTAGCCAGAGGGGTGGCCTATGGAGTGCCAGCAACCAGGGCATCTCAGGAAGGAAATATGCCCTAGAGGCAATAATAAAGTTATTATTTATTTTCTTAATTCATGGTAAATGTTTGTTATTCATGCTAGAATTGTATTAACCAGAAACTTAGTACATGTGCGAATACATAGACAAAACCTATAGTCCCTAGTATGCCTCTACTTTACTACCTCATTTATCAAAGATGGTTATGTTTCCTATCCATAGACATGTGTTGTCATCTGATGAACGGGATCACATCATTAGGAGAATGATGTGATGGACATGACCCATCCGTTAGCTTAGCATTATGATCGTGTTAGTTTCATTGCTACTGCTTTCTTCATGACTTATACAAGTTCCTCAGACTATGAGATTATGCAACTCCCGAATACCGGAGGAACAGTTTGTGCTACCAAACATCACAACATAATTGGGTGATTATAAAGGTTCTCTCCAGGTGTCTCCGAAGGTGTTTGTTGGGTTGGCATAGATCGAGATTAGGATTTGTCACTCCCTGTTTCGGAGAGGTATCTCTGGGCCCTCTCGATAATACTCATCACTATTAGCCTTGCAAGCATTCTGACTAATGAATTAGTTGCAGGATGAAGTATTACGGAACGAGTAAAGAGACTTGCTGGTAATGAGATTGAAATAGGTATTGAGATACCGACGATTGAATCTCGGGCAAGTAACATACCGATGACAAATGGAACAACGTATGTTGTTATGCGATTTGACCGATAAAGATCTTTGTAGAATATGTAGGAACCAATATGAGCATACAGGTTCTGCTATTGGTTATTGACTGGAGACATGTCTCGGTCATGTCTACATAGTTCTCAAACCCGTAGGGTCCGCATGCTTAACGTTCGATGACGATTAGTATTATGAGTTCATGTGTTTTGATGTACTGAAGGTAGTTCGGAGTCCCTGATGTGCTCGCGGACATGACGAGGAGTCTCAAAATGGTCGAGACATAAAGATTGATATATTGGAAGCCTATGTTTGGACATCGGAATGGTTCTAGGTGAGTTTGGGCATATACCGGAGTACCGGGAGGTTACCGGAACCCTTCGGGAAGTATATTGGCATTATTGGGCCATAGTGGGAGAGAGGAGAAGGAATCCTAGGAGGGGGCACCCCCCAAGCCCAATCTGAATTGGGTGGGGGGCCGGCCCCCCATTCCTTCCTCCTTCCTCCCCCTTCCTTCCTCTCCTAGTCCAACTAAGGAAGGGGGTGGGGGGGAATCCTACTCCCGGTGGGAGTAGGACTCCTCCTGGGCGCACCATAGAGGGTCGGCACTCCCCCCTCCTCCACTCCTTTATATACGGGGAGGGGGCACCCCATAGACACACAACTTGACATTGTTTCTCCGTGTGCAGTGCTCCCTCCACAGTTACACACCTCGGTCATAATGTCCTAGTGCTTAGGCGAAGCCCTACGCTGGTAACTTCATCATCACCATCACCATGCCGTCGTGCTGATGAAACTCTCCCTTGTCCTCAACTGGATCAAGAGTACGAGGAATGTCCCTGAGCTGAACGTGTGCTGAACGCGGAGGTTCTGTATGTTTGGTGCTTGGATCAGTTGGATCGCAAAGACGTTCGACTGCATAAACCACGTTAACTAAACGTTTCCGCTTTTGATCTACGAGGGTACGTGGACACACTCTCCCCTCTCATTGTTATGCATCACCTAGATAGATCTTGCGTGATCGTAGGATTTTTTTTGAAATTACCGCGTTCACCAACAGTGGCATCCGAGCCAGGTCTATGCGTAGATGTTATATGCGTGAGTAGAGCACAAAGAGTTGTGGGCAATAATAGTCATACTGCTTACTAGCATGTCATACTTTCATTCAGTGGTATTGTTGGATGAAGCGGCTCAGACGGACATTACGCGTATGCTTACGTGAGACTGGTTCTACCGACGTGCTTCACACATAGGTGGCTAGTGATTTTCTATTTTTCCAACTTTAGTTGAATCGAGTGTGGCTACCCCCGGTCCTTGTTGAAGATTAGAACAGGACACTTGACGAAAAATCATTGTGGTTTTGATGCGTAGGTAAGAACGGTTCTTGCTAGAAGCCCGTAGCAGCCACGTAAAACTTGCAACAATGAAGTACATGCCGTCTAACTTGTTTTTGCAGGGCTTGCTGTGATGTGATATGGTCAAGCATGATGTGATATACATTGTTGTATGAGATGATCATGTTTTGTAACAAAGTTATCGGCAACTGGCAGGAGCCATATGGTTGTCGCTTTATTGTATGCAATGCAATCGCCATGTAATTGTTTTACTTTATCACTAAGCGGTAGCGATACTCGTAGTAACAATAGTTGACGAGACGACAACAATGCTACGATGGAGATCAAGGCGTCGCGCCGATGACGTTGGAGATCATGACGATGCTTCGGCGATGGAGATCATGAGCACAAGATGATGATGGCCATATCATGTCACATATTTTGATTGCATGTGATGTTTATCCTTTATGCATCTTATTTTGCTTACAACGTCGGTAGCATTATAAGATGATCCCTTACTAAATTTCAAGGTACAAGTGTTCTCCCTGAGTATGCACCGTTGCTACAGTTCGTCGTGCCGAGACACCACGTGATGATCGGGTGTGATAAGCTCTACGTTCACATATAACGGGTGCAAGCCAGTTTTGCACACATAGAAAACTCGAATTAAACTTGACGAGCCTAGCATATGCAGACATGGCCTCGGAACACTGAGACCGAAAAGTCGAGTGTGAATCATATAGTAGATATGATCAACATAGTGATGTTCACCAATGAAAACTACTCCATCTCACGTGATGATCGGACATGGTTTAGTTGATTTGGATCACGTGATCACTTAGATGATTAGAGGGATGTCTATCTAAGTGGGAGTTCTTAAGTATTTTGCATGTCTATGTTGTTGTAGATCAATGCCCCATGCTACTGTTCCTTTGAATTTTAATGCATTCCTAGAGAAAGCTAAGTTGAAAGATGATGGCAGCAACTACATGGACTGGGTCCGTAACTTGATGATTATCCTCATGGCTGCATAGAAGAATTACGTCCTGGAAAGACCGTTGGGTGCCAGACCTACTGCAGATGCTATTGACGATGTTAAGAACGTTTGGCAGAGCAAAGCTGATGACTACTCGATAGTTTAGTGTGCCATGCTTTACGGCTTAGAATCGGGACTTAAAAGACGTTTTGAATGTCATGGAGCATATGAGATGTTCCAAGAGTTGAAGTTAATATTTCAAGCAAATGCCCGAGTTGAGAGATATGAAGTCTCCAACAAGTTCTACAGCTGCAAAATGGAGGAGAATAGTTCTGTCAGTGAACACATACTCAAAATGTCTGGGTATCATAATCACTTGACTCAGCTGGGAGTTGATCTTCCAGTTGATTATGTCATTGATAGAGTTCTTCAAACACTGCCACCAAGCTATAAAGGCTTCGTGATGAACTATAATATGCAAGGGATGGATAAGACTATTCCCGAGCTCTTCGCGGTGCTAAAGGCCGCGGAGGTAGAAATCAAAAAGGAGCATCAAGTGTTGATGGTCAATAAGACCACTAGTTTCAAGAAAAAGGGCAAAGGGAAGAAGGGGAACTTAAAGAAGAATGGCAAAAAGGTTGCTGCTCAAGAGAAGAAACCCAAGTCTGGACCTAAGCTGGAAACTGAGTGCTTCTACTGCAAAGGGACTGGTCACTGGAAGTGGAACTGCCCCAAGTATTTGGCGGATAAGAAGGATGGCAAAGTGAAAGGTATATTTGATATACATGTTATTGATGTGTACTTAACTAATGCTCGCAGTAGCGCCTGGGTATTTGATACTGGTTCTGTTGCTCATATTTGCAACTCGAAACAGGGGCTGTGGTTTAAGCAAAGATTGGCTAAGGACGAGGTGACAATGCGCGTGGGAAATGGTTCCAAAGTCGATGTGACCGCGATCGGCATGCTACCTCTACATCTACCATCGGGATTAGTTCTAGACCTGAATAATTGTTATTTGGTGCCAGCGTTGAGAATGAACATTATATCTAGATCTTTTTTAATGCGAGATGGTTATTCATTTAAATCAGAGAATAATGGTTGTTCTATTTATATGAGTAATATCTTTTATGGTCATGCACCCCTGTTGAGTGGTCTATTTTTGTCGAATCTCAATAGTAGTGATACACATATTCATAGTGTTGAAGCCAAAAGAATGAAGTTTAATAATGATAGTGCAACTTATTTGTGGCACTGCCGTTTGGGTCATATCGGTGTAAAGTGCATGAAGAAACTCCATACTGATGGACTTTTGGAATCACTTGATTATGAATCACTTGGTGCTTGCGAACCGTGCCTTATTGGCAAGATGACTAAAACTCCGTTTTCCGGAACAATGGAAGGAGCTACTGACTTGTTGGAAATAATACATACCGATGTATGCAGTCCAATGAGTATTGATGCTCGTGCTGGGTATCGTTATTTTCTTACCTTCACAGATGATTTGAGCAGATATGGTTATATCTACTTAATGAAGCATAAGTCTGAAACATTTGAAAAGTTCAAAGAATTTCAGAGTGAAGTGGAAAATCATCGTAACAAGAAAATAAAATTTCTACGATCCGATCATGGAGGAGAATATTTGAGTTACGAGTTTGGTCTTCATTTGAAACAACATGGGATAGTTTCACAATTAACGCCACCTGGAACACCACAACGAAATGGTGTGCCGGAACGTCATAACCGTACTTTTATTAGATATGGTACGATCTATGATGTCTCTTACTGATTTACCGCTATCGTTTTGGGGTTATGCTCTAGAGACGGTTGCATTCACTTTAAATAGGGCACCATCAAAATCCGTTGAGACGATGCCTTATGAACTGTGGTTTGGCAAGAAAGCAAAGTTGTCGTTTCTTAAAGTTTGGTGCTGCGATGCTTATGTGAAAAAGCTTCAACCTGATAAGCTCGAACCCAAATCAGAGAAGTGCGTCTTCATAGGATACCCAAAAGAAACTGTTGGGTACACCTTCTATCACAGATCCGAAGGCAAAAATCTTTGTTGCTAAGAATGGATCCTTTCTAGAGAAGGAGTTTCTCTCGAAAGAAGTGAGTGGGAGGAAAGTCAAACTTGATGAGGTAACTGTACCTTCTCCCTTATTGGAAAGTAGTTCATCATAGAAATCAGTTCCTGTGATTCCTACACCAACTAGTGAGGAAACTAATGATGATGATCATGAAGCTTCAGATCAAGTTACTACTAAACCTCGTAGGTCTTCCAGAGTAAGATCCGCACCAGAGTGGTATGGTAATCATGTTCTTGAAGTCATGTTACTAGACCATGATGAACCTACAAACTATGAGGAAGCGATGATGAGCCCAGGTTCCGCGAAATGGCTTGAGGCCATGAAATCTGAGATGGGATCCATGTATGAGACCAAAGTATGGACTTTGGTGGACTTGCCCGATGATCGGCAAGCCATAGAAAATAAATTGATCTTTAAGAAGAAGACCGACGCAGATGGTAATGTTACTATTTACAAAGTTCGACTTGTTGTGAAAGGTTTTTGACAAGTTCAAGGAGTTGACTAGGATGAGACTGTCTCACCCGTAGCAATGCTTAAGTCTGTCCGAATCATGTTAGCTATTGTTGCATTTTATGATTATGAAAATTTGGCAAATGGATGTCAAAACTGCATTCCTAAATGGGTTTCTGGAAGAAGAGTTGTATATGATGCAACCGGAAGGTTTTGTCGATCCCAAGGGTGCTAGCAAAGTGTGCAAACTCCAGCGATCCATTTATGGACTGGTGCAAGCCTCACGGAGTTGGAATAAACGCTTTGATAGTGTGATCAAAGCATATGGTTTTATACATACTTTTGGAGAAGCCTGTATTTACAAGAAAGTGAGTGGGAGCTCTGTAGCATTTCTAATCTTATATGTAGATGACATATTGTTGATTGGAAATGATATAGAATTTCTAGATAGCATAAAGGGATACCTGAATAAGAGTTTTTCTATGAAAGACCTTGGAGAAGTTGCTTACATATTGGGCATCAAGATCTATAGAGATAGATCAAGACGCTTAATTGGACTTTCACAAAGCACATACCTTGATAAAGTTTTGAAGAAGTTCAAAATGGACCAGTCAAAGAATGGGTTCTTGCCTATGTTACAAGGTGTGAAATTGAGTAGACTCAAAGCCCGACCACCGCAGAAGACAGAGAGAAAATGAAAGTCATTCCCTATGCTTCAACCATAGGTTCTATCATGTATGTGATGATGTGTACCAGACCTGATGTATGTTTTGCTATAAGCATAGAAGGGAGGTACCAAAGTAATCTCGGAGTGGAGCACTGGACAGCGGTTAAGAACATCCTGAAATACTTGAAAAGGACTAAGGATATGTTTCTCGTTTATGGAGGTGAAAAAGAGCTCGTCATAAATGGTTACGTCGATGCAAGCTTTGACACTGATCCGGATGACTCTAAGTTGCAAACCGGATACGTATTTTTATTGAATGGAGGAGCTGTCAGTTGGTGCAGTTCCAAGCAGAGCATCATGGCGGAATCTACGTGTGAAGCGGAGTACATTGCTGCTTCAGAAGCAGCGAATGAAGGAGTTTGGATGAAGGAGTTCATATGTGATCTAGGTATAATACCTAGTGCATCGGGTCCAATGAAAAACTTTTGTGACAATACTGGTGTAATTGCCTTGGCAAAGGAATCCAGATTTCACAAGAGAACCAAGGACATCAAGAGACGCTTCAATTCCATCCGTCATCAAGTGTCGGAAGGGGACATAGAGATTTGCAAGATACACACGGATCTGAATGTTGCAGACCCATTGACTAAACCTCTCTCATGAGCAAAATATGATCAGCACCAAAGCTCCATGGGTGTTAGAATCATTACTATGTAATCTAGATTATGGACTCTAGTGCAAGTGGGAGACTGAAGGAAGTATGCCCTAGAGGCAATAATAAAGTTATTATTTATTTCCTTAATTCATGATAAATTTTTATTATTCATGCTAGAATTGTATTAACCGGAAACTTAGTACATGTGTGAATACATAGACAAAACCTATAGTCCCTAGTATGCCTCCACTTGACTAGCTCGTTTATCAAAGATGGTTATGTTTCCTAACCATAGACATGTGTTGTCATTTGATTAATGGGACCACATCATTAGGAGAATGATGTGATGGACATTACCCATCCATTAGCTTAGCATTATGATCGTATTAGTTTCATTGCTACTGCTTTCTTCATGACTTATACAAGTTCCTCAGACTATGAGATTATGCAACTCCCGAATAACGTAGGAACACTTTGTGTGATACCAAATGTCACAACACAATTTGGTGATTGTAAAGGTTCTCTACAGGTGTCTCCGAAGGTGTTTGTTGGGTTGGCATAGATCGAGATTAGGATTTGTCACTCCGTGTTTCGGAGAGGTATCTCTGGGCCCTCTCGGTAATACTCATCACTATAAGCCTTGCAAGCATTGTGACTAAGGAGTTAGTTGCGGGATGAAGTATTATGGAATGAGTAAAGAGACTTGACGGTAACGAGATTGAACTAGGTATTGACATACCGACGATCGAATCTCGGGCAGGTAACATATAGATGACAAAGGGAACAACATATGTTGTTGTGCAGTTTGACCGATAAAGATCTTCGTAGAATATGTAGGAACCAATATGAGCATCCAGGTTCCGCTATTGGTTATTGACCGGAGATGTGTCTCGGTCATGTCTACATAGTTCTCGAACCCGTAGGGTCCGCACGCTTAACATTCGATGACGATTCGTATTATGAGTTTATGTGTTTTGATGTACCGAAGGTAGTTCGGAGTCCCAGATGTGATCACGGACAGGACGAGGAGTCTCAAAATGGTCAAGACATAAAGATCGATATATTGGAAGCATATGTTTGGACATCATAATGGTTCCGGGTGAGTTCGGGCATAAATCAGAGTATCGGGAGGTTACCGGAACCCCCCGGGAAGTATATGGGCCTTACTGGGCCATAGTGGGAGAGAGGAGAAGGAAGCCTAGGAGAGGGCCCCCCCCCAAGCCCAATCCGAATTGGGTGGGGGGCCGGCCCCCCATTCCTTCCTCCTTCCTCCCCCTTCCTTCCTCTCCTAGTCCAACTAGGGAAGGGGGAATCCTACTCCCGGTGGGAGTAGAACTCCTCCAGGGCGCGCCATAGAGGGCCGGCCCTGCCCCTCCTCCACTCCTTTATATACAGGGGAGGGGGGCACCCCATAGACACACAAGTTGACATTGTTTAGCTGTGTGCGGTGCCCGCCTCCACAGTTACACACCTCGGTCATAACATCGTAGTGCTTACGCGAAGCCCTACGCTGGTAACTTCATCATCACCATCACCACGCCGTCGTGCTGATGAAACTCTCCCTTGTCCTCAACTGGATCAAGAGTACGAGGGACATCCCTGAGCTGAACTTGTGCTGAACGCGGAGGTTTTGTATGTTCAGTGCTTGGATCGGTTGGATCGCAAAGACGTTCGACTACATGAACCACGTTAACTAAACGCTTCCGCTTTTGATCTACGAGGGTATGTGGACACACTCTCCCCTCTCGTTGTTATGCATCACCTAGATAGATCTTCCGTGATCGTAGGATTCTTTTTTTGAAATTACCGCATTCACCAACATCTCATTGCTACCAACCTTAAATATTGTGAATCATGAGTAAATAGTATTGTAATTTGTATTGCCAATCATTAGCTCTTCACTGCATGTATTTGTTCACAATGTTGGATTGTTCAGAGAAAACATGGAACTGACAAAGTACTAACATGCAACTTGGCATGAAGAAAGTGAGTAACACACATCATGAACTACTTGTTCTATTGTTGATGTTGATGACGATTTATCTAACTACAAAAGACAAGAATACTCTTTTTTGCTGGGATACAACATATAATAAAAAGAATAAAAAAGCCTAGCAATCCTCACGATGATTTCCTCGTGTCAAAGCGCTTTACATGCACGCATCTACCCGCTACTAAGTCAAGGAATAAAGAGGTCTCTCAGTTCATATCTAGCAGTAGGATACTTCGACAATTGAGTCGGTCCAACCAATTCTTCTCAACAACTCCGGTCTCAAGGTCACCCCTTGTACACATGCCCCCTTGTTGTCACAACTCCGTCGCTGGCTCATGACCGCCTCCAAAGCCAGATTCTATACCAGTGTCATCTCTCTATTTGGGTGGTTTCAACTTTATGACACGAGTGCATATCTACCCGAGAGCAACACAATCCTTACTATTTATGTTGTCTTGCCGCCCAGAAATATGTAGCTGGACGCCTGGCCTTTGCAAAAATAGCACCAAGAGCGTCCCATAGTTGCGGCTCCTTGTAGGTCAGGTAAGAAAGGTAGTTTGTCGAATCCGGGATCTTCGTCCAAGAGAGTTGACACATCTTCGTGTTTACCACAAGCATATACAAGTTTGAGCAGACATTAGACTGGTCCCTACCAATACAGTGCACTCTGCCACAACCACGACACACAACAGCATCACGATCCTTGTGAGGCGCGCGGATGATGAACCGTCCCGTGTCAAAAAGCAATGTTTTAGGCGTGCTCCAACTTAGCTCACCGGACGAGTACATGCGGAGGACCATCACTTTGAAGAAGGCCGAGGATCCTGCAGATCCCGACGGAAGTTGATGCTGTGTGCTCGAGGGACAGTCCGCTCTCGTTAGGATAGCGTAACCAATTTTGAGGATATCCATGTTGTGGCTTAGTGGGGGAAGCACGTGCCACACAACGGTGATCAGATTGCACACGACTAGGTAAACGGGGACGAGAACGCGGCGTGGGGCGAGGCGTACGAGGACGATAAAAGCTAAAAACTCTAACTTAATCTCCTAGATGATAGCTCCATAGGTGGCACCACTGCTTTTGTGAACCTCTTCTAATAGCCCTTTGCAGTCTGATGCAATATTCACTCGGTTCGCGTTCAAATCCCTGGCTAGAGCTAGCCCTTCTCTAATAGCCAATGCTCCAAGAGTTGCTGGATCACCTATATTGGTGTACACGCAGGCTGAAGCTCCAAGAAAACTCCATGCCTAATTCCTGCAGATAGCTCCAACTGCTCCATATTTGCCCCTCCCGCCTACTGCTTGATGACCCACAAGTATAGGGGATCGCAACTGTATTCGAGGGTAGAGTATTCAACCCAAATTTATTGATTCGACACAAGGGGAGCCAAAGAATATTCTCAAGTATTAGCAGTTGAGTTGTCAATTCAACCACACCTGGATAACTTAGTATCTGCAGCAAAGTAGTAGCAAAGTAGTATGGAAGTAACGGTAACAGTAGCAAAAGTAACAGTAGCAGTTTTGTAGTAATTGTAACAACAACAACGGTAAAGTAACTAAGCAAAGAGCAATATGTGAAAAGCTCGTAGGCATTGGATCAGTGATGGATAATTATGTCGGATGCGATTCCTCATGTAATAGTTATAACATAGGGTGACACAGAACGAGCCCCAGTTCATCAATGTAATGTAGGCATGTATTTCGAATATAGTCATACGTGCTTATGGAAAAGAACTTGCATGACATCTTTTGTCCTACCCTCCCGTCGCAGCGGGGTCCTATTGGAAACTAAGGGATATTAAGGCCTCCTTTTAATAGAGTTCTGGACCAAAGCATTAACACTTAGTGAATACATGAACTCCTCAAACTACGGTCATCACCGGTAAGTACACCGATTATTGTCACTTCGGGGTTAACGGACCATAACACATAATAGGTTACTATAGACTTGCAAGATAGGATCAAGAACTCACATATATTCATGAAAACATAATAGGTTGAAAGTGCGTTAAGTCGACTAGAGGGGGGTGAATAGGCGATTTTTAAGAAATCTTCACTAAGGAATTTCAAGGTGAGAAAATTCCTGAGCGATGAACTACTTGCAGCAGAATAAGTACTCAGGTATAAGCAAAACAGAGTAACAGCATAGTCATCATGATGAAATGAAAGACATGCACAGAGTACAAAAAGCATAAACACAGGATAAGCAAGATGAAGACAAAACAGACTGAAGAATTAGAATCGAGGAAATAGAGAAAGTCTTCAGTCAATGTCGTCAAGCAGTAATGATCAGGTACATCAACACATAACTGAAGAAATTAAAGGGCTGAGAAAAAAGAACCAGTTGGCTTGGTGAAGACAATGATTTGTTCGACCAGTTCCAACTAATGTGACAGTTGTATGTCTGGTTGGAGCGGCTGAGTATTTAAACTTGAGGACACATAGTCCCGGACACACAGTCCTCACTGTATTCACCTTGAGCTAAGATCATGCAAATCTCGCCCAATAGTAGTGGTAAGTCTTCACAGGTGACTTCCAAACCTTCACAGACTTGGTCACTCGGCAATCCACAATTCCTCATGGATGCTTAGACCATGACGCCTAACCGTCGGGACGATACACAGTCCTCATAGGTAACAAGCGTCGGTTCCACAGAGGAACAATCTCTTGAGTGATGCTCAATCACTTTGGGGTTTGTAGGTTTGGGTTTGGGATTTGGGTTTTTCCTCACTTGATGATTTTCGCTCAAAGTCCTCGGAGGATGGGATGCTCTCAAATGACAAGTGTCAGTTTCTCTTGGAGCAGCCAACCAGCTAGTGGTTGTAGGGGGCGGCTATTTATAGCCTAGGGAGCAGCCCAACATGATAAGACATAAATGCCCTTCAATGATATGACCGTTAGGTGGTAGATATTTTGGAACGGCTAGCGCGCGGCTCAGCAACGGTCAGATATTTTGAGGTTTGAATTCCTCAGGGATATCATGTTCCTCACTGTGTAGGCAATCCGCGGTGGCGAATTCCTAACTCCTCAGTCAGAACAAATTCCTCAGAGACCAGAAGATCTTCGTCTCTGTCACTGAATAAATTGACTGTAACTGATATGAGATTTCCAATGGCGTCACTCGAAGGATTGGGTAGGTGTAAGATTTTGAGATGAGCATCACTTGTAAATATGTTTCCTTAGTATTACCTCGACCCCTTTAACAATACGGTGTTTCCTATGACTCAAGAAAGAGAAAATGAAACTACAAAAACAAAAGTCTTCATGCTTCAGATTCCTCGTATGAATATCGAGTCTTCATGGTCACACCAATTTCTTCATTTTCAAAGTCTTCAGGAGAATCAAAGTCTTCAGCCGAAGACATTCATTTTTAGGGGTCAAATTTCACTGTAAATATCAAACTCCTCATTGACTTATAGAGCCTGTGTACACTCACAAACATATCAGTCCCTTAACCTATTAGTCTTCAATACACCAAAATCACTAAGGGGCACTAGATGCACTTACATAGGTTCAGATCTGAAATCATGGCACCCGGGCCTTAGTGACAAGCATTAAGCATAGCAAAGTCATAGCAACATCAATCGCATAACATAGTGGATACTAGGGATCAAACCCTAACAAAACTAACGCAATTACATGGTAAATCTCATCCAATCCATCACTGTCCAGCAAGCCTATGATGGAATTACTCACACACGGCGGTGAGCATCATGAAATTGGTGATGGAGGATGGTTGATGATGACGACGGTGACGGATCCCCCTCTCCGGAGCCCCGAACAGACTCCAGATCAGCCCTCCCGAGAGAGTTTAGGGCTTGGCGGCGGCTCCGTATCATAAAATGCGATGAATCCTTCTTCTTTATTTTTTTTCTCCACGAACGTGAATATATGGAGTTGGAGTTGAGGTCGGTGGAGCTTTAGGGGGCCCATGAGGCAGGGGCACACCTCCAGCCTCGTGGACAGGGTGTGGGCCCCCCTGGTGCTGTTTCTTTCGCTAGTATTTTTTATTAATTCCAAAAAGTTGCTCCGTTGATTTTTCACGTCATTCCGAGAACTTTTATTTCTGCACAAAAGTAACACCATGGCAGTTCTGCTGAAAACCACGTCAGTCCGGGTTAGTTCCATTCAAATCATTCCAGTTAGAGTCCAAAACAAGGGCAAACGTGTTTGGAAAAGTAGATATGACGGAGACGTATCAACTCCCCCAAGCTTAAACCTTTGCTTGTCCTCAAGCAATTCAGTTGATAAACTGAAAGTGATAAAGAAAAACTTTTACAAACTCTGTTTGCTCTTGTTGTTGCAAATATGTAAAGCCAGCATTCAAGTTTTCAGCAAAGATTATGAACTAACCATATTCACAACAACACTTAGGTCTCATGTTTACTCATATCAATGGCATAATCAACTAGCGAGCAATAATAATAAAACTCGGATGACAACACTTTCTCAAAACAATCATAATATGATATAACAAGATGGTATCTCGCTAGCCCTTTCTGAGACCGCAAAACATAAATGCAGAGCACCTTTAAAGATCAAGGACTGACTAAAATTGTAATTCATGGTAAAAGAGATCCAGTCATAGTCATACCCAATATAAACTAACACTAATGCATGCAAATGACGGAGGTGCTCTCCAGCGGGTGCTTTTTAATAAGAGGGTGATGACTCAACATAAAAGTAAATAGATAGGCCCTTCGCAGAGGGAAGCAGGGTTTTGTAGAGGTGCCAGAGCTCGATCTTAAAATAGACATAAATAAAATTTTGGGTGGCATACTTTCATTGTCAACATAACAACTGAGAGATCTCGATATCTTCCATGCTACACACATTATTTAGGCGCAAACAGAATGGTAAAGTTTATACTCCCCCACCACCAACAAGCATCAACCCATGGCTTGCCCGAAACAATGGGTGCCTCCAACTAACAACAATCCTGTGGGAGTTTTGTTTGCAATTTTTTGTTTTGATTTAAGCATGGGACTTGGCATCCCGGTGACCAGCCATTTTCTCGTGAGTGAGGAGCGGAGTCCACTCCTCTTGAGAATAACCTGCCTAGCATGGAAGATATAGACATCCCTAGTTGATACATGAGCTGTTCGAATATACAAAACTGAATTTCATTTGAAGGTTTAGAGTTTGGCACATACAAATTTACTTAGAACGGCAGGTAAATGTCGCATATAGGACGGTATGGTGGACTCATAAGGAATAACTTTGGGGTTTATGGAATTTAGATGCACAAGCAGTATTCTCGCTTAGTACAAGTGAAGGCTAGAAAGAGACTGGGAAGCGACCAACTATAGAGCGACAACAGTCATGAACATGCATTAAAATTAATCAACACTGAGTGCAAGCATGAGTAGGATATAATCCACCATGAACATAAGTATCGTGATGGCTATGTTGATTTTGTTTCAACTGCATGTGTGAACATGTGCCAAGTCAAGCCTCGAATCATTCAAAGGAGGATACCACCCTATCATACCACATCACAACCATTTTCATAGCATGTTGGCACACAAGGTAAACCATTATAAACTCCTAGATAATTAAGCATGGCATAAGCAACTATAATCTCTAATTGTCACTGCAAACATGTTTATTCATAATAGGCTGAATCAGGAACGATGAACTAATCATATTTACAAAAACAAGAGAGGTCAAGTTCATACCAGCTTCTCTCATCTCAATTAGTCCATCATATATTGTCATTATTGCCTTTCACTTGCATGACCGAACGATGTGGATAATAATAATAGTGCACGTGCATTGGACTAAGCTGGAATCTGCAAGTCATTCAATTCAAAGGAGAGGACAAGGTAATATGTGCTCATGGTTAGATCAACAATAATGCATATAAGAGCCACTCAACATTTTCATTATGGTCTTCTCCTCTCGACCCCCAAAGAAAAGAAAAGAAACTATTTACACGGGAAAGCTCCCAACAAGCAACAAAAGAACGAGAAATCTTTTTGGGTTTTCTTTTAATTGCTACTACAAGCATGGAAAGTGAAATAGCTAAAAGCTACAACTAATTTTTTTTGGTTTTCTTAAGGTTGTTCAAACACACAAGAAGAATGCAAGAAAAAGAAAATAAACTAGCATGGATAGTATAGTGAAAAAGTATGAGCACCGACAACTAGAATGAGTGTGTGATCATGAATGTAATGTTGGTGAGAAATACGTACTCCCCCAAGCTTAGGCTTTCGGCCTAAGTTGGTCTATGGCCAAGGGTCATAGTTGTAGCTGGGGTTGTACCGAGATGCAGCGGCCATTGACTCACGAGCTGCAGCTTGGAGGCGAGCTGCCTCCATCCTCCTCTCATATGGACGGTACGTCTCCTATCAAAGATTAGTCGATATTGGATGAACAGTTCATTCCTCTCAAGAAACTGATGGCTAACCATGGCACTATAATCTAGATAAGCAGGAGGAAACTCCCTATCATTTTCATGTACGGGTATCCCAAGATAATTAGCTACACAAGTTGCATAAATCCCACCAAACAAATCTCTAATTAAACCATTATTATGCAACCTACATGCAATGATAGCCCCCAGGTTATATTGTTTATCTCCTAACACCGCACTCCTGAGAACACTAAGATTAGGAACACACATGTGACATGCCTCATCCTTACCATTTATGCATCTACCTATAAAGAGAGCAAAATAATGTATAGCAGGAAAATGAATGCTCCCTATGGTAGCTTGTGCTATTTCTATGGATTCCCCCACAGTGATACTAGCAAGAAAATCTTTAAATTCAGATTTGCGAGGTTCACTAGCACTACCCCATTGCGGGAATTTACAGGCAGTAGTAAAATCTTCTAAGTCCATGGAATAATATTTATCATAAAGATCAAACAGGACATTGTGAGAATTGCGTGAAGATGTAAATTTAAACCTTCTCAGAAAGAATCAGTTAAATGGTAGTATTGAGGGCACTTATCTTGCATGAAGTCCTCAATATTAGCATTATGCACATATGCATCGAAGTCATCCTTGATGCCTGCTTTGACCATAAACTCCTCTGATGGCCATTCACAAGGCCGCATGTAAGCTTCCCTCGGCTGTTCATCGTCCTGCTCACGTATTGCGAGCCTGGGTCCTTCCTTGAAGATCCACCGTGGAACATTTTCCTAGACACATTCCTTTCTCTGAAAAATTTCTGAAATTTTTAGTAACTCGAAATAAAAGTAATCTAACTTAACAAAATTGATATCAACTACTCCCACAAGTGCTTAGAGACTATATCATGCATTAGAACTACTTGGGACCAAATAAATTTGACATGCAAGCTCAAGAACAGGGTCACCTAGCAAAAAATTGCAACAAATAAAGCACTAGAACAAAAACAAATTGGACCATCGGAGGAGTCACATACCAAAGAACAATCCCCCAAAGAACTTTTGTGAATGGAGCTTTGAGCAAGGAGATCGAAAATGGCAGCAAGATGAGCTAGAACTCATGCTTGAGCTGGATAGTGAATTTTTTGGGAGGAAGAAGAGAAGCACGGTTGCAGGAATAAGTGGAGGGGGGCCACCAGGGGCCCACGAGGTAGGGGGCGCACCCTGGACCCTCGTGGCCGGGTGCTTGCTCCCCTACTGTGTTCTCAGTGCCAGAAATTCTCAAATATTCCAGAAAAAATCATATTTCATTTTCAGGGCATTCAGAGAACTTTTATTTTTGGGGTATTTTTTATTGCATGGGTAATTCAGAAAACAGACAGAAAATACAATTTTTACTTTCTTTAATCTAAATAACAGAAAGAAAAAGGAGGGTACAGAAGGTTGTGCCTTCTAACTTCATCCATCTCATGCTCATCAAAAGGAATCCACTAACAAGGTTGATCAAGTCTTGTTAACAAACTCATTCCGAATTGCATGAAACTGGAAAACATTTGAAATGACACTAGGTTACCTCAATGGGGATATGAACACCCCCAATAATAAGATTATCATATTTCTTCTTGACAGTAGGAAGAGGAAATTCAAAACCTCCAATAATAATCGATGGAATTTTTCCAATAGAGTTGATACTGTGAACTTGAGGTTCTTTCCTCGGAAAGTGTACCATGTGCTCATTACCATTAACATGAAAAGTGAAATTGCCTTTGTTGCAATCAATAATGGCCCCTGCAGTATTCAAAAAGGGTCTACCGAGGATAATCGACATACTATCATCCTCGGGAATATCAAGAATAACAAAGTCTATTAAAATAGTAACGTTTGCAACCACAACAGGCACATCCTCACAAATACCAACAAGTATAGAGGTTGATTTATTGGCCATTTGCAAAGATATTTCAGTAGGTGTCAACTCATTCAATTCAAGTCTACGATATAAAGAGAGAGGCATAACACTAACACCGTCTCTAAGATCACATAAAGCAGTGTGAACATAGTTTCTTTTAATGGAGTATGGTATAGTTGGTACTCCTGGATCTCCAAGTTTCTTAGGTATTCCACCTTTAAAAGTATAATTAGCAAGCATGATGGAAATTTCATCTTCCGCTATTTTTCTTTTATTTGTAATAATATCTTTCATGTACTTAGCATAAGGATTCACTTTGAGCACATCAGTTAAACGCATACGCAAAAAGATAGGTCTAATCATTTCAGCAAAGCGCTGAAAATCCTCATCATCCTTTTTCTTGGATGGTTTAGGAGGAAAAGGCATGGGTTTCTGGACCCATGGTTCTCTTTCTTTACCGTGCTTCCTAGCAACAAAATCTCTCTTATCATAACGTTGATTCTTTGATTGTGGGTCATCAAGATCAACAGCAGGTTCAATGTCTATATCATTGTTATTGCTAGGTTGAGCATCAGCATGAACATTATCATTAACATTATCACTAGGTTCATGTTCATCATCAGACTGTGTTTCAGCATCAGAAATAGAAATATCATTGGGATTCTCAGGTGTGTCAACAACAGGTTCACTAGAAGCATGCAAAGTCCTATCATTTTTTTTCTTCCTCTTAGAAGGACTAGGTGCATCAACATTATTTCTCTGAGAATCTTGCTCAATTCTCTTAGGGTGGCCCTCAGGATACAAAGGTTCCTGAGTCATTTTACCGATTCTAGTTGCTACTCTAACAGCAAAGTCATGTTTATTATTATTTAAATCACTGAGCAAATCATTCTGAGCCTTAAGCACTTGTTCTACTGGAGTGGTAACCATGGAAGCATGTTTACTAGTGAGTTTAAGTTCATCCTTAACTCTAGACATATAATCACTCAAGTGTCCAATCATATAAGTATTACTTTTCAATTGTCTACTAACATAAGCATTGAAGTTTTCTTGTTTAGCCATAAAGTCATCAAATTCATCCAAGCATTGGCTAGCAAACTTAGTAGACGGGATTTCAACTTTATCATATCTATAGAGAGAATTTACCTTTACTACCTGTGTCGGGTCATCAGGACCATGTATTTCTTCAATAGGCGGTCTATTAAGTCCATGTATTTCTTCAATAGGAGGTAAATTATTAACATCTTCTGCTTTAATACCTTTCTCTTTCATAGATTTCTTTGCCTCTTGCATATCTTCAGGACTGAGAAATAGAACACCTCTTTTCTTCGGAGTTGGCTTAGGAGTTGGTTTAGGAAGTGTCCAATTGTTTTCATTAGTCAACATGTTATTCAATAGCAATTCAGTTTGATCAGCTGTTCTTTCCCTGAAAACACAACCAGCACAACTATCCAGGTGGTCCTTGGAAGCATCGGTTAGTCCATTATAAAAGATATCAAGTATTTCATTTTTCTTAAGAGGATGGTCAGGCAAAGCATTAAGTAATCGAAGAAGCCTCCCCCAAGCTTGTGGGAGACTCTCTTCTTCAATTTGCACAAAATTATATATTTCCCTCAAAGCAGCTTGTTTCTTATGAGCGGGGAAATATTTAGTAGAGAGTAATAAATCGTATCCTGGGGACTACCCACACAACCAGGATCAATAGAATTAAACCAAGTTTTAGCATCAACCTTTAATGAGAACATGAATATCTTAAGGATATAGTAGTAGCGAGATTTCTCATCATTAGTGAACAGGGTGGCTATATCATTCAATTTAGTAAGATGTCCCACAACAGTTTCAGATTCATTGCCATAAGAAGGATCAGATTCAACCAAAGTAATTATCTCAGGATCGATAGAGAAATCATAATCCTTATCAGTATCACAGATAGGTGAGGTAGCAAAAGCAGGGTCATGTTTCATTCTAGCATTCAGAGACTTTTGTTTTAGCTTAGCTAGCAATTTCTTAAGATCAGATCTATCATTGCAAGCAAGAAAATCTCTAGAAGTTTCTTCATCCATAACATAACCCTCAAGAACAACAGGGAATTCATATTTAGGGGGAGAACCTCCATAATCACTTTCATCAATATTATCAGTTTCAATAATTTCATTCTCTCTAGCCCTAGCAAGTTGTTCATCAAGAAATTCACCTAATGGCACAGTAGTATCAAGCGTAGAAGTAGTTTCATCATAAGTATCATGCATAGCAGAACTGGCATCATCAATGACATGCGACATATCAGAATTAATAGCAGAAGCTGGTTGAGGTGTCACAAGTTTACTCATAACAGAAGGAGAATCAAGTGCAAAGCTAGATGGCAGTTCCTTACCTCCCCTCGTAGTTGAGGGATAAATCTTAGTTCTTTCGTCTTTCAAGTTCTTCATAGTGACCAGCAGATATAAATCCCAAGTAACTCAAAGAATATAGCTATGCTCCCCCGCAACAGTGCCAAAAAATAGTCTTGATGACCCACAAGTATAGGGGATCGCAACAGTATTCGAGGGTAGAGTATTCAACCCAAATTTATTGATTCGACACAAGGGGAGCCAAAGAATATTCTCAAGTATTAGAAGTTGAGTTGTCAATTCAACCACACCTGGATAACTTAGTATCTGTAGCAAAGTATTTAGTAGCAAAGTAGTATGGAAGTAACGGTAACAGTAGCAAAAGTAACAGTAGCAGTTTTGTAGTAATTGTAACAGCAGCAACGGTAAAGTAACTAAGCAAAGAGAAATATGTGAAAAGCTCGTAGGCATTGGATTAGTGATGGATAATTATGTCGAATGCGATTCCTCATGTAATAGTTATAACATAGGGTGACACAGAACTAGCTCCAGTTCATCACTGTAATGTAGGCATGTATTCCGAATATAGTCATACGTGCTTATGGAAAAGAACTTGCATGCACTACCAAAAAAATACACTTCCATGATGATACGTGTTTTTCACAGTAGGTCACGTTTTTTGTCATGCATGTACATCCATGACGATTTTATGACAGAATCAAGATAGTCATACATGTGTTGTCGTAGAAGTGTTCCATGACATTACCAAAATTATCATCATGGAAGTGTCCACTTCCATGACGATAAATCCCGCATCACAGAAGTGCTTTTGTCAAGGGTGACCAACACATGGCATCCACCGTAACGGAACGTCGTTAAGCTATCGGGTCGGGTTTTGGATCCAATAACCCGTTAACAGCCCAGACCAATGGGAAATTTCCACGTGTAAAATTCTGATTGGCCGGAGGGAACACCTGTCAGCTTGTCTGTGGGCCAGATGTCGCCCGTCCATTGGAGGAGACATGCCTATGATACGTCGACACGTGGCTGGGCCCAATAGAGGCCCATATAGGTTGAAAAGGCCGGCCCAGTCAAAGGCTCGTAGTACTTAATTAGGTACTATTGGGCTAGCCCAATAACGGCCTGCTTCATAAAGGCCCATTTACGGCCCGAAGCCACATCTGGCCCGTTAATTGTTAACCCAATATTTGGGCCCATTTACGGCCCGAAGCCAGATCTGGCCCGTTAATTGTTCGCCGAATATTTGGGCCCAACTACAGCCCAGTGACTTTCAGCCTATTAGAGTCCCGATGTAGACATGGGCCCATTTCAGCCCGGTTTGACTTTCGCCCTGGGAATGGCCCATGCTGCCCATGGGCCATATATGGTCCGACGGGACAACGGGCCCACTAACGCCCCGTGCTAAAGGTGGCAACAGTTAAGCCCAATGTGACTTTGGGCCTGCTAAAGGCATGCCACGTAATTCGGCCCGTTGATGCCTGTATTAAGCTTTCGGCCTCTTAAAGGCCCATGATATCAGTGGGCCAACTAAGGCCCGAGATATGTTTTGGCCTGGTAACGGCTCGTGAGCTAACTGAGCCCAAAAAGGCCCGGTCTACATTTCAGTCTGCTGAAGGCCCGTCGACGACTAGTGAAAATTGAGGCCCAACATGCATTTCGGCCTGCTAAAGGCCCGTGGTTTCATCTGGGCTGTAACAGGCCAGTACAATATTCAGCCTATTAATGGCCCAATGCTACCTGGGCCAAACTAAGCACTGGGTCGACAAAAGGCCCAACTAAAATAGAGGCCGGTGTAAGTTTGGGCCTGGCGCAATGTGTGAAGGCCCCAATCATTCGGGCCCAAGAAAGACGCAGGCCGGCCCAATTGTGGCCCGCTAAAAACCTGGCCCGTTAGAGTCGAATGTTTCAGCCCGGTCGACTACATCTGATTTTTTTCAGATAGCGAATGATGGCAGTAACTAGTAGGAATTAAGAACAAACCTACTCTATACAATAAAGAAATTATGGCATAGTAACTAAGAATAAACCTACACTATACAATAAAGGATTTAAGGTATATTACATCCACTGGGCATCGAAGTTCGCCACCAGTGATCATAAAGCGCAACGAAGAAGCAGATTACAAAAACTGGGCACCATTGCAGCGTAACAAAATAATACTGAACCGAGACCACTTCCAAGACAGTTCAAGAAAGGTTAGCCTTGCGGGGGAACTGCTGCGCAAGCTGCTGAGCAAGGCTGTGAGACCGGCCTAGCATGTCGGTCATAGCTTCCAGGTGTAGCTGTTTAGCGATGAGGTTCTCATTGGTGTTCTCCGCAATCTTTCTTAGAGATAGGACTTCAAGTCGAAGTTGAGTTGCAGAATGCCTTTCTGCTAGAACTTGGGACTGAAGAAGTCGAACTGATTCAGACAACGAATTCTGTGAGCTTGTCTGACTGCTAGTCTCAAGTAACTTGAACACTGCATCAAGACAAGACTTTGGGGTTGTCTCGCTATCTTCAAGATGTTTTGCCTTCTTTGCTGCAATATATGTTGGGTTTGTCTCACAGCCTTCAGCAGACTTGTGCATGCCATCAGGCATATCACCCTGAAACAAAGCAGAGAGATGACAGGTTTTGCACGTGTATAAACAAAGATGATAACTGTGCTGTCAATTCCATCCAATTTCAAATTAGAAAATAAAGAGTAAGTTCAAAATATCAATAGCATAATTTGGCATTGTTCATAATGCGGGGAGCTTCACCACACTACTGGATTACCATGTCAACATAACAAGCATAGATGAAGGGCAAAGAAAATCATTGTATCTATTTTGGATAATGTGCATGGCATGTTGTTCATATCATCAGCCACATCAGTAAGATAAAACAGGAGATGACAAGGTGCAAACGTGGGCTGCTTCACCACACACTGGATTATAGATCCACAAAAACAAGCATACATATAGGGAGTATTAAGTAATGTGCATGGTATGAATAAGGAATTTGGTTTTACAAGTAAAACTTAGAACTTACGGTTCTTGCGAACATGCATTTTGGTAGAAACAGCAAACTAAACAGCAGTAAACGATAGGGAGTATGAGCAAATTAAACAGCAGTTGAGGATAAAGGCTTTAGAAGGACTGACTTACATTAACAGTTAACACCGGCTTTATAATGCCCTTCTCCATGTCAAGGGAAGGATAACTCAAGAATTTCAGCACAGAATCTTCTTCATAAGCATTGCCTGTACTCTACATTTTGTAGAGAGTAATTATAGATATGATAATACTGGAAGGGATAGAGGATAATGAAGATAAGATGCAGATTGATGCTACATAATCAACTACCAATCCCTGGAAGTACAAGCGTTACAGGACAAAATGTACTGACAAGAGCAATGGGCTACACTTCTGCACTGGCATTGTCTGTGTATTCTACTTGTTGGTAAGATTAAATATAGATCTGATCTTTTTTAGTAAATGGTGGGCGAGGGAGATAAGATGCAGAATGCTACACAATGAACCAATCCTCTTCCCATAATACAAGAGTGTTTTGAACACTGGTGTACCGTACAAAACGTTCTTATATTATGGGACGGAGGGAGTAGCTGTTAATGTAAGTACAGTGATGGACCATGTTCAGTCCTTACAAGAGGACTGTAGAGCTAAACCTCTTCAAAAGCATTGGGTTGATTCTAAATTTATGTAAGAGTCCATACGGATCTTATAATGTCCACCAAATGGACGATTACGAGGCTAACATGTGCAGTGATGCTACATAATCAAATAGTTATGAAAGTAAGTGTGGTCATATAGGGCAAGAGGTACTCACAAGAGCAATGCAGTGTGCAGTATAGTTGCGAGATTCTGTGGTCCCTTGAGAACGACTGTTCTTTTGCTAACAGTTTTCGTACAAGTGAGACATTAAGGCAAATGTAGAAATGTAGTTCAAATTGTGATGTGATATCATAGACAGTACCTTACACTACAGCCAAGACCAATGTGTAACAAGATTATTCCAGTCATCATCAAATAAATGTAGCACCGGAGACTTTACAGAAATTTCATTCAGAGGCTTGCCGTCAAAGTGCGCTTGCCTCAGGTAGGAACGATACTTCATCAACGAGTGCTTGAAAAGCGCAATCAACCCTTGCTCGTCTTCACAATCCAGTTTGCTCCTTTCCTGTTTAAAAGAATGAAATCTTGTGTCTTCTGTCAGCAGAAACATATGCAGTAATGACCATGAATAACATTAGTACATTACTTACGCGTAAGTTGCGGAGGAAGACTGGAAATTGTTCTATGTCTGCAGTATAATCTTTCCATGAAGGAAAGATGCGCACAAAGTTCCTGACAACAACATAAGCTTCGTCTTCTAAACTGGGAAGAAATGGAACAGGGTCCTATTTGCTGCAATTGGGGCTCTCTCTGGTTCGAAAAGGGATTTGGCAACTGGATTTGGTGTACTCTTTGCTGGAATGGGGGTTTTGCATCGTACAGCTGGTACTATGTCAACTGGCATAATCATACTGTTTGCTGCAGTTGGGGTCTGCTGAGTTGGGGCATCAGAAATGACCAGTGTAGTAGGGCTAGAGTCTGCTAGAGTTGGGGTGTTTTGTGGGTCAGGTGATATTGCAACTACACCTAATGGGCTATTTTATTTATCAGGTGCCACTACCTTTGCCAAATACTTTGCTTGTGCTCCTCCATGATCAGCAATCGCCCTCTTCCTTTTGAATGTCTGATACAAAAGAACAACATTTGAATGGATAAATATGGTATGATGACAGATGGAATATGTACTGAAAATGGATAGGCAGGGCGTATTCACATACACGATTTGTAAACTAAGCTAATGGCAGTTCAACAAAGTAGAAGCAATGCAAAGCATCAGTTGCAAGATATGTGCGAGCAATGTAACCTTGGAAAGTTAGAGCAAGTACCTTGATGGGTGAATAAGATAGGCATCTTCCTCTGACTCCTCTACTAGGGAGCTACATTGACTTAGATCTCCCTCTAGCTCAGAATCACTGTTAGGATCATATTCTGAGCATGAATCTGTAGGTGGAGAGCGTTTGCATTGCATTGCATCCAGACTTGATTTCAGTCCCTTAATGCCAAGTTTGACAGCCATGGCATTGTTCTGCTTTATTCTTTTCATGCGCGCAAGCTCATAATCATTAGATGCTGTTCAGAATCTGAGATTCATGAAAACATAAAAAGTAGTCAGATTATCTATGGAATGCATTGCGGATTCAACTCGAAGAGTGTCTCCTATAAACCCCTGCATATGCAAAGTTCACCCCCAACCGTGCTGACCAGACCACACACAGAAATACAAACCCCTTATGTCTCTATAACAGGCAGGCACACATTTCAAAACTGAAGTAGGAACATTAGAATCATATGAAATTCGTATTTGAACAAATAAACTAAGGAATTATGAGTGGCATAATGTTTAGCTTCAAGGGTGGAGTGTTGGTAGTGCGACACAAAGCAAGTAGGCAGATTGTATTCCATGTAAAAGATCGAAACCTATGTAAAAGCTGGAAATGACACTTTCTTTCTATACAATGCAGTGTTCGTTGCCCACACATGATGGAAGAGATCACATAGAGAAATACTATTCACTCATGTCTACGGTTCCAGTATTTAGAAACAGGGTGGTCCACCCTAAAAGAATATTGACAACAAATATGACAAGGCAAGCATAGATGTAGTGAATCAATCATTTACTTGTGAGCTTACTAGGACAAGTATGCAGAATTGTAACTGCAGTAAGAGACCGTCCAAAATCTGAATGAAGAAGTTTGTCTAGCACTTATTGTTTGCAACTAATCGACGTGAATAATTGGATATTATATCGAATGAGTAAGAAAGACAAGTAAAATTGTCAACAAACCTGGCTTGCAGTAGTAATCTGGGTCAATGTCACTACGACCAACAATCCGAAATGACTAGTGTCTGTTCCGAGGGCCGGAATTTTGAAAACCCTGTGAACTTTAGAGGTACTAAAGATTACCGAAATACATCTGAACCATTAAGTGTAGGTAGCACTGAGCACACAACAAACCCTAATGACAGTCCTGCCTAATGAGTAATGAATCAATTAGAAAATGGGTGATGAGGAGTGGCTGCTGAGTGTTGAGGACGTATCTCAGGATAAATCGGGTTGGCTTGGTGGGTGCTGCACGCCTGAGCCCTGAACGGACTGGGAAGGTAGGCACGGCGGCGCGCCCGGGCAGCGGTGACGCTGTTGGGCGAGCGGCTCCTGGCCTCCTGTTAGTCCAGCGTCTCCTCCTAGAGTCATGCCGTCCGGGGACGGCAAGTCGCCGGCGAGGCAGGCGGCTGGGGGCGAGTAGAGATCGGAAGCGCGCAGCAGAACAGAGGGGAATCGGGGCCTGGGACGACCCAAAATCCCAGGGTGGGCCGGCCCACCGTGGGCACCCTGTAGAGATACACACCCGAGCGGCGAACATGCATTTTCGAAACTAATTTAGGAACATTTAGCTGACCAATTAAACAACTCTGTTTTAATAATATCAGATTCGTATTTGAACAACTAAGCTTGTTTAGCTTGATGGGTGGAGCAGTGTTATTATGACACGAAGCACGTATTCTGATCGTATAGTGATCATAAAAGGGGGAAACTCTAAGCATATTTTTTTAGCAAAAGAGGGTTTCCCCTCCGATTTCTATTAAAGAAACCACCACGGAACCAACATGATCAATTAAACCCTAAGCATGATCAATTAAACCGTATTATCACTGTGCGATGGCAGATTTGAAGCTGCAAACCGTAGAAATGATATTTAGCATCCATTGTTTGCTTCGAACTAAGAACTAAATTCTAAGAGCTGAAAAGAAAGTAGAGTAACCAAGTTAAGATCTATTTTCTGGTTGAGATCAAAAAGTTGAGGAGATATGAAGTACCACCTCTCTTGCGACGCCGTGTAGGCATCGGGGGTGCGATGGTTGTCAGTGGCATTCAAGCAGATCTGCGACGGTAGACAGGTGCATCGAGGGATAAGTCCAATTGCGGTGGAAGAGAAGGTCGTGTGAGCAGCCCCGACAAAGAGGACGACGGCGCCGATGAAGCGAGAGGACGTGATGCAAGGCTATTGGTCTGTCACCGTGGATCAGAAACATCCACCTCTAGTAGTGGATGACGCGGTCTTGGTTGGCACTCCGGCATGGTGGAGGACGGTGGCGATGGATGTGGTGGAGGACGGCGGTGATGGATGGGGTGGCGGACGGATGCTCGTGTGGGGATGGTGTTCTAGCACGGACGGTATATGAATGAGAAAATGGAGGGAGAGGTATGGGGAACCATGTTTTTGGGGCGCGCCTGTCTAAAATATGGGAAAGTTATGAACTTAGCCCCCGTTTAAAATTTGGACGTCTCGTCGGTTGGGGATAGGACGGTAATCTCGCATCTCGCCAATATTTGCCCAGAGAGATTTTGGGCGAGGAGAGGGTGGTTGGCGCCCACGGTGTATGAATGGGGCTGACAGGTAGGGCGGTTGTGTCACGTCTGAGTGAAGTTACAAACCCGCCCTATTGAAAATATCTGCCTACATCGATTTCGGCCAAGTCGAGTTTGTTTTGCCACCCACCGTGTATGAATGGGGAATGGAGGGAGAAACAGAGGTCTTTCGGACGAGCTTGAATCAAATGTGTTTTGCCGCCCATTTTTGACGCCCACCGTGTCGGAATGGGCTCAACGGCAGCCGTGTCATGTCTAATTGAAGTTACTAACCCTATTTAGAGCACTGGAAATCGGGCCGATGGATTGTCCGTGTAATGGGTAGACAGTAATTTCCATCTCCCAAACACTTGGCTTTGGGCAGCCGATGTGGGAGTGGACATTTTGCCTCTTCTTTCGAATTTTGGGACAATAAGCATCCACGTTTACCCTGGGAGCTAAATTCAAATCCATTTTGTACACCTATATGAATCTTTATAAATCATTCTACGTGTTTTTATATATCTTCAGAAGGACAACAACGATGTATTCCACTGTCATATATAAATATGGTTTCCAAATGCCGATACTCAAATTCAGAAGCTAGAATCCAGATTAAGGTGAATTCGAATATTTGGAGCACTTCATGTCCAACTCAAATGTCACACGCAACATAATGTGTACTCCCATTTAGATATGTACACAAGCGATGTATCAAGATTCAAATACCGAGTCAATCAACCAAGAATGTACAGAACTAACAGACATATAAACACTTATAGAGTATGCGGATCAATAATATCAACTAACATACATAAGCCAGGCCACTGTACTTTTTTTGCTACAACATCATCTTGGCCCTTTCCGATGTGTGCCACTTATGGTCCATCTATACTACTATTATTGTTGAATGCACATTCAGCCCGATTGGCATATTTGTAGCTCTGGCATAGCAATCCAAATGAAATGTCTCCGAGTCATATCAATTAATACAGACTTATGCTCAAATAAAATTACAAACCAAAAAACAAAAAACAATTATTACATGATCTCTGAAACAAATGGTTTGATTGATTACATGAACAAACAACACAAAGGTTATTCAACGATGGAAAGAACATTTCACCTATGATTTACCAAGTGGGAATTTAATTTCCTTTTTTCCTTCAGGACCTTAACAATGTGGTTAGTCTCAGCTTGCTTCATTTTGAAATCCACCAAATATTTAATGGTTGTCTTGAGTACTGCTTGCGATTGTGCTGTTTGCTTCCTCAACATGTCAACTTCATCTCTAAGTGCAGAAGCAGAATCTCTTTCTACCACTAGTTTAGCCTCTAGAGCATCAGCAGTTGGCAATTCATAATGCACGATTGGGCCGGTGCCACTGTTATGGGATGATGCAACGTCCATGGGGACCTCACTCTTTGATCTTGGGCTAACCTGTTTTGCCATTAAAGTTCCGATTGGATTCAGAAAAGTTGAAGTTAGCAAAACATCTCAATTGGGAGTTATAATAGCAAACCATTTAAACAAACAAGGAATTAAAGAGTTTCAATTGGATGCTGAAAAGTAATTATTAACATCATTGTAACCCGCTATTGCAGCAGCAAAGCAGTTAAACAAACAAGTAGTTATTTAAGTTAAGGAAAACAGGTAATTCTTAACAGTAAGGATCAAACACATAGATAGGCGCAGTCTACAATAGGATTAACAGGCTGTGGCATTATGTAATTAGTAGCAAACTAAATTAAGCCAAGCAACGTAATTGAACAATTTTGCAATAAGTGGCTAACTAAAATTCCGAGAAGCGGGTAATTGAACTTATGCTAGTTCTTTGTACAGGCACACTGTAACTTCTTTTTTGCTTACAAGGTTGTACGAAGGAGTCCATGGCATCAATTGCTTGGATATGCAGTCCCAATACTTCTTTCTTCCCACACTGCATTGGTAAGTCGAATGGTTAATCTAGTAAGATGGTGCATCCTTGATATGTTATATGAGGACGTGCGGTCAGACTAGTTGTAGCCAAACACATCACACTAGCTTTTACTGTATATTTCATGCGATTACTTTTGACATATCGAGATCTACACAATCTACAATAGGATGAAAAGACTGGCATCCTTCCCATTATTGGTGAACTCAGTTCATAGAAACAAGCAATTCAACCATTCTGTGGGTAAATCAAAAGCGCCACTAGAATATTTTTCACTACCCAATCATACACGCAAAAACGGGCAACGCCACCATAGGGGCTGGTATGGGCGGCCGCCTCAGGTGGCTGGGAAGTGTGCACCTAGTTTGAGTCGTCCAGGTTGGCCCAGGCTAGATTTGTTTGTCCCAACGCACAAGCAGGCAATGTAAAAAATGAAGAAAAATGTTTCAATTTGATGGGCCAATAACATAAGTGCAAGGCAAGCCCTATAGCAGCCTCGCGGCCCAAACGAGCGCCTCCCATATCGATCGACAGCAGGAAAAATCCCAATTCATTCGCTCCAGCCTCCAGTCTAGTTCGCTCCTAACCTAGCTGCCGCTGGACAGACCAACACAACACTTCCTCGCGCCTTCATTGGAGGTCAGTCACCGGGCTTCAAGCGAACGGAAGGACAAGAAGATGAAGATCCAACCATAGGTGTAGCCTGCGTGGGAGGCAGTGGCGGCAGCACGGGCATGTCATCGAGCTTGCGCAAACGGACAGTCGCAGCTTGCAAGAGTAGCATGCGTAACGAGCAGGTACATCACATCCCTGATTATATCTAATTCAACTCTTCAATTTCTGGCCAATAGTTAAACCTGATGGTGTTGTAAAACTGCTTGTATGTAGGGAATCTATGATAAAATGAAACCAATTTCTACTTATTTTATAACTCCCCCAATCAATAATGAACTGATTGATTCTGATGTATCTAATCAAGTTTGCGGTGCAAACATACAAGCTCATGTTGTTCTTGAGCCTGAAGTGTCTAATGAACATACTGCTAATGAAGGATTTGATGCAAACATTTTACATGCTCCTAGTGATGAACATATAGTGTCTAATAAGGGATCTAATGCAAGCATTTTGCTAGCTCATTGAAGGATTTAGTGTCTAATGATGATCTGCTATGTTGAGAGAGACAGAGATTTGCAGTCATTAATGATAAGAAAATTATAGTACATTTTCATAGCTTGAGGAAACGTCGAGCCCATCTACCAGAAAGTCCCCGTATCATGACAACATAGCATAAATACTTTTCTAATCTGTTGTCTGAAACTATTGGCATACTTGTGCAAGATAAATATATTGATATGCAGTTTGCGCACTGGTTATAGGTACAATTACACTTCGATATTTTCAGCCAGAGAATGAATAATTCAAGCAGGTACAGACCATGTTTGTAGTCCTTGTACACCATGTTGCATTTTGTGTTTTTTGGTGCTTGCATCATTTAGTGTTTATAATCTGAACTACTTTGGATCATTAGCTGGTTTTCAAAGTGCATGTAGCTTCACATTTCTCAAGTTATGTTGATTTCCGGAGTGCAAGTGCCTTCATATTTTTTAAGTTAAATGTTTGCCCCTGGTAACTTGAATTCGTGGATCCGCCACTGCACACAAATCATACACGAATGCCAGTACAAATTAAATGAAATGCATGGACTTACGCTAGCTTGTTGTACAGGCTCACTGCAGCTCTGCTTGCGCTTGGGATGTTCCATGTATAAGTCCATGTTACCACTTGCTTGGATGTGCAGGCCTTGTGCTCCTTGCATCCCCCTCTGCATTTTTGACACAGCGAATGGTTGATCAAATAAGAGGAATCGACCTTGATGTTGTATCGGAAGACAGATACTTACAAGGTTATACGGGTGTGCAGGATGTGTACCAGATCCTGTATAACCTTGTAAGTATCTGGGGGTGCAGGATGTGCAGGATGCGCCGTCATGCTTCGCTAAAAATGGATTTGCTTGTTTCAGATGATATCTCCATAAGAAATAAGAGTCAAAGTCAGAGTTGCATAGGCATATAAGCTAAGAGAGCAGTGAAAGGATATCCAAACATCGTCCGAACAATGCACAAGGGAGTGATGTGTGGATACCTAGTTTGGGCCGGCGTTTGGGCATGCTCGCCTAGCTAGAGTGCGGGTCACTTCAGAGCCGTTGAGGGTGATGTGCTGGTGTTGGTTGGCCGCGCACGGATGCAGATCTTGAGTGGCAACAGAGCGCTATGATGCGGTGGACGAGACCGTTGGTGAAGCCCCAACGGCCTTGGCGGGCGAAGGTGCGATGATGTGCTCGGTGAAGTAGCCCCGATGAGCTGGGAGAAGGCGTCGGTGAAGTGCACCTGATACGGTGGAAGTCGGTGTCTGTGAGGCGCGTCGGTTGCGGCGGCCGACGTTGTCGGTGGACCACCCGGTGCGGTGGACAAGGGCGTAGATGAGGTAGCTCCGGTGCGCTGGTGAAGCGCAACCGTCGTCGTCGTCCGGCACAGAGGTGGGGAAAGAGATGAGACAAGGGGCGATTTGAACTTTGCTTGGGTTCGCGGCAAATTAGGGATTTGAGCAATCTGGGCGCGGAAGGGGACGGTGGAGAAGGGAGATTTTGCAGGGATGGAATTGGGGCCGCCAGATATTTCAATCCGAAACGCGGAAGCACGAACTTATTTTGTCGTCGTCCTTTGGGGGGTGGGGGAGTGGGGGAGGGAGGGAGGGGGGTGGGTGGCTAGGTGCTACGCGTCCGTCTGACACAAGCGACCACCCCGACACGACCCTGGTCTGCCTGGTGCGCCTACATTTGGAATGCAAACGAATCTTCTTTCATTCGCAAACGAATTTGTATGTATTACCATGCCCATGTTTTCCTTGCAATAATTAGTCATTCGAAACGAGCTACTCCCTCCGTTCACTTTTGTAAGTCGTTTTAGACAACTTAAAATGAACTATTTTGCACATTGTCTGAAATGTCCTCAAGGTCTTATAAAAGTGAACAGAGGGAGTACTATAAATTAATTAGTGAGGAGTTATTTGAAAAAAAAATTGAAACAGTATCCACGGTATCCACGCTAACATGGATTAGAGTGTGTGTCACATAATTAGTTATTTGAATTAGAGTGTGTGTCACGTAGCGATCTCCAATTCTAATGTGGATTTCATATTTCACTGCATCCATGCTACTTTTTTAATACAAATTCATATGTATATGATGAAAACCATGGTAGTGAGAAAACTTTTGGATGGATTCAAACATATGACCTACAAAATAGCACAACAAATTGAGTCAATGTCAACTTTTCGAAACCTAGAATGGCACGAATTCGAAATAATTACTCGTATGCATGGTCCTCAGTTCAAATCTTACAATGTACACCAAATTGAAACATCGATATTAAGTCTCGTACTATGTACATTCAAATGTTGTTTTAGCCCCCCCCCCCCCCGCACACACGCTACATACTTCCCGTATCGGTCAATCTTCTTCTCCTAACCACCTTAGGAAGCTATCGATTTCCAACACACGTTCATTCTTTCTCTCCATGTTTCAATCTCTAAGTCTCTCAACTACATAACCCCTTTTTCCACTCTGTTACCAAAAGTATTTACCTCACACACCCGCCATTGCACCCCATGCTGAGCTCTCTCTCCCTCTCCCTCTCCCTCTCACCCTCTCGCGCTACATACATGCATTTCCTATCTAGCCCCCCAACCTCTCGTGCGCATGCACGCATGTTGTCTATATAGGTCACTCCCTCGAGACTGTCTCACTCTTTCTTCCGCACGGCGGGCCACACTCGCTCAATCTCGCTCTCTTTATCTGAGTCTCGTTTAACCTCGTTTTCTTTCACACACAAATGATATATCTCCCTGTTCAGGCCTCGATCGACACACTCTATACTCTCTCACGCAGATTGTCTATCTAGGTCAGTCCAAACAAGCCACCCCCAGTCTTTCGACCTCATGGTGGGCCGAGCTCACTCAATCGCTCTCTCTCTCTCTCTCTCTCTCTCTCTCTCTCTGTATGTCTCGATTGACCTCGCTCTTTCTCGGACAAAAACGATATATCACCATGTTTGAGCCCAACTTGACCTATTCACATTGTATACTCTCTCACACACATTGTCTATCTAGGTCACTCTCTCCAACCGTCTCACTCTTTCGATCGCACGGCGACCCTATGTGATCGATTGACCTTGCTTCCTCTACACGTCTGTGACTGGATCATCTCTCAATCTCTATCTTACAGCCCTCACCCTTGCCAAAAGCTGAATCGGACAATATCTCTCCAGAGCATATATATATCTGTTCAATGAATGTCAGGCCACACTCACTTTGTCTCTCTATCTATATGTCTCTCGATTGACCTCGCTTTCTCACACCGTATCTTCCACGCATTGAAGCTACATCTCCATACCTCACAAAGCCGGAGCTATTTACATTGCGAGGGGCACTCCAACCTTGGATTAATTTGTGTAGGCATTTATTCCGGTCGGTTTAGATTATATTTTCGTAGCATTCGGCCCACAACTACTCCAAACACCGTTGCAACCCCCGCAACTCCCCTAGTTGATTTCCCTCTGGCTCGGTCATTGCTCTCTCGCACGTCCTTTCTCGCTTTCAACATCGCACCATGGTATTATTGCAAAAAAACTCTGTTGTTCTCTTTAATTATTATAAATAAGCTACAAAACTACACACCGATAGTCCACTTGGATTGGAACTAATTTTGACCCACAAATTAAAGTGCTACAAACCACACACCGAGGGGCCCACATGTCATGAAACAAATTTGGACCCATATACAAATTAAAAAATAAAGGACGAGGATCGAACATGCGACCAGGGCCTTCAAGCCGCACGTCAATAGGCAACATACGTAGAACAGCAATGTTTGTTGTACCCCCCTTTGTTCACATAATGTTTTTATATTACCACAGCCTATTTAATGGATAACATGTAATATTATTTTTAGTACTATTCTCCTTCCCTTACTGGTGGGTTCCATGTGTGCTCTCTCTCTCTCCTCCCCTTCTGCGTTTAGACGCACGGGCAAACACGAAGAACTCATGGGCGATGTTGCCGTTGACCATATCTAGACGCATTCACAAGTTACGTCACCAGTTTCACGTACTAGCAGCACTAGTGAGTGTGTATGTGCAGTGCACATTAATTTGGAAGTATATTAAGTGCATGCGGATATTAAGTAGGATATTATTTGCGTGTTGTCATGTGATTAGCACTATTTTTGGCATGAAATTAACTGCACGCTAAACGTGTAGAGCGCTCGACATTGAAGCAGTCTAGGTCGTTGGATGACAAGGAATACATGTGGCTTGATGACGTTTTATATTTAATTTGATACGGCTCTAGCAGAACATTCAATCGATCAAACAATAGATTTCGTTCAGTCTGAATCTGACTTTAATTTATACGGCGATCGATATAAAATAAACGGAAATGATAAATGTTCGGATTTTAAGCATGCCAATCCGAACGTTTTTAATGGAAAATTTAGATTACGCGGCGGCGGCGGGGGCATCTTGCGGTGGGAAGCGGCTCCTCTGCCGTGCTCTATGTGTTGTCGGGCCACTGACCGACGGCGACGGCGGCGTTTTGCGCCGTTGTTGGCGTACTCTTGGATGTCGGCCTAGCTTCAAGGAAGGCCAAAATGTTCTGGACTTCGGAGCGATTCAACTGGCGGGAGGAGGCGACTGGTGTTGGTGCAAGGAAGCGGTCGACGGCGGCCATCTTCCGCTGAGGGGGGCACTGGCACCCGCGTGGGGACAGAGCTGTCAACGGCATGACGGAGACATTCGTGTGCACGGGCACCGGCACGGGCGCGCATGTCAGTGCACGTGGAGGCGCATGCACTGGCAGGTGCACGGAACCGGCACAGGCGTCCACGTCAGTGCACGCGCAGGCGTATGTGCTGGCAGGTGCAGGGGCGCATGAAAGTCGGCGGGGACCTCGTGGAACCCCGTGGGATCAAGCTCGGCGACAATGTACGGCTCCCAGCCCATCAATGCCACGGGGATGGGCGCTTGCGCAGTCAGGGAGACGGGAGCCGGAACGGGAGCAGGGATAGGCGCGACGTCTTCTCGCAAGGCCAGTTCAAGCTCGTCCCAAAGCGCCTTATGTTCTTGAGACTCCAGCTGGGTGTCTTCCTCGGGAAACTTGAAGACTAAAGGCAGACCATCGTGATGCGGCATGGCGTACATTTAGGTCAGGCTAGTTGGAGGTAGACGACAGGAGAATCGGAGAGGAAGAGAGAAGATTGTAGCGATACCGGGTACTGTGGGGTTGATTTTAAACTGCGGCGCCGACGACATTAAAAGTGGGAGGAGTTGGGACGAACGTGTACAGAGGAACCTGGTCAAAGGGCTCGCCTCCCGGTGAACCTATAGAGCGGTCTGCTCGCACGCCTCCCGGTTAGCCGGCAAAGTGGTCTGCTCGCACGCCTCCCATCGACTCACACGCTTGCTCGGAAGGCACCTGCCGATGAGAAGTGAGGACTCGTGGCGGCACGTAAACGCCCACGGTTTCAATAGTGAAAGCTTTCGCCTTAACGTGACATGTCTTTGTTCCAAAATACCTTGGCTCTTCATTTGTGCAACTTGTCATAAGCAGCTTGTCTCAAATTGAAGAAAAAACTTACGAAGTAATATTTGTGCCATATCATGTGACCATGCTCACTTTTGGATTTTCTGAAATTTAAGATCCAGGATTCGAAACAATATCATAACCTGCATAATGCAATAAATTTTCAAGCCATACATCTGTCCTGTTGTATTTCTTAAGAAAGGATTTGGTCAAACGTCTTGCTTAGTTAGACTTCAGACAAGTTAGGCTGGTCATAATGGTAGTATTATAGCTAGTATCATGCATGCCAACTAGGCAATTTTGATGAGGTGTCATAGCATTAAATGAAGAACGAGAGGGTGGAGTATCATATCATGATACCGTATCATAATAAATGTTATGCTACTTTGTGTCATGCATGGCAATAAATAGAGTACTACATGATACTAATATATGATACTATGCATTAGGGAGGTAGTATCATACACTAGTATCATATGCATGATACTAGTATATGATACTCCCCATTACAACCAGCCTTATATATGCAGAGTAAAAGGATAATCCCTCCGTATCAGTGCATTGCCTGATATATTAACTCAAGTACTAGGCACGAACAAATGGGCTAAATTCTGTGCTCATCCTGTAGTAGTAGTAGTAGTAGTAGTAGTAGTAGTAGTACAAGGCAATGCAGTTGATGGGTAACCTTGACGAGCGGCGATCGAGGGAATTGAACCGTGCTCGGCACGGTAGGTAACGTTGTCTAGTTACTAAAGCATCCCTCTGTTGTTCATCGGTAGTCATTATGGACCGGGGACATGAGGGGAATTTCCTAGGGCTGGAATTCTGGACGCCAGATATTTCGACTCGAAACGCTGAGGCTCGACTGGTTGGGGTTGCCTAATGTGCATACCACGCACGCCACTGAAGGACACGAGCCCGGTTTTTTATTTATTTTTATTTTTTTAGGATCAACACGAGCCAAGGTCTGGCTGGTACGCCATTGGGTCCTACCATTCTCAATGTGGTAATTGATTTATGACGAATTGTTGAATTAGAGTGAGTTTGTGATATAGTGATCTCAACGTGGATTTCACATTTCATGGTATCCCTAGTAAGTTTTCCAATGCAAATTCAAATTTAAAAGATGAACAATATGGAGGTGAGAAAACTTTGTGTGTATCAAGCATATGACCACACACACACACATAGAGACACACACGCACGAACACAACAACAATCCAATAAGTATAGTGCATATATTTTTCCAAACCATGCATGTATGACACGAATTCAAAAATACTCTTTCTATTCCTAAATATTAGTCTTTTAGAGAGTTCAACACGTGACTACATGCGGAGCAAAATGAGTGAATCTAGATTCTAAAATATGTCTATATACATCCGTATGTGCCAGCCCATTTGAAATCTCTAAAAAGACTAATATTTAGGAACGAAGGGAGTAAAATGTAAGACATGCATGGTCCTTAGTTCAATATTTTAAATGAACATGAAACTGAAACATGAATATTAAGTCTAGTACTACAGTACATGCAAATGTTGTGTTTAGGCGGAGCTATAATTGTCGGTGGTCAACCCCTCGACCTTATATAAAATTGTGGAGCTCTGCTTAGGGTTGTTTAGATTATATTTGTCCCCACCCTCCCAACCACCGATTGGTTGTGTACCCCCACCTCTCCTCCCCGGGACAATATCATGTGCCCCCATACCTTAGATGCTATATGCCGATACGAATTGCTTGGAGCTTGTAGATCTGAGATATATATAGCAGCTCACATGATGTGTCTTAATATTTTTACAGGAAACCTTGATGAGTTTGAGAATTGCACACAATTTGTACAAAAACTACTCAGATGCCCTTGGATCCCATATCCAACGACCTCAAAGCTCGTATCACCGTAGCATCTAAGATGAAGGAGGACATCATATTCTCCTGTATGTAAGAATATCATGTGCTACCACACCTTAGATGCTTTGGTGATACAAGCTCTTCGAAGCCGTTGGATTTGTGACCCAACACCTCCTCGGTGGTTCGAATGGTTTTTTTGCAGAAAAGCCCCAAAAGAGTTCGGCCACTGCTTACAAGCACAAAGACTGCTCAGATGCCATTGGATCTCAGATCAAACGACCTTGAAGCTCGTATCACCATAGCATCCAAGCTGCGATAACACCTTAGGTTTTCTCGCACGGAAGAATATGAGGTGCTCCTGCACCATAGATTCTATGGTGATACGAGTTCATTGATATCTAATGGCCCACGGTAGGAGGTTTGAATGTTTTTGCAATATACAGCTGAGAGAGTTTGGGAAATGCGCAGAAAGTACAAGTACTACGCATGTGCCATCTGATTACTGATCATGCGACCTAGATGCTCATATCAACCTAGCAGGTAATTAAGCTACGGGGAACACCCAATATGACCAACGGGGAGCTGTTGGATCGAAGATGCAGCGGCACACACGAGGCATGAATGTTTTATTTGCAAAAAAACTTTGGAGAGTTTGGAAATTGCGCATAATTACAAAGACTACTCCCAAGCCATTGGATCTCACTTCCAACGGTGTAAAAACTCATATCACCATAGCATCTAAGTTGCGGGGTGGATGTGATATTCTATGCTGCTGTCATTTTTGTTCGTAAACTTGCAAAATACATGTAACTTGTGTCGTTACTTGTCTAACTGCGCAAAGTGTTATTCAAAAAAACATCCTACACTGAAATATCGGAACAACACACGAGGGTCCCACTTGTCATTAATCAAATTTGGACCTAAAACTAACAAATCTAAAAGATGAGATTCGAACTAGCAACCTGGACTACAAAGCGTAAGTCGATAGCCTGAAACAACGATGGTTGTTGGCTTTGTCCCATAACTTGATTTTATATGGTGTTACTTTGAGTAGAGTAGAGGGAATGCCTCGTCAACACATGCATGACCGTTGACTCACTTACTGGTGGGTCCCAGGTCTGCAATCTCAATCTCTCTTCTCTCCATCGCCTAACCTTTGCACGGGCACACACGAAGAGCAGTGTTAGCTTGCCGTGGTGTTCTTACAACTAAAAAAAGCTTGGAAAATAGAAGAATCGCCTAGAACAAGAGATGTTGTGGCTGGTCGAGACGGAGCTAACCACCTCTATCCTCCGTGGCACGTTTGCATGATGAAGTTGTGTGGCTAGTGGGGTGTTTTCAACCGACTGGCTGGGTCCCAAGGTCGAACCATAGGTACTACGTATGATATAGTATATTTTTACACGCACATTTTCCCTTCGTGCCAAGATGTGGCACACCCTACCGCGCGGTTTTGGGGTCCTCCCGGGTAGTGCACGCATATATTCTTCCTACCGTGGGACGCCCTACCACGCGTTTTCTGGGTCCTCCTCAGTCGTAGCGTCGAAGCAAGTAAATGAGTCATCAAATCATGAAAGACCACCTTTCCCGCCGAGTACATCAGTGAAGCACGGTGGCTAGCTAGTTGGGCTAGTTTGACCGATTAGCTAGGCCGCCGCCACATTTGTTTTTTCAACCCTTTTTTTATTTACCTGCCAGGAGGTAAATTTAAATATCCGCTGCAGCGCTGCTCTGGTGTTTGGGTGCGGCAGGATTTTTAATTTTTTGATTGACGGGAGCAGGCACGGTAGGATTTTCAATTTTTTGATTGACGGGAGCAGGCGCGGCAGCAATTAGTCATGATGACCCCGCCTGTAAAACCCACTGCTCCCTGATGTGAGAAGTCATCGACTGGTGTTTTACCATGGTGAAAACCAAAAGATTCCCCGCTCCTCGGCCGGCTCCCTCCACCTTCCCATAGATTGCATTGCCTTTCAGCCGTTTCGCCCTCTTTGCTTCCTCTCCCCATTGCTTCTACCTGCTGCCATGGCGGCGCAGCAGATCAGGGAGTCCGAGGTAAGGCGCCTGACACAGGAGCTCCAGGCCAAGGATGCGGAGCTTAGGGCCAAGGACGTGGAGCTCTGTGAGCTCAAAGAGGAGAGGAGTGCCATGCTCCTCCATTATGTGCGGGAGTTCACGGAGCTTCACAAGCGGCAGGCGTCCACCATAAAGATGCTCGAGGCATCAGCGGCATTGCCGTATAAAGCGGGAGATACGATAGGCCATCAAGGGAGCCAGCTAGAGCACGAGCGGGCCGATCGTGATGAGCTCCAGGATCGCCTCAGCCACTTGGTGAACCAAGTTGCCACGCGTGTGTTGCGGCTGCGCGATGCCCACCGTCATGCCAGCGTGACGATGCTAGTCGTCGGGCTAAACCCGTTCGACCACCCGATCGACTTCAACGAGCTGCGGCTTCCTGACCTGGTCTCCTTCTTCACCTATATCTCTGAGGAGCCGAGCCATCTCCGCGCGATGGAGGGGGCTGAGCTGGACATGGAGGGGTTGCGGGCTGCCATCGCTGTTGCCGAGCGAATCCTTTCAGGGCTCCGTCACCGGAATCCATTCGTGCCATTGGATGCCGTCTTTGACGAGCTGGCTCCCATCGACCGGGAGCGGGCTCTGCGGGCGGTTGCACCCTGCATCACCAATGTCGTGTGCCTCGAGAAGCAGAGGGACTTCGGTGGTGTTTAGGCACCCTTTGCATGAGCATGTCCTGTCAGGACCCCGACCCAATGTCACATCGATCTAGCCTATAACACCTTATATCTCTTTGCGGCCTCACGCACGGTATTCCCACGGGTGTCGCCTTACCTTTGCCCGGGACCATTTGCGCCTTTTGGCACACGTATATGATAGTGTCGCTAGCATCCATATGATAAGGAGCCCGAGCTGACATGGCTAGTCATAAACCCAAAGTGGCACAGACTTACAGGGACAGGCATCCATGACCCAGCATCGAACGTGTCGGTCATCAGCAAGTGAATCCGGGCTGTAGCACTGGGCTAGCAAGACTCCGGTAAACCGGGCTGCAGCGGGCTAACAGGACTCCGGTATTCATCGCGTGACATTTCCCCGAAAGGGACAGACACGGGAATGAAGAAGGACACATGTCGGCCAGCCTAAGTGTTCCGGAGCAGTAGCAAGCTACCAAGGCATAGTGGAAACACTAGGAGACATTTCCCGGTAAGAGAGGCTACTAAGAATAAACAACTAGATAGTCAGATCCCACACATACCAAGAATTTCAATCATACACACAATATGCTCGATATGTGCAAATACAACAAGGCATCACAACATGACTCTACAACACCAGTACTTTATTTAAGGGCTCAGAGAGCCATACATAGCATACACACAAGTACGGGTCACACGACCCACATTCAAGTCATACAAGCATACAAGCCAACAGCGGAAGTGTCTTGTCTGAGTACAGAGAACTAGTAAAATAAAAGAGGCTTGGGTAAGCCTAGCTATACTACATGGTCCTTCACAAGCTCAGAGTCACCACCTGGGCCTCAGTCTACTCATCGATGTCAACGTCTACGAAGAACTCATCAGAAGGGGTTGCAGCTTCTTCTGAAAAATGTAATTAAAGCAACATGAGTACAAAGGTACTCAGCTAGACTTACATCAGATCCTACATACATGCACATTATCAAGAAGGGTTGGTGGAGTTGTTGCAGCAAGCCAGCTTTGACTCTTGGCTAAGCTATCCTACGAGACTCCAACTTGAAATAGTTTTTCGCACATGAGTCCACTACTCACCACTTCAATACACTACCGAGGATCCACCTCCGTCTTCCTACGGAAGAGCCATCCTCGGCACTCACGCTTATCTTGAGGCTTTTAGTAGTTTCCAGTTTACTTGTCTATGAACTGTATAGGCAACCAAGTAGTCCTTTACCGCGGACGCGGCTATTCGAGTAGATTATGAAACCCTGCAGGGGTGTACTTCTTCATACATGTTTCCACCACTTAGCGTCTACACACGACATGTGCTCGGCAGACTTCATGCGAAAGCCGACGTGGGTGTAGACCATGACCTACCTAAACACTCCAGTCTCTAGTCCAGGTTTATCGCCTATTCGGGTTCCATCCGTGAGGAGATCCGGTCGGGGTTTCGCTCACAGCCCCAAACGATGTGAACAGTGTTCCGCGACACCTAACGGGTGCCTGGTATACCCGGCCACATACCTACCGCATCACAGCCCACCCCTAGGGTCAGCGCTGTCCACGGCCTCCAGTAAGCTACAAACACCAGAAACTACTTGCAACTCCTGGACAGAGAGCTAGGGTGAATAAGAAGTCGAGCGGGGTCATCTTTCAGGGCCCAATGTATGGTAGTAGCTCAATCTTAAATCACACATACAGATCTCAGTTCTTAAGGACGGCCTAAATGAAACAACCCACCATGTACTCCTACATGGCCTCTCATCGATACCTTTACCAAATCGTTTTCAACACATTACTCTCATACTGACACGATCATTTCACTCTAGCCCATCACCCAGATGAACCAGACCTGACACGACTCTAAGCATAGCAGGCATAGCAAGGTAGGAACAACACACACACATGGCTCAATCAACTCCTACACATGCTAGTGGGTTTCATCTAGTTACTGTGGCAATGACAGGTCATGCAGAGGAAATGGGTTCAACTACCGCAGCACACAGCAGTTTGAAACACGTTGTCTTAATGCAGTAAAAGAGTGCAGGAGCGAGAACATGGGATTGTATCGATATGATCAAATGGTTGGTTCCTTGCCTGATGGGTCGGTGCACTGGTATTGTTCTTCGTTGGGGTAATCACGATACTCCTCAGGGGCAGGACCTGCCACAGAGAGCACCGATACACAAACATCACCAAACAATATGCAACAATATGATGCATGCATGAGACATGGCAAAATGAGTGTGTTGGGCTAATGCAACTAAGACCAGATGGGTTTGAATCATTTTGAACCAAAGATTCAAATTTCAAACTCATAGATGGCCCTTTAAAGTGCTTTATCTTGTTCTGCACTAAACATCAGGTTAGCTTGTTTAAACATGCATGAAACCAGTACAGATGGATAGATTGGATTTTTCTGATCATTTTTCATATATAACACTTTGCATTTGGAGCTACAGATTAATTTCTATGATTTTTTGAAGTTTGGGTTATTTTCTGGAATTTCCTGTGTAATAATAATTCCAGTAAATAAATTAGTGCGTCAGCATTGCATCAGGATGATGTCAGTGGTCAACGGAACAGTCCATGTCAAACCTGACTAGTGGGTCCCGTGTGTCAGTGTAATTAGTTTAACTAATTATTAGTTAATACTAATCCTAATTAATTAACAGGGCTAGGCCCCACCTGTCATTGACCCAGGGGGGTCAAACTGGGCCCACCCGTGGTCAAACGAGGGGTCAGCGGGGTCAACTTGCCGGTGTTTAGCCGCCAGCGAGGCCGAATGCGGCGGCGAGAGTGCTTTTGTGCGTTCCAGCGACTAAATGAGCGGCGGAGGGCATCTACGGGTAGCCGGAAGCAAGCCGCAGCTCTTGGTGGTGGTGGTTGAGCTCGGGGTGGCCGGAAATGTCGCCGGCGATGACCTTGGCGGTCGCCGGAGTTCGGGTGAGGTCGAACTCGAGGCTACGGGACACGGCGAGGCCCGTGGAGTGGGGCTACGGATTCCTGCGGGTGCGGTGAGTGTGATGGACACGATGGTGTGGCCGGTGGTTAGCCGGAGACACGTCGGCGATGAGCTCAGTGGCAGTGCATGCGGTGAAGCTTCGTGCGCTCTCTGTGGTGCACGAGAGCGAGAGAGGAAAGGGGGAGGGGGTAGCTGGGCTCATGGAGGTCTCGGAGAAGCAGACGGCGCGGTCGGGGACGAGCTAGTGCGGCGGCGACGGCGAAGGGGATCTCCGGCGATGGCGGATCGGACGAGGTCGGTGCAGTGGCTTCGGCGCACGCGAGCGCTTGGGGCTCGGCTAGCTCGAAGGAAAGGAGGGCGGCGGAGCTCCTGGACACGGTGGCGCGGTGCGGGGACGACGGAGAGCGTGACTACGGCGACGGTGCGGCTGCGGTGACGTCGGCCATGGTGCGGGAGAGCGAGGGAGAGGATCTGGGGGCGAATGGGTGTGTCCACGGGGTTCGGGGTGCGACGTGGAGTTCATCCAGGCGAGCAGGGCGACGAGAGGAGGAAGCAGGGCGACGGGCAGCTGCGTGGCGCGCACTGGTGCCGCCGTCGAGCACCTGCCTGCCTGCCTGGCGAAGGCAAGCAGCGCGCTGGAGCGGCTGCTGGGCTGGGCTGGCAGGTGGGCTTGCCAGGTGGGCGCCAGGTAAGCCTCTGCTCCTCTCAGATTTTTCCTTTTCTATTTTTCTGTAAGTTTGTGGACTTTCTAAAAATACCTAGGCAATTCTAAAAATCACCAAACTGCTTATGGCCACTAACTGGAATATATCCAGCTTGGAACATTTTGGTTTGGAAATATTTGAGCATTTGAAATATTTTATATAATTTAAATGCCCAAACTCAAATACTTATGATTTAATTCAAAGACCTTAGGATGACCTAGAAAATTGTGCACCACTTTTGGCAGAGGTTCTGAACCAAGACAAAAATGATGGACATTTTAGAAGGGCATTTCAGGTTCATTGAATATATTTTTAGTAAACCCTAGTTGGTTTCAGAGGGGCTGGGGGTTCTGTCATCCCCATTTCAAATTTCTGTTAAATGGAATAGACATGATGCAACAATCTAATGCATGACTAACTAGGGTGTGACAACTCACCCCCACTCAAAAGAATCTCGTCCCGAGGTTTAGGTTCCTCCGGGAAGAAGGCGGGATACTCAAGTCGAAGGCGATCCTCCCTTTCCCAAGTTGCTTCTTTCTCAGAATGGTGCGACCATTGAACCTTGAGAAACTTGATATTATGACGTCGAGTGGTGTGCTCGGCTTGATCGAGGATACGAATGGGGTACTCTCGATACGTGAGATTATCTTGAAGATCAAGCGTTTCGTGGTCCACTCCACGGATAGGATCCGAGAAGCAACGCCTGAGTTGGGAAATGTGGAAGACATCGTGGACTCTAGAGAGATGCGGAGGTAGTTCCAATTGGTAGGCAACTTCTCCTCGTTTAGCGAGAATGCGAAAGGGTCCAATGTAGCGAGGAGCCAATTTGCCTTTGATACCGAAACGATGGGTTCCCTTCAGAGGAGTAACCCGAAGGTAAGCCTTCTCATCAACCTCAAAAGTCATAGCCTTATGTTTTCGGTCATATTGACTCTTTTGACGAGATTGGGCTGTTTTCAACTTTTCACGAACGATGCGAACTTGCTCTTCTGCTTCCTGGACCATATCCGGGCCAAAGAATTGTCTTTCCCCGGTTTCTGACCAGTTAAGAGGCGTTCGACACCTTCGTCCATAGAGAACTTCAAAAGGGGCTTTACCCAAGCTAGATTGATAGCTGTTGTTATAAGCAAATTCGGCAAATGGAAGGCATTTCTCCCAATCCATTCCGAATGAGATAACAGAAGCTCGAAGCATGTCTTCTAGAATCTGATTGACGCGTTCTACTTGACCACTTGATTGAGGGTGAAAAGCAGTGCTAAAGGAAAGGCGGGTTCCCATAGCATTTTGGAAACTTTCCCAAAATCGAGAGGTGAAGAGACTTCCTCGATCCGAGTTAATTTCCAGTGGAACACCATGGAGAGACACTATTTAGGAGATGTACAAGTCTGCTAGCTGACTAGCGGTTATACTCTCGCGAACAGGCAAGAAATGGGCTACTTTGGAAAGACGATCGACAACGACAAAGATAGCGTTATTCCCTCTCTTGGTCCTGAGAAAACCGGTGATGAAATCCATACCAATTTTATCCCATTTCCATTCAGGAATAGCTAAGGGTTGAAGGGTGCCAGCAGGCCGTTGATGCCCTGCTTTTACACGACGACAGATGTCGCAACTAGCAACAAATTGAGCAATGTCTCTCTTCATCCTAGTCCACCAGAACCTCTGGCGTAGGTCCTGATACATCTTGGTACTACCGGGATGAATGGTGAGAGGAGATTCATGAGCCTCCTTAAGGATCAACTGCCGTAGATGCTGGTTCTTGGGAACCACTAAACGGTTCTCAAAGTACACAACACCATGATCATTTGTAGAGAAACATTTAGCATCCCCACTAGCAATGTTCTCCTTGATCCGAGATATCCCTTTATCTCGTTTTTGGGCAGCGATGATTTGATCCGTAAGGGTAGGTTTCGCCACCAAGGTGGAAAGGAATCCTTGAGGAACAATGTGAAGGTTAAGTTTCCGAAATTCCTCATGGAGAAGTGGTTGACTTTGTTGCAACATTAGATTGTTGCAATAAGATTTATGACTTAGCGCATCAGCCATGACGTTGGCTTTTCCTGGGGTGTAAGTTATCCCTAAGTCGAAATCTGTGATCAACTCGACCCAACGTCTTTGCCTGAGATTCAAATCCGGTTGGGTGAATATGTACTTCAGACTTTGGTGATCGGTGAAGATTTCGCAACGATTACCGAGGAGGTAATGTCGCCAGGTTTTAAGTGCGTAGACTACATCTGCAAGCTCTAGATCATGAGTAGGATAATTCTCCTCATGAGGGTGCAATTTCCGTGAAGCATAAGCAATTACATGACGATCTTGCATAAGTATGCAACCTAGTCCTTGTCGCGAGGCGTCGCAATAGATAACAAAGTCCTTAGAGAAATCTGGTGGTACCAGTACGGGAGCAGATGTCAGGCGTCTTTTCAGTTCCTGAAAGTTGTGCTCACATTGTGGACTCCACTCGAACTTTTTATCTTTCTTGAGGAGTTCAGTTAGAGGTTTAGCAACCTTGGAGAAGTTCTCGACAAAGCGGTGACAATAGCTCGCTAAGCCAAGAAAACTCCGAACTTGCTTGACCGATTCAGATGGAGTCCAATTAAGGACGGCTTGAACTCGCTCGGGATTGACAACAATACCTTTACCAGAAATTACATGTCCTAGATAGGTCACTTCTGGCAACCAAAATTCGCATTTAGAGAACTTCGCATAAAGGCGATGCTCTCGAAGTTTCATCAACACTAGCCTTAGATGTTCGGCATGTTCTTCCTCGTTCTTGGAGTAGATGAGTATATCATCAAGGTAAACCACGACGAATTTATCCAAATACTCCATGAAGATTGAGTTCATTAACTGAGAAAAGGTGGCTGGAGCGTTGGTTAAACGGAAGGACATGACAGTGTACTCGTATTGCCCATAACGAGTAACAAAGGCCGTTTTAGGAATGTCCCCGTTCCTGATTTTGATTTGATGGTAGCCCAACCTCAAATCCATTTTAGAGAAGACTAAGGATCCAGCGAGCTGATCATACAGGTCGTTGATCCTAGGGAGCGGATACTAGTTCTTAATTGTGACCAAGTTGACGGGTCGATAATCTACAACCATCCGGTCCGTACCATCCTTCTTCTTGACGAAGAGGACGGGGAAAGCCCATGGAGATGAACTAGGTCAGATGAAACCCTTTTTCAAGGACTCATCGAGTTGTTTCTTAAGTTCGGCTAGTTCAAAAGGTGCCATCTTATAGGGTCTTCTAGAAATTGGGACAGTTCCTGGAATGAGATCTATCACGAACTCGACATCTCTGTCAGGTGGGACACCTGGCAATTCTTCTGGAAAGACATCCGGGAAGTCACAGACTACCGGGACGTCTTCGAGGTCTGGCAAAGGACTGGCGTTAAGAGAATATAGTTGTCGCTTGGCTACTCGGGTCAAGACATTGACTATCTTTCTCGAAGGATGTGTGAGTTGAACAGTCCTAGAGAAACAATCAATCTTGGCATGATGGGCTGACATCCAGTCCATACCTAAGATGATATTAATATCCGAAGATTTGAGATCTATCAAAGATGCAACAAAAACAAGTCTGTCGACTTGAATTTCATTCCAATGGCTTACGCTAGAGGTTTTCCATCTAGAGCCAGGAGTAGAAATTTCCATGATGGAAGGCATGTCACAGAATGCGATGTTATGCAAACGAGCATAATTTTTCGGATATGAATGAATGGGATGCTCCAGTATCGTAAAGGACAGATGTCGGGTGGCAATTAACAAGGAGCGTACCGAGAACGACGTTTGGATCCTCTTGAGCTTCTTCAGCGGAGATACAGTTGACATGGCCACGTGCAGTGGTGGCCGGCTTGGCGTAGAACACTTTCCCTATCGGCTTGCCACGGCCAACAACTTTTGCAGACTGGCTGGGATTGGTCTGGGACACTCGCGCATATAGTGGCCTAATTCCCCACACTTGAAGCACGTCACGGAACTGGTGAGTGGAGGAGCATTGTTGGTTAGACCACCATAGGGCTTGGCTGGTGCATACTGTTGAGCTGGGCGAGGCGCCTGATAGGATGGCCTCGGTGTGAACCTGGGTGGCAGGGCAGTGTTAGGCACCCACACCCGGCGCTTCTGTGGTCCAGCACCAGATGAGGAACCCAAGTCACGGCCATGCTTGCGTGTTGCTTCGAAATCAGTCTGACCAGACTCAGCACTGATGGCTTTGTTAACAAGATTCTGGAAAGATGTGCACTCATGCAGACGGAGGTCACGACGAAGCTCAGGGCTAAGTCCCTTGCGGAACCTTGCTTGCTTCTTGGCATCAGTGGAAACTTCCTCAGTTGCATACCGTGCTAGGTTACCGAACTCCCTGCTGTATGCATCCACAGAGAGTCGACCTTGAGTGAAACTGCAGAACTCCTCACGTTTACAGTCCATGAGACCCTCCGGAATGTGATGTTCGCGGAAAGCCTCGCTGAATTCAGCCCAAGTAGTGACATGGCCCACTGGGCGCATAGCTACATAGTTCTCCCACTAGAGACTGGCGGGGCCTTCGAGATGATATGCAGCAAAGGTGACCTTATCAGCCTCAGCTACGAGTGCAGAACATAGTTTGTGAGTAATACTATGAAGCCAGTCACCGGCGTCGAGAGGCTCGACGGAGTGGTGGAAGGTGGGTGGATGTAACTTGATGAAATGACTGAGTGACACCAAGTTATTCCTCTGATGGTGTGCTGTGTTCTGTTCGATGCGCTCCAACAAACGGTTGGCCTACGGGGACCACGAGGTGGGGTGATGCCTCCTACATCACGCCAATCCATCATGCCTGGCAGAGCAGATCTCACAGGATAGAGATCTCACATATCCATATATCCCGCTTGCACAGTCGGTGTAAACCGAGTCAAAGTGGCCCAATGATTAGCACGGGTATTGAAAAGCTCTAGTCTCAAGGCCCGACTTTCACGGTCCTTGTCTTCAAGCAACTGTGCAGTGGTGCGAGTTAGTGAGTCCTCCTCAGTGGAGTCAGCATAGATAGCCCGAAGATACCCCTACGCTCCAGGGAGTGAAGCTGGCATATACCGGAAGTCGGTGTTCCGAAGCAGGCCAGTCCTAACTCGCATGATGGTCATCATAGAATAGGCATCATCTTGCACGGCCATCTCAATAGTAACCCCGAGTCCATAGAAATAGTGGAGGGGCTCGGTAGAACCAGGGTAAGAGGGAAATATCCTGACAGTGCAGAGATACTGGCTTTGATTAAAGTCTCGAAACTGCTCTTCGACCGTGTATTCGGGATACCAACGGTAACCCGCCTCGATCATTACCTGGACTAACATAGCCGTATGACCGGGCACATCGATACATCGAGTCAGGCAAACCACTTGGTTTTGATCACGAGTGGCCATCTGAAAGCACAACCACAATGCAAAGGCATTAGAATTTCTAGCAGAATTTGGACAGCATAACGGTTGTAAATGCTCAAAAAGGATTTTGAGACATTTTGCAAAGAATTGCATAGACACTCAACAACATCATATCAAGGTTCTGGGTCCAACTTAACAGTGTAACAGGGTAGTAGAGCTGAGCTAGGCTTGTAATCATCAAACCTATAAGGTACTACTGATTAGTAACACGTGAACCTGATAGAGAGAAAGATCCTAATCCTTAACCCAAAATCAATTCCCCTACATATAACTAAAGCATTTCTAGACTCAACATCGACCAGTTTGGCTTGGAGAACCTACAGGCAGTCCGGCTCTGATGCCAAGGCTATCAGGACCCTGACTCAATGTCACATCGATCTAGCCTGTAACACCTCATATCGCTTTGCGGCCTCACGCACGGTATTCCCACGGGTGTCGCCTTACCTTTGCCCGGGACCATTTGCGCCTTTTGGCACACATATATGATAGTGTCGCTAGCATCCATATGATAAGGAGCCCGGGCTGACATGGCTAGTCGTAAACCCAAAGTGGCACAGACTTACAGGGACATGCATCCATGACCCAGCATCGAACGTGTCGGTCATCAGCAAGTGAATTCGGGCTGTAGCACTGGGCTAGCAGGACTCCGGTAAACCGGGCTGCAGCGGGCTAACAGGACTCCGGTATTCATCGCGTGACATTTCCCCGAAGGGACAGACACAGGAACGAAGAAGGACACATGCCGGCCAGCCTAAGTGTTCCGGAGCAGTAGCAAGCTACCAAGTCTCAGTGGAAACACTAGGAGACATTTCCCGGTAAGAGAGGCTACTAAGAATAAACAACTAGATAGTCAGATCCCACACATACCAAGCATTTCAATTATACACACAATATGCTCGATATGTGCAAATACAACAAGGCATCACAACATGACTCTACAACACCAGTACTTTATTTAAGGGCTCAGAGAGCCATACATAGCATACACACAAGTACGGGTCACATGACCCACATTCAAGTCATACAAGCATACAAGCCAACAGCGGAAGTGTCTTGTCTGAGTACAGACAACTAGTAAAATAAAAGAGGCTTGGGTAAGCCTAGCTATACTACATGGTCCTTCACAAGCTCAGGGTCACCACCTGGGCCTCAGTCTACTCATCGATGTCAACGTCTACGAAGAACCCATTAGAAGGGGTTGCAGCGTCTTCTGAAAAATGTAATTAAAGCAACATGAGTACAAAGGTACTCAGCAAGACTTTCATCAGATCCTACATACATGCACATTATCAAGAAGGGTTGGTGGAGTTATTGCAGCAAGCCAGCTTTGACTCTTGGCTAAGCTATCCTACGAGACTCCAACTTGAAATAGTTTTTCGCACACGAGTCCACTACTCACCACTTCAATACACTACCGAGGATCCACCTCCGTCTTCCTACGGAAGAGCCATCCTCGGCACTCACGCTTATCTTGAGGCTTTTAGTAGTTTCCAGTTTACTTGTCTATGAACTGTATAGGCAACCAAGTAGTCCTTTACCGCGGACGCGGCTATTCGAATAGATTATGAAACCCTGCAGGGGTGTACTTCTTCATACATGTTTCCACCACTTAGCGTCTGCACACGACATGTGCTCGGCAGACTTCAAGCCAAAGCCGACGTGGGTGTAGACCACGACCTACCTAAACACTCCAGTCTCTAGTCCAGGTTTATCGCCTATTCGGGTTCCATCCGTGAGGAGATCCGGCCGGGATTTCGCTCACAGCCCCAAACGGTGTGAACAGGGTTCCGCGACACCTAATGGGTGCCCGGTATACCCGGCCACGTACCTACCGCATCACAGCCCACCCCTAGGGTCAGCACTGTCCATGGCCTCTAGTAAGCTACAAACACCAGAAACTACTTGCAACTCCTGGACAGAGAGCTAGGGTGAATAAGAAGTCGAGCGGGGTCATGTTTCAGGGCCCAATGTATGGTAGTAGCTGAATCTTAAATCACACATACAGATCTCAGTTCTTAAGGACGGCCTCAATGAAACAACCCACCATGTACTCCTACATGGCCTCTCATCGATACCTTTACCAAATCATGTTCAACACATTACTCTCATACTGACACGATCATTTCACTCTAGCCCATCACCTAGATGAACCAGACCTAACACGACTCTAAGCATAGCAGGCATAGCAAGGTAGGAACAACACACACACATGGCTCAATCAACTCCTACACATGCTAGTGGGTTTCATCTAGTTACTTTGGCAATGACAGGTCATGCAGAGGAAATGGGTTCAACTACCGCAGCACACAGCAGTTTGAAACGCGTTGTCTTAATGCAGTAAAAGAGAGCAGGAGCGTGAACATGGGATTGTATCGATATGATCAAATGGTTGGTTGCTTGCCTGATGGGTCGGTGCACTGGTATTATTCTTCGTTGGGGTAATCACGATACTCCTCAGGGGCAGGACCTACCGCAGAGAGCACCGATACACAAACATCACCAAACAATATGCAACAATATTATGCATGCATGAGACATGGCAAAATGAGTGTGTTGGGCTAATGCAACTAAGACCAGATGGGTTTGAATCATTTTGAACCAAAGATTCAAATTTCAAACTCATAGATGGCCCTTTAAAGTGCTTTATCTTGTTCTGCACTAAACATCATGTTAGCTTGCTTAAACATGCATGAAACCAGTACATATGGATAGATTGGATTTTTCTGATCATTTTTCATATATAACACTTTTGAAGTTTGGGTTATTTTCTGGAATTTCCTGTGTAATAATAATTCTAGTAAATAAATTACTGCGTCAGGATGATGTCAGTGGTCAACGGAACAGTCCAGGTCAAACCTGACTAGTGGGTCCCGTGTGTCAGTGTAATTAGTTTAACTAATTATTAGTTAATACTAATCCTAATTAATTAACAGGGCTAGGCCCCACCTGTCATTAACCCAGGGGGTCAAACTGGGCCCACCCGTGGTCAAATGAGGGGTCAGCGGGGTCAACTCGCCGGCGTTTAGCCGCCGGCGAGGCCGAACGCGGCGGCGAGAGTGCTTTTGTACGTTCCGGCGACTAAATGAGCGGCGGAGGGCATCTACGGGTAGCCGGAAGCAAGCCGCAGCTCTTGGTGGTGGTGGTTGAGCTCGGGGTGGCCGGAAATGTCGCCGGCGACGACCTTGGCGGTCGCCGGAGTTCGGGTGAGGTAGAACTCGAGGCTACGGGACATGGCGAGGCCCGTGGAGTGGTGCTACGGGTTCCTGCGGGTGCGGTGAGTGTGATGGACACGGTGGTGTGGCCGGTGGTTAGCCGGAGACACGTCGGCGACGAGCTCGGCGACGGTGCATGCGGTGAAGCTTCGTGTGCTTGCTGTGGTGCACGAGAGCGAGAGCGGAAAGGGGGATGGGGTAGCTGGGTTCACGGAGGTCTCGAAGAAGCAGACGGCGCGGTCGGGGACGAGCTAGTGCGGCGGCGACGGCGAAGGGGATCTCCAGCGATGGCGGATCGGACGAGGTGGGTGCAGTGGCTTCGAGGCACGCGAGCGCTCGGGGCTTGGCTAGCTCGAAGGAGAGGAGGGCGGCGGAGCTCCTGGACGCGGTGGCGCGGCGCGCGGACGACGGAGAGCGCGACTACGGCGACGGTGCAGCTGCGGTGGCGTCGGCCATGGTGCGGGAGAGCGAGGGAGAGGAGCTGGGGGCGAATGGGTGTGTCCACGGGGTTCGGGGTGCGACGTGGAGTTCATCCAGGCCAGCAGGGCGGCGAGAGGAGGAAGCAGGGCGATGGGCAGCTGCGTGGAGCACGCTGGTGCCGCCGTCGAGCACCTGCCTGCCTGCCTGGCAAAGGCAAGCAGCTCGCTGGAGCGGCTGTTGGGCTGGGCCGGCAGGTGGGCTTGCCAGGTGGGCGCCAGGTAAGCCTCTGCTCCTCTCAGATTTTTCCTTTTCTATTTTTCTTTAAGTTTGTGGACTTTCTAAAAATACCTAGGCAATTCTAAAAATCACAAAACTGCTTATGGCCACTAAGTGGAATATATCCATCTTGGAACATTTTGGTTTGGAAATATTTGAGCATTTGAAATATTTTATATAATTTAAATGCCCAAACTCAAATACTTATGATTTAATTCAAAGACCTTAGGATGACCTAGAAAATTGTGCACCACTTTTGGCAGAGGTTCTGAACCAAGACAAAAATGATGGACATTTTAGAAGGGCATTTCAGGTTCATTGAAAATATTTTTAGTAAACCCTAGTTGGTTTCAGAGGGGCTGGGAGTTCTGTCATCCCCATTTCAAATTTCTGTTGAATGGAATAGACATGATGCAACACTCTAATGCATGACTAACTAGGGTGTGACATGTCCATGTCTTGGCGCAACATGACCGTTGGATCAAACTCAGACGATGCAGATTAGTCACTGTAGCACAAAGCATGTGGGTGTGTTTGGTTGGATTCTCATCTCAATATAGTTGTTTCCTCTTCGTGTATTTTTGTTAACCTACTAGTGTGGACACCTGCACCCTTCATGCACTTTGCCAAACACCCAAAAGTGGGTCGAGAAGGGAAATTTTTCTCCCATCACGTGCACCCTTCATATACCCTGCCTAACACTATTCGTGCTTCATATGGTTCATGTTTCGTGGAGTACTGTAGCACCATACTCTCCATGCACTGTAGACCTAGTTCTGTTAACATTGATCTCACGGTTCATTCTCGACCGGACAGTCGAAAAAGCGGTACTATGTTACATACAGTTGACATGCGCACAACATCATCTATTATCGTCATATCTTACTACACTAGCAACAAGATTATGTAGTACTGACATATGAACCACTGCACATGCCTAGTAGTAGGACCATTGTGTATGTTCAAGTGGCTGCCGTGTTTCACACTCCTCCGTCGTAAGAGTGGAAACGCTTGTTGTAATCATTTTTTTCTTCAGAAAAATAGTGGACACGCTCTACCATGCGGATCCTCCTCCAGCCATGCACTAAATTACTCACTTTCACCGACGTGTGGGATAGCCAGCACCTGGGTCCACCAGTCATGCACTAAATTACTCCGTAGTAGAGTGACGGTAGAATACCCCGATCGAAGCGCCGCAGTAATGCCCAATGAGCCGTCAAATCACAAAACCCCCTCCTTTCCAGCAGTAAGTTGGACAGACGAAGCAACCATCATTTCACTCTTCTCTCTCAGCTTCCTCTCTTGAAGAAAACCCCCACTCGCTTCGCTTCTCCCTCATCTCATTCCTCCTTTCACTCTTCTCTCTCAGCTTCGTCTCTTGGATGGACGCTGGAGCACCGGCCGACGTGATGTCTACGGCTCTGGCCAAAACCATCGAGGCTCATGGTACGAAGAAGCACAAGCACCCCGCCGAGACTACCGCAATCAAGCTCAAAGCCATCGCCCCTGTCCAAGCCCCCCTCTTTGGGGTCCCTCATTAAGCAAGTCCAGGTAATGTCTCTTGTTTATGATCTTTTTCTCGATCTTGATCGTGTTTTTTCATCTAACACGCGGTACTAGTACTTGTAGTACAACTTTCTGGGTGATCTTGCATGTGATTTTAGTGTGCCAAATGACGGTTCTAAATACCTCTTTTGACCAAAACATGCGAGAGGTTGACACTGATTTCTTATAGATTACTTTCAACTACTTCCTCTGTCCCAAATTTCTTGTCTTAGATTTTTCTAGATACAGATATATCTGTGACTTGATGCATCTGTATCTAGACAAATCTAAGACAAGAATTTTGGGACGGAGGGAGTACTTTATGAACATCAATGCTACCTTTGAAGAGGGTATATTTGCCTCAGAAACTTGTGTTATGGATATTGCAAGTAATCCCTCTGCTCTCATGCCTTTGAAGACATCTTCTAGTGTCTTTGTTCACTAATTTCTGTGCGTATATGTAGTCATATATGGAGTATAATATCGAAAATCATCTTATATTTCTGAACGGAGGTTGTAATAAAATATGGTTTCTATTTGAATTAGAACCAGGTCCATGGTGGAGATGAAGTTCTCAAAGTCATGTCGTGTGAACTGGAAGACCTGGGCATGAGTTCTACTGCTAAACTATCCAGCTGTTGTGTCCTTGTCACCATGTGTCCTGAACTAGTGTTTTCCTGTAGCATTGTTGTTAGGCATGTTCTCGAGGCTGTACTTGACCACAACAATTTCCTGGTTGTGCCTTCGATTACGAAGGGTGTGGTTCTTGTAAAGCTTCCCAACAAATCTGATGTGGCTTGTCTTCATCATCATGTTTATGAGTGGAAAGACCACTCTGTTAGGTTCTCCAAGGTTGATGAGATGGTGATGGTGCATGTAGACATCTCTCATGAAGTCCATGGCCTAGTCAGTTATGTGGGGTTCATCCCGTAGGTCGGTGGCAAGAAATAGTCTGCAGAGTTTAATTAGTGCAACTTTGCTTGTCTATAGTTCAGTACTTGATTTGTGTTTGTGAACCCTGTATTGTTTATTAGTATTGCCGCTTTTGGTGTGTGGTCAGTCCTGAGAATGGTCTATGCTAATGTATGTCCACTCAATTTAGTCTGTATATTTTGAAGTATCCAGATCATTTTTTGTGAGGACGGTTTATCAATTATGGTTACACTCCAATATCTGTATGCATTGCAGGGTTTATCGCACCCACCAGGATTTCTAGTCCCATGGATGTTCGGTCCATACGATTTGTCATGACCTTTGGACTGTCCTGCTTGTGGGAGTAGGCGGGGCCCCTACATGCCACCCTTAGTTGGACGATAAATCTTCTGTTTAGTACTTCAACATAGTGATTTCCTGGTAAGGATTCACTCGTGTCACATCAAGTAAATCTTATTGATTTACTGTCTAAATCTTATTGATTTAATGTCATGTTTTCTTTCTTTTCCTGCAATTTTACGATGCGGGTTTTTCCATGTGACATTCATCACAGAATAAACCGTTTGGTTTGCTCTACGATGGCTATTTTTGCAGGTTTCACTTCTTATGTCATGTCAGTAATGAAGGCACTGCCCATCACTTATATTGCTGGAAAAAATTGGATCAGTTTGTTTTCTGAGTACAAGCTGAATCCCTATGATGAACTGCAGTTTGGTTTAAACAAAACGCCACAATTAGTCCTTCTCGCATTTAAAAGAAATGAAGAAAAAAACTGGATCACCGGTCATGGATCCTAGTCAAGTTAGAAAGCTTTTCATAGCAGACCAGACACGATCGCCGCTGTCTCGCACATCGGTACCACCTTTAGCAACGGATCGAGCACCGGCAGTTGCTCTAGCACTGACAGCGGCAACAACTCAGTCTAATCCAGCTGAGGATTGGGCACTGACCTCGTCAGTGGATCAGTCTGATCTACCAGAGGACCGGACATCGACACCGCACCTGCTCCGACACTGGCACCAGCTCTAAAAGGAGCACCATCTCCGATAGCAGCGGCGGCTTCGGCACCTGCACTAGCACTTGCACTTGCATTTTCTCCGGCCCGTGCAGCGGCAACCGAACGAGCAGTTGCACCGGCGACAGACTGGGCTACAATTCGCACGTCATATACCAAAGTCCTTACAAAAACCGACATGTCCACCTTCTTGGTAAGCATTGGCCGCCTAAGTGCTTTGTTATTTTTTCTTTCCATGTTGTTTCACATGATTCACTTTGTTGATCTAACTGTTTGGGTATGTCTTCTTGTTTGTAAACAGAGAATTCCTAGAGCAACGAGGGAGTCGTTCAACAATCCGGGTGACCGTGGCCAAGTTTCTCTTACCATGTGCAGCCTTGGTGTGAATGAACCTGCTCAATATACCGTAAGTACAAAGGATGGTCGCATGATGATTGATGCTAAAGGATGGTCAAGCTTCAAATATAAATCATATCTTGCAGTAGGGGATGATGTCAAAATCGAACTTTCCGGCAAGGAGAGCTGGTCCAAATCAACTTTGAAATTCTTCAGTAGCAGCACGCAACTGCCGAACTGATATATCCTCCAAGAGATTTTGATGTAATAATCTGGCATGGTGAAACAAGTGTCCTGTGTGTATACGTAGTACGACGGTATTATTTATCACATGGTATATCGTTGATAGAATTGCAACTCTCATTGCTGGTTAGGAACTGTCGTTCGATTTCATTCCAACAACTGTCATACTTTATTCAATTTTGTGTATTCGCCTTGCGACAGCATCTAAAACCAGCTCCGTATTGATCACTTGCAATATTAAAAGCGCTGAGGTAGAACACATGGGCCCCCAAACATGCAGGGTCGGCCTGCGGCCCAAAGTCTAGAACTGTGAGCCTATCTGAGTATTATATTCTCAGCTGAACCCCCATAATGCCCGTGCATTGCACGTAACATCAAGATGCATTTGTAGGAGTATTTTATCTTGTGAGAGAAAAGGATGAATGAGGGAAGACCTCATTTGCAAATGTGGAGAGGTGTGTGGGTACCTTTTTGCAAAATTGTCATAGTTTCCTTCCTTCCGTCACATATAAATCAGACGACGTATATTGCAGGATGGTAGGCACACCATCGTCACCAACTCGTCTATATTGTGTTAAAAACAACTCTGTTTTTATAATTACATATTATATATATATTCCCCTTGATTTTTCTTATGTATAAAGTTGTGATATAAAATATTTATGTGTAACTAGTTACTCCTGTCTTTCTACTTCCTTTCGCTGATATGTGGGGCAACCGACAACGGGGTCCATGTGCCATATGCACAAATTATAGTGCACAACTGCACGGTAGACATACCCCGGTTGTAGCACCGCAGTAATGCCCAATGAGCCGTCAAATCACCCCGGTTCCAGCTTTAGCAGTAAGCTGGACGGACAAAGCGGCAATATTTCACTGGGCCTGAATCCCCTTCTCCCTCGTCTGCTTGTTCAGAGAAAACCCCCTCTCGACAATTGCATACGGTTTTCTCATGGAGAACCAGGTACAGATTCTTCATCCATCGCTTATAAATCCAAGTCCCTTGGTCGCAGGTAATCCTAGGATGGCAGCCGCAGCCGTTGATGCATTTTTCTTCCTACTGAATCTAGTGTGTTTCATTTGCAGTGCCCAAAGTGCGGGGACCCTATAGGTTTCTGCGCCCTCGGCGAGACGCCACACTTGTTCCTTCTCATCCTAACACAAGATTTTAAAACGCGCACAGTATGTTCCTAGAATCCTCTTTTCTATCCGGGAGGGTAGGGCTTTTTTGAATATGCTGTCGACTAATTTGGAAATTTGGGTTGCAATATTTGGATAAAAGGTACTACTAGTACGATGGTCAACATTGACGTGAAGGAGGAAGTTATTTCTAGATTTGGATAGGGAATACATTGTGTTCTCATATTATTTTTCCCGCAGTGCATTATTTGCTCTACCAGAACACATGTACTCAAGATGCTCGGCCGTGCCATAACTGAATACACTAGTTTAATGGTCATAGTGAAGACAAGCCATGGATATAAGTTTCGAGTTGGGTTCATGAACCAACAAGATCGCTGCTTTTTTTATGGCCGAACTTGGATAAACTTTCTCAAGTGTTACGGACTGAAAGTTGGCGCACGAATGTTGATGGAAATAGCAGAACCTGGTCTCATCTTCCCTATGATCTGCTACCCCGACGTCATTCCAATTGTTCATCCATGATAGTTTTGTATCTAGTTCTTGCTTGTTGCCTCGATTACTTCTTGACCCACCTATTCTGTCTAACTAATCACACTTTAACTTTAGAAGTAGCAACGAATCTCTCACGAAGATGCTACTTCTAACTAATATTTTCTTATAATTGGTGGCACGTGTAGGTTTTTTCAGAGTTAAGCAGGCTGCTCGTTTGTTATTCTGTAGTAACTCGGCTATTACTAATGGCACTGAAGTTGACTGGGATGACATCCACAAGTTCCTACACTTTATTGATCGTCTTGAGGTCCTTGTGGGGTGTTTCAATGGTGGAAGGCCACGTGGGATATGTGTGACACTGCTGCACTCGTTGAACAGGTCCAACTGTGTCGAGAAACTTATGGTACAAGCTGTTTTCTGTTATATATGTTGTTCATAAACTATTGCTTATACATAGTTTTACAGTTGTGATCTTCTTGAAACAGAAACTGCCCAGTTCTATTGTTCCTATACAGATGCCTGACCATGTTCAGGTCAGACTTGCGCTTGGTCACAACATGATGTTTATGTCGACCTACTCCATTCCCCTTGGAGGTGAAAAGATACTTATTCATGGGTGGTCTCAAATAATGAAGGCCCGTCCATCTTGGAGAATAGGACAGAAGATTATGTTCATGCTTTTCCATGGCTCTAAAGTGAATATCATGTTTATTGACCACATTGCGAGATGAAGCCGTTTTCAGAAGGTTTTGGATGCGCGGGGTGGCTCATGGGCCTTGTCCTGGGGCTTGGCGGCCTCACCCTTGGTTAACTGTAGGCAAAGTAGCACTGTACGAGGCGTGCTTTGTACGATTGAAACTGTATAAGTACTCATACTGCTTTTAGCTTTGGTTGTTAAGTGCCCCTGCTGGTTTCAGTTAAGGTTGTTAAGTACTCCTGCTGCTTTTATAGTCTGTCGTGTTTCTTCAATCATGTCTTCCTCCAGCTGCCAAAACCAAACCAGCGCCAGCGGGGCCGCCTGCTTCCGCCTCCCACAGCTGGCTGCGCCTCAACGCATGCATCCCCGCCCCACCGTCTCCTAAATTGTTAACGCCGACGTCCTCCGCGCGCTTTGGTGCGCTCGATAGCGGCGCCGCCCTCTCGTGTTGCCAACATGGTCAACAAACAACAGGAATCGGCAGAAGTACGTGGAGAGGATGACTGTAGGGGCCCACCATGTGAGCGTATGGAAAAATAAAATGCTTCCTCCTAGTGTTTTCCTGACATCTGGGACCCACGACATTGTGAGCGTATATAGTTGATAGACAAGAGAACAGCACAAGATCGGCTGACACCTGGGACGTAGCTGCTCGAGCAGTATTTTTTTGTTATTGTTGAGACGGAGTAGGGTTTGAAATGTGATGTGGCCCGTCTAGCCCAAGCTTATATTTTATGTTCACCATGTGACCATCCCATCTATTTTTTCTTTGTGAAAATGAGCCCAGTTTATTTTTTCTGAAGAATACCCAATCCAGGCCTACTTATTTTTCTATGCCCTGAAGGGCTGCAACTCTTTCAAGACGCCTACAAATCTTGAAAGTAATATGAAATGGGTTGTAAATATAAAAACAGATGACAAATTGGCAATTACTTTATAATTTCTGAATTTTTTCACATTTTCAGATTCCTATTTCACTAGGCATTAACCTAATTTAAATATATCTTCAAAGTACTTTAAATCTGGCTCGACATTTCGGTATTAAAAATAGTTTGGAACCCACAGAAATATGCGAAATTGGCCCTGGCCAACCAAAAAAACGACTGCAATAAATTGAATAAGAAGTTGCAATGAGCTATATATAAATTATTAAAAGAAAGCGGTCTGACTTGTGGGCCTGTTAAGTTGACGCGTATCCAAGATTTTTTTAGTTATTATATACGTCAACAAACGATTCTAGCAGACGTAACCGTTGGATCTCAATCCAACGGCCGTCGTGTTTCTTCAATCTCTCATCTTCTTGCTCCAGCCGCCAAAGCAGCGCCGGCGGGACCGCCTGCTACCGCCTCCCGTGGCTGGCTGTGCTCTCGTGCAGGCCTCACCGCCCCCTACTACTCCCACCGCTGGCCAGGCATCCCTCTACTCACCCACACCCCATGTTATTCTGCAGCGACGGCAGCCTCACACCGCAGTCGAACCAGTGAACCCTCGTACTCCTCTTCGCGTGGGCTTCCACTGCCGCGTCTTCTCCGGCTCCGCGTTGTCCCCTTCCTAGGCTTCGGCATCGTCCATCGCCGTGGTGCTCTCGGCGCGGTGTGGTCAATGTGGTCAACGACCGACTTCCATCGGAAGAGTACTCTACATGGAGAGGGTGACAGCTGGGTCCATGACAACCACAAGGAAGTGCCTCCTTATTACGCGGAAAAAAATTATTCCTCCACCTGACAGTAGGGACCCACCGGACGGGCCACCAGTATTTCACGAAAAAATGTTTCCCCCTGACTGTTGGGACCCACCGGACGGGCCACCGTATTTCACGAAAAAAACGTTCCCCCCGCTGTCAACTCGGACCCACCGGAAGTGCCTCCTTATTACGCACAAAAAAATGAATACCCCCTGCTTGCTGGGAGCCACCTTGGTGGGAGGCTGACTTGTGGGCCTACTAAGTTGACTGGGACGGAGGCCTTTGTCAACTTTAGTCAATATGAACAATTCTAGCTCAAGTGACCGGCCGTAGTGCTTCTTCAACCTCTGGTCTTCTTGCTCCAGCTGCCCAAAGCAGCGCCGGTCGTTCCACATTCTCCTGCCTCCCGTGGCCGGCTGTGATGCCGTGGAGGCCTCACCACCCCCTACTAATCCCACCGCTGGCCAGGCCATCCCTCTACTCACTCACACCCCCTGTTATTCTGCGGCGACGGCAGCCTCACACCGCAGCCGAACCAGTGAACCCTCATAATCCTCTACGCGTGGGCATCCACTGCCGCGTCTTCCTCGGCTCTGCGCCGTCCCCTTCCTAGGCCTCGCTGTCGTCCACCGCCCTGGTGCTCTCGGTGCGGCGTGGTCAACGTGGTCAAGGAACGACTTCCATCGGACGTGGACTGTACATGGAGAGGCTGACAGCTGGGTCCACAGCCGTAGTAAGGAAGTGCCTCCTTATTACGCAGAAAATAATGATTCCTCCACCTGACAGCAGGGACCCACTGAATGGGCCACCGTATTTCACGAAAAAACGTTTCCCCCTGACTGCTGGGACCCACCAGCTACATCTTCGCACGCAAGGAAGTGCGTCCGGGCAAAAAAAAACGATTCGCCCCCCTGACTGCTGGGACCCAGCAGCTACATCTTCGCATGAAAGGAAGTGCCTGACAGTCGGGAACCACCTGGTAGAAGCATACGTAGCATTGTCATTCTAGTTGCGAACGTGTACGTACATATATACTGGTCGATGTAGAGGCGCGCACATGTCATAGTAGAGGCGCGCATGTAGCATGTACACGTACGTACAACGGCCAGTGTGCAAGAAAGAAAATACGGCCATGTATGTACATACGGGCGGGGTCTCAAACGCCTACTCACGCATACATACGGCCAGGGCTCGTGTACATGGCTGGGTCGGAACGGAGAAACTGCGTCATCGTCGTGTTCATGGGGAGCCAACTGGCTGGGTCGGAACGGAATGCGTCGTCGTGTTCATCGGGAGGGCTTGGACGGAACAGGCGATGGAAACGAGGCCTGGCGTACCACAGACTGGAGGAAACGGCCTTGTGTTCAACCGGCCACTTTCAAAACGGGATCATGTTCATCGGGAGGGGTCTCGCATATCGCAAAACGGAGGAAACGGACCTCCTGCGGTCAAAACGGGGGTCCTGTTGATTGGGAGGGGTGTGGCGTACCGCAAAACGGACAAAACAGACTTGTGTTGGAGCGCTACGGTCGAAACGGGGGTCCTGTTCATCGGGAGGGGTGTGGCGTACCGCAAAACGGGACGCCACGGGATATTGTTCATCTCCACCGTCGACCTCCTCCAGCCTCCATGGGCTACTGTTCCTCCACCGTCGACCTCCTCCAGCCTCCACCTGCGACTGTTCATCCACGGGCTCCTGTTCATCCAGCCTCCACCACGCGCTACTCCATCGGCTACTGTTCAACCACCCCTCTCCACGGGCTCCTGTTCAACCACCCCTCCACTGGCTACTGTTCATCCACCCCTCCACCGTCTACTGTTCATCTAGCCCTCCACGGGGTCGTCCTATTCATCCAGCCCTCCACGGAGTCCTGTTCATCCAACCCCAACCAGCTTGATCGATCGGGGTCCTGTTCATCCAGAGGCAACGCCATGGGGTCCTGTTCATCCACCCCCACCGCTCACTGTTCATCCAACCCCCCTTCAATGCTCACTGTTCATCCAGAGACAGGATCGATCGGCTTCGGTTAGCAATAGTCGCGAAGGAATCGTCCGATCGGGTTCAGTTAACAGCCATCGATCGATCGCTCGGGTTCAGTAACGTGTAGCCTGCAGTGCAATCACTCGGGTTCAGTTAGTCGACGCCTCGCTCGGGTTCAGTTAAAGCCCAACGCCTCACACACACGTGCATACATGTACGAGCGAAACGCGCATTGCTCGGCCCCCGACCACCCACCGTAACTGGGAACTCGCCAAAATTTTCCTCGCCCTCGCTTCTACCACGGTTTTTCCATCATGGACGACCCAAAGAATGTCATGCAGCTGCGTCTCCGGCTGGCCCAGGATGAAAAGCCCATTTTCTGTCATGATTTTTTGTCATAGAAGTAGGAGCCCACCACATCTATGATGATACCGGGTTTTTTCACAATTATCATCATAGAAGTGTCATAAGTATGACAGGAAAAAATTTTGTTCGGCCCTAAATGTCACGGGTGTGTCTTTTTTTTGTAGTGATGACATCTTTTGTCCTACCCTCCCGTGGAAGTGGGGTCCTATTGGAAACTAAGGGATATTAAGGCCTCCTTTTAGGGCCTCTTTGGATTGAAGGATTTTCATAGGAATATTGGAGGATTCCAATCCATTGGATTTTTTCCTAAAGAAGCCCTTTGGATCAAAGGAACCACACCTCCAAAATTCCTATGGATGCATTCCTACACCTCAATCCTATAGGAATTTCAACATCCACTATAACCTCTTTTTTACACTGATTCGCGTAGGATCGAGGCACTTTTCCTGTGTTTTTCTTGTGTTCCATCCAAATGACCATTCTTGTAGTTTTCCTCTATTTTTTAATCCTCTGTTTTGCACCTACAATCCCGTCAAATTCCTGTGTTTTTTGAATTCCTTTGTTTTCTAATCCTGTGATCCAAAGAAGCCCTTAATAGAGTACCAGACCAAAGCATTAACACTTAGTGAATACATGAACTCAAACTACGGTCATCACTGGTAAGTATCCCGATTATTGTCACTTCGGGGTTAACGGATCATAACACATACTAGGTGACTATAGACTTGCAAGATAGGATCAAAAACTCATATATATTCATGAAAACATAATAGGTTCAGATCTGAAATCATGGCACTCGGGCCCTAGTGACAAGCATTAAGCATAGTAAAGTCATAGCAACATCAATCGCAGAACATAGTGGATACTCGGGATCAAACCCTAACAAAACTAACTCAATTACAAGGTAAATCTCATCCAACCCATCACCGTCCAGCAAGCCTACGATGGAATTACTCACACACGGCGGTGAGCATCATGAAATTGGTGATGGAGGATGGTTCATGATGACGACGGCGACGGATCCCCCTCTCCGGAGCCCCGAACAGACTCCAGATCAGCCCTCCCGAGAGAGTTTAGGGCTTGGTGGTGGCTCCGTATTGTAAAACATGATGAATCCTTCTTCTTTATTTTTTCACCCCGAATGTGAATATATGGAGTTGGAGTTGAGGTCGGTGGAGCTTCAGGGGGGCCACGAGGCAGGGGGCGCGCCCTAGGGGGGGTGCCCCCCACCCTCGTGGACAGGGTATGGGGCCCCTGGTGCTAATTCTTTTGCCAGTATTTTTTATTAATTCCAAAAAGTTGCTCCGTGGATTTTCAGGTTATTCCGAGAACTTTTAGTTCTGCACAAAAATAACACCATGGCAGTTCTGCTGAAAACAGTGTCAGTCCGGGTTAGTTCCATTCAAATCATGCAAGTTGGAGTCCAAAACAAGGGTAAAAGTGTTTGGAAAAGTAGATATGCACTACAAAAAATACGTCAACTTGTGACCACCACTATTGGTCATTGAATGGTCATTGTTTTCCATTTATGACCTTTTTGTGACCAAAAATAGAAGGTCAAAAGTTGACCGTCGTAAACTAACATTAACGACCTTTCTTCTGGAATGGTAGTAGATGTTTACGACCAAAAAAAGGTCGTAAATTCAACGACCAATTATTTTGGTCACTAGCAATCCGCCCACACCATGTTAGATCCACCGTGGCAAGCTGACGTGGCAGAACTACGACCAAATGAAAAGGTCGTAAATTAGAATCGACCCGGTCCAATTATGTGTTTTACATGGGCCGAGCCCAACAATTCAGCCTTTTATATATTTTTTTTTCTTATTAATTTCGGTCAGCTATATGGGCCAGGCCCAACTATTTGGGATTTTTAATTTCTGGGTCATGGCCTTTTTGCCTCAACAGCTTCAGTTTTTTTCCGCTAGTCAAATGGGTCCCAGTTGTCAGGTTCTGGTAAGTGGGTACCAGCTAGCAAGGTCATATTCTTCATATTTCAATTGAACCGTAAATAAATAACCAGTATTTAAATTGGCACAAACAAAAAACACATGTAATACTTCAGATTCAGTACAGGGCTCTTGATGTACAAATAACAGGTAATAAGCTCTAACATATACAGTACTTTACAAGATCTACAAGCTCTACACGTAACCAAGCTTTACACGTGGTAACCAAGCTCCAACATATACAAGCTCTACCAGAAGCTCTACAAGTGTAATAATTAGCTACAAGCTCTAAAAGTATGGCAATCACGGTTACAAGCTCCACATGTGTACGGTTACGAGCTATGTTCTTCAGCATGGAGCTCTTTCGATAGCGATCGTAAACGGCACTTGCTCCTGTCAGAACGGTGATATGCCTTCCACGGTTGCCCTGTTACATGTATCAACAGAGAAGAATTAGCGTTAAAAAATCAACAGAGAAGAATTAGAAAAACTGGAACCAATATACCAGGAATAGACCATTAAAAATGACAGTTATTTAGATTAGAATGATGACACAAGTTCATCTAGTACCATGCTTTTTGTCCTCCAGCTAGTTAAAATGAGATAGCGGCAGCAACAATTCAAATAATTGAGCAATTTGAAACAGCAGCAGCAATTTAGGGGTTGAGAAAAGCTACAGGGGCTCTAAGTTTTGACTTAAACAACAGTAGCAGCAATTTCAAACAGCAGGAGGGAAGCAGCAGTTGACTGGAACAATAGTAGGGAAACAACAACAGCACTAAGAAGCAACAACAACATCAGTTTTGAATTGAATGGAGAAGCAACAGCAACAGCATTATTGAGAAGCGGCAGTAGCAGCCATACTGAGAAGCAATAGCAGCAACAATACTGAAAGAAAGAACAGCAGTACCAGTACCTAAAAGGAACAACAACAGCAGCAGCACTATAGCAGAAGTGAACAAATGTTTGCATGCATAATTTGCTGATTCTAGCAGCAGCTCAATTTTCGAGGTACTCAAACTTTCAGCTCAATTTAGTTTCACTATACTTGCTGCAGTGAAAAAATGGTTGACATGAAAAGTTAGCTGATGACCCACAAGTATAGGGGATCTATCGTAGTCCTTTTGATAAGTAAGAGTGTCAAACCCAACGAGGAGCAGGAGGAAATGATAAGCGGTTTTCAGCAAGGTATTCTCTGCAAGTACTGAAATAAGTGGTAACAGATAGTTTGGTGATAGGATAAATTGTAACGAGCAACAAGTAACAAAAGTAAATAAAGTGCAGCAAGGTGGCCCAATCCTTTTTGTAGCAAAGGACAAGCCTGGACAAACTCTTATAATAGGAAAAGGCGCTCCTGAGGACACATGGGAATATCGTCAAGCTAGTTTTCATCATGCTCATATGACTCGCGTTCGGTACTTTGATAATTTGATATATGGGTGGACTAGTGCTTGGGTACTGCCCTTACTTGGACAAGCATCCCACTTATGATTAACCTCTATTTCAAGCATCCACAACTACAACAAAAGTATTAAGGTAAACCTAACCATAGCATGAAACATGTGGATCCAAATCAGCCCCTTAGGAAGCAACGCATAAACTAGGGTTTAAGCTTCTGTCACTCTAGAAACCCATCATCTACTTATTACTTCCCAATGCCTTCCTCTGGGCCCAAATAATGGTGAAGTGTTATGTAGTCGACGTTCACATAACACCACTAGAGGTTAGACAACATACATCTTATCAAAATATCAAACGAATACCAAATTCACATGACTACTAATAGCAAGACTTCTCCCTTGTCCTCAGGAACAAACGTAACTACTCACAAAGCATATTCATGTTCATAATCAGAGGGTTAATAATGTGCATATAGGATCTGAACATATGATCTTCCACCAAATAAACAAACTAGCATCAACTACAAAGAGTAATCAACACTACTAGCAACCTACTAGCACCGATCCCGGACTTGGAGACAAGAATTGGATATAAGAGATGAACTAGGGTTTGGAGATGAGATGGTGCTAGTGAAGATGTTGATGGAGATTACCCTCTCCCGATGAGAGGAGCGTTGGTGATGACGATGGTGATGATTTCCCCCTCCCAGAGGGAAGTGTCCCCGGCGGAATAGCTCTGCCGGAGCCCTAGAATTGTTCCGCCAAGGTTCATGGCGGCGGAGTCTCGTCCCGAAAGGTTATCTCCTTTTTTTCTCATCGAAAGACTTCATATGGGAGAAGATGGGCGTCGAAGAGCCACTAGGGGGCCCATGATGTAGGGGGGCACGCCCAGGGGGGCGCGCCCCCCACCCTTGTGAGCAGGGTGTGGGCCCCTGGCCTTCATCTTTGGTGATGATTTTTATTTATTTATTCTAAGGTATTCCGTGGACTTTCTAGACTTTTGGAGTTGCGCAGAATAGTCCTTCAATATTTGCTCCTTTTCCAGCCCAGAATTCCAGCTGTCGGCATTCTCCCTCTTCATGTAAACTTTGTAAAATGAGAGAGAATAGCCATAAGTATTGTGACATAACGTGAAATAACAGCCCATAATGCAATAAATATTGACATAAAAGCATGATGCAAAATGGATGTATCAACTCGCCCAAGCTTAGACCTCGCTTGTCCTCAAGCAAAAAGCCGATAACAATAAATATGTCCTGATGTTTAGAGGTAGAGGCGTCGATAAAAATAAAATACAGACATGAAGGCATCATGATTATTTCATAACAGCAACATATATAGATTTTGTCATATGATTACTCATGTTCAAGTAATGACTCATTCACAAAGCTAAAGCATGAATCAGAAATATTATTGGGCACTAACAATTATAATCTCAGACATTGAAACAATTGCAATTTATCATAACATCGGAAAGATTCTATGTCAGAGCTTAAAAGCAAGTCCACATACTCAACTATCATTTAGTCCTTCATAATTGCTAGCACTCACGCGATACTTGTGGTTACGGAGTTTTAATTGGACACAGAGAAAGATAGGGGCTTATAGTTTTGCCCCACAACCTTTTACCTCAAGGGTAATGTCAACAATAACAATTCATGCTCCCCCACATCCAATTAGATATGTATATCATACTCTTTCCAACATGCTGAGCTTGCCAAAGGATAAAATGAAAAAGGAATGGTGAGGATCACCGAGACTCTTGTAAGGTAGAGGATAATGATAAAAGATAGGCCCTTCGCAGAGGGAAGCAGAGGTTGTCATGCGCATTTAAGGTTGATGCACAAAATCTTAATGCAAAAGAACGTCACTTTATATTGCGCCTTGCATGTGAACCTTTATTATGCAGTCCATCGCTTTTATTGCGTCCACAACAAGTTCGTACAAAGCTTATTTCTCTACACTAATAAGTCATGCATGTTTAGAGAGCAATTTTTATTGCTTGCACCGATGACAACTTACTTGAAGGATCTTACTCAATCCATAGGTAGATATGGTGGACTCTCATGGCAAAACTGGTTTAAGGGTATTTGGAAGCACAAGTAGTATTTCTACTTGGTGCTAAGAATTTGGCTAGCATGAGGGGGAAAGGCAAGCTCAACACGATAGAGGATCCATGACAACATACTTTATCTCGAATGTAAGAAAACATAACTCATTATGTTGTCTTCCTTATCCAACTTCAACTCTTTAGCATGTCATATTTTAATGAGTGCTCCCAATCATAAAAGATGTCAATGATAATATATCTATATGTGAAACCTCTCTTTCCTTATTACTTCCTATTAATTGCAACGATGACCAAAGCTATATTTGTCAACTCCCAACAACTTTTAATCATCATACTCTTTCTATGTGAAGTCATTACTTTCACTAATATCAATATGAGCTCCTTGATTCTTTTTATTCTATTCTTCTACTTACCCAAGATCATGGCAAAACAATCAAGCCCTTGACTCAACACTAATCTTTATTATATAGCTCACGGACTCGATTACAAAGAAGGATCGTAAAGCAAAACTCAAAACTAGATCATGCCATGACTTTATTCTACTAAATCAAGATACTACTAATAGGATCGAACTAAGAAAAACTGTAAAGATAGGAGTTGTGATGGTGATACGATACCAGGGCACCTCCCCCAAGCTTGGCAGTTGCCAAGGGGAGTGCCCATACCCATGTGATTATTTCCTCGGAGGTGATGGAGGTGGTGAAGATGACGGTGGATAATCGCACATCGAGCGTAAAAGTTCCTCCAACTTGCGGATAATGCCCTTGAGCCTAGTAATATGGTCCTTCAACAAAATATTATCCTATGTAAGATACTTGTTCTGTATGCGGGCTAACTCAATCATCTTGAAAGCTTCAATCTCTGTTGGAGTGAAAAGGTTAGGCAAGGGTTGAGGGATGTATTCTTCGTTCACCACCGGAGCTTGAACCTCCATGGACTTCTTGATCCTTTCATCCTTGTTGATTTCTTCTGGTTCTTCTCTCTTCAACTCTATCTTCAATAGCCAAGCATCCTTGTCTTCGTTGCTAGAAGAGGGAGAAGTCATGGTGCTCTAAATCTGCAACGGAAATAGCTCGAAACGAAAACAGAGGATATTTGCGTGATACGGGAGTCAAAACCTTCGGGAGTATATATAATGAATTGTTATCGACCAAAATATGTATCGTGCAAGGAAACAGAGTCCGGAGGGCACACGAGGTGCTCATGAGGTAGGGGGGCGCGCCCAGGGGGTAGGGCGCGCCCTCCACCCTCGTGGAGGCCTCGTGTCCTCCCCGGACTGCTACTTATTTTTCTATTTTTCTAAATATTCCAAAACGGAGAAATATTGCCTTAAAAATTGTTTTGGAGTCGGTTTACTTACCGTACCACATACCTATTCCTTTTCGGAGTCTGGAACGTTCTGGAAAGTGTCTTTTATGTACTCCTTCGGGGTCACGGTTTCAATAATATTAGTTTCAACATTTATAGGATTACCTGAGATATAGTGTTTGATCCTTTGACCGTTTACCACCTTCGAGTTTGTGCCCGCGAAGTTGTTGATTTTTATGGCACCGGAACGACAGACCTCCTTGATAACATAGGGACCTTCCCATTTAGAGCGAAGTTTTCCTGCAAAAAATCTTAAACGAGAGTTGTATAGCAATACATAATCACCGACATTAAACTCACGCTTTTGTATCCTTTTGTCATGCCACCGTTTAACTTTTTCTTTAAACAACATGGCATTTTCATAAGCTTGAGCTCTCCATTCATCAAGTGAGCTGATATCAAATAACCTCTTCTCACCAGCAAGTTTGAAATCATAGTTGAGCTCTTTAATAGCCCAATATGCCTTATGTTCTAGTTCGAGAGGTAAGTGACAAGCTTTTCCATAGACCATTTTGTACGGGGACATACCCATAGGATTTTTATAGGCAGTTCTACAGGCCCATAATGCATCATCAAGTTTCTTGGACCAATTCTTTCTACACCTATTGACAGTCTTTTGCAAAATTAATTTGAGCTCTCTATTGCTCAACTCTACTTGACCACTAGACTGCGGGTGATAAGGAGATGCAATTCTATGATTAACGTCGTATTTAGCAAGCATCTTACAGAAAGCACCATGAATAAAGTGTGAACCACCATCAGTCATTAAGTATCTAGGTACTCCAAACCTCAGAAAAATAACTTCCTTAAGCATTTTAATAGAAGTGTTATGATCAGCACTACTAGTTGGAATAGCTTCCACCCACTTAGTAACGTAATCAACAGCAACTAAAATATGTGTGTATCCATTAGATGCAGGAAAAGGTCCCATATAATCAAAGCCCCAAACAACAAATGGCTCAATAACAAGTGAATAATTCATAGGCATTTCTTGACGTCTACTGATATTACCAATTCTTTGACATTCATCGCAAGACAAAACAAACTTACGGGCATCCTTGAAGAGAGTAGGCCAATAAAAACCGGATTGCAATACCTTATGTGCAGTTCTATCTCCAGCATGGTGTCCTCCATAAGCTTCGGAGTGAGACTTGCGTAGGATTTGTTCCTGTTCATGCTCAGGTACACAACGTCTAATGACACCATCTACTCCTTCTTTATAAAGATGTGGGTCATCCCAAAAGTAATGTCGCAAGTCATAGAAAAACTTTTTCTTTTGTTGGTATGTGAAGCTAGGCGGTATAAATTTAGCAACAATATAATTAGCATAATCAGCATACCAAGGAGTGTTACAAGAAGTGCTTATGACATTTAATTTCTCATCAGGAAAGCTATCATCAATAGGTAGTGGGTCATCAAGAACATTCTCTAATCTAGACAAGTTGTCTGCAACAGGGTTCTCAACTCCCTTTCTATCAACAATATGCAAATCAAATTCTTGAAGCAGGAGAACCCATCTAATAAGTCTAGGTTTTGCATCCTTCTTTTCCATAAGATATTTAATAGCAGCATGATCAGTGTGAATAGTAACTTTGGAATCAACAATATAAGGTCTAAACTTATCACAAGCAAACACAACTGCTAAAAGTTCCTTTTCGGTAGTAGCATAATTTCTTTGAGCACTGTCTAGAGTCTTACTAGCATAATGAATAACATTTAATTTCTTATCAACTCTCTGCCCTAGAACAGCACCTACAGCATAATCGCTAGCATCACACATAATTTCAAAGGGTAAATTCCAATCAGGTGGCTGACCAATAGGTGCAGAGACTAATGCTTTCTTAAGTATTTCAAATGCTTCTACAGAATCATCATGAAAGACAAATGGTACATCTTTTTGTAATAAATTAGTCATAGGCCGAGAAATTTTTGAGAAGTCCTTAATGAACCTCCTATAAAATCCGGCGTGACCAACGAAACTTCTTATACCTTTGAAGTCCTTGGGACATGGCATCTTTTCAATAGCGTCAACCTTGGCTTTGTCAACTTCAATACCTCGTTCAAAAACTTTGTGCCCCAAGACAATACCTTCATTAACCATAAAGTGGCACTTTTCCCAATTAAAGACAAGATTAGTTTCTTCACATCTCGGCAAAACTCGATCAATATTGCTTAAGAAATCATCAAAAGAGGAACCATAGACGGAAAAGTCATCCATGAAAACCTCACAAATCTTTTCGCAAAAGTCAAAGAATATAGCCATCATGCATCTTTGAAAGGTAGCAGGTGCATTACATAAACCAAAAGGCATACATCTATAAACAAAAGTACCAAAAGGGCATGTAAAAGTAGTCTTTGATTGATCTTTAGCCGACATAGGTATTTGAGAGAAACCAGAATAACCATCTAGAAAGCAATAATGTGTATGTTTGCATAATCTTTCTAGCATTTGATCAATAAAAGGTAAAGGGTAATTATCTTTCTTAGTATCCTTATTTAATTTGGGGAAATCAATTACCATCCTATAACCTGTGATGATTCTTTGCGGAATCAATTCATCTTTATCATTAGGGACAACAGTAATACCTCCCTTCTTAGGGACACAATGGACAGGACTTACACACTGACTATCAGCAATGTGATAAATTATACCTGCCTCCAGAAGCTTGAGTATTTCTTTTCTTATCACTTCTTTCATTTTAGGATTCAAACATCGTAGAGGATCACAAACTGGTTTGGCATCGGCTTCCAAATTTATTTTATGTTGACATAGAGTGGGACTGATGCCCTTAAGATCATCCAGAGTATATCCAATAGTGGCACGATGCTTCTTCAGAGTTTTCAATAATCTTTCTTCTTCATGCTCTGAAAGGTTAGCGCTAATAATAACAGGATATATTTTCTTTTCATCAAGATAAGCATATTTGAGATTATCAGGAAATGGTTTGAGCTCAAACATGGGATCACCCTTGGGTGGAGGGGGGTCCCCTAGTATTTCAACAGGAAAATTGTGTTGCGGAATAGGTTCCTGTTTAAAGAATACTTCATCTATTTCCCTTCTTTCATTCGTGAACATATCATTTTCATGGTCTAGCAAATAGTGTTCTAAAGGATCACTAGGAGGTACAGCAATAGAAGCAAGACCAATAATTTCATCCTTACTAGGCAATTCTTCCTCACGATGTTGTTTACTAAATTTAGAGAAATTAAACTCATGAACCATATCATCCGAGCCAACAGTAACAACATTCTTTTTGCAATCTATCGTAGCATTAATAGTCCGCAAGAAGGGTCTACCAAATATAATGGGACAAAAGCTATCTTGTGGAGAACCAAGAACAAGAAAATCAGCAGGATATTTGGTTTTCCCACACAAGACTTCAACATCTCTAACAATTCCCATTGGAGATATAGTATCTCTATTTGCAAGTTTAATTGTAACATCAATTTCTTCTAACTCAGCAGGTGCAATCTCATGCATAATTTCTTTGTATAAGTCAATGGGTATAGCACTAGCACTAGCACCCATATCACACAAGCCATGATAACAATGATCTCCTATTTTAACAGAAATAACAGGCACGCCTACCACAGGTCTATGTTTATCTTTATCGCAAGGTTTAGCAATTCTAGCAGTCTCACCCTGGAATTAAATAACATGCCCATCGATATTATCAGACAAGAGATCTTTAACAATAGCAATATTAGGTTCTACTTTAACTTGTTCAGGAGGTGTATAAGTCCTAATACTGCTTTTGCGAACAACAGTTGAAGCTTTAGCATGATCCTTCATTCTAACAGGGAATGGGGTTTCTCCATATAAGAAGTAGGAACAATAGGATCATTATACGTGACAATCTTTTCTTCAACTTTAATAGGTGCAGCTACTTTTACTTCTATGGGAGGATGATATTTAAACAACTTCTCCTTGGGGAGATCAACATAAGTAGCAAAAGATTCATAGAAAGAAGCTACTATCTCAGAGTCAAGTCCATATTTAGTGCTAAACTTACGGAAAATATCGGTATCCATAAAAGATTTAACACAATGAAACTTAGGTGTCATACTTGACTCCTTACCTTCGTCGAGGTCCCAATCTTCAGAGTTGCGTTTAATTCTATCCAATAAATTCCATCCAAATTCAATAGACTTCATCATAAAAGAGCCAGCACAAGAAGTATCGAGCATGGTGCGATTATTATCCGAAAGCCGAGCATAAAAATTCTGGAGAATTGTCAAATTTGAGAGCTCATGATTGGGGCATGAATATAACATTGATTTAAGCCTCCCCCAAGCTTGAGCGATGCTTTCTCCTTCGTGAGGCCAAAAATTATATATATAATTGCGATCACGATGAATAAGATGCATAGGGTAATACTTTTGATGAAATTCCAATTTCACTCTTTTATAGTTCCATGATATCGTATCATCACATAGCCTATACCATGTCAATGCGTCTCCCTCCAAAGATAAAGGGAAAGCCTTCTTCTTAACAACATCATCGGGTATACCTGCAAGCTTAAATAGTCCACAAATATCATCCACAAAGCGTAGATGTTCGTCAGGATGCTTTGTTCCATCTCCTACAAAAGTGTTAGCTAGCAGTTTTTCCATCATACCCAAAGGAATTCCAAAAGGAGTTTCATTTTCAATAGATTCAGTAGGTTCAGTAGGTTGAGGAGCAACTCTTGGCTCAACCGGACGGGGTGAAGATACCCCGAACAAGCCCCTCAAACAATTACTTTCCATAATAACAAGTGACAGAAAATTTCAGCACACTAAATAAATTTTTCCTCACCAAATTCCACCTACCAAAGGCACTTCACTCCCCGGCAACGGTGCCAGAAAAGAGTCTTGATGACCCACAAGTATAGGGGATCTATCGTAGTCCTTTCGATAAGTAAGAGTGTCGAACCCAACGAGGAGCAGAAGGAAATGATAAGCGGCTTTCAACAAGGTATTCTCTGCAAGTACTGAAATAAGTGGTAACAGATAGTTTGGTGATAGGATAAATTGTAACGAGCAACAAGTAACAAAAGTAAATAAAGTGCAGCAAGGTGGCCCAATCCTTTTTGTAGCAAAGGACAAGCCTGGACAAACTCTTATAATAGGCAAAGCGCTCCCGAGGACACATGGGAATATCGTCAAGCTAGTTTTCATCACGCTCATATGATTCGCGTTCGGTACTATGATAATTTGATATGTGGGTGGACCGGTGCTTGGGTACTGCCCTTACTTGGACAAGCATCCCACTTATGATTAACCTCTATTGCAAGCATCCACAACTACAACAAAAGTATTAAGGTAAGCCTAACCATAGCATGAAACATGTGGATCCAAATCAGCCCCTTACGAAGCAACACATAAACTAGGGTTTAAGCTTCTGTCACTCTAGCAACCCATCATCTACTTATTACTGCCCAATGCCTTCCTCTAGGCCCAAATAATGGTGAAGGGTTATGTAGTCGATGTTCACATAGCACCACTAGAGGTTAGACAACATACATGTTATCAAAATATCGAACGAATACCAAATTCACATGACTACTAATAGCAAGACTTCTCCCTTGTCCTCGGGAACAAACGTAACTACTCACAAAGCATATTCATGTTCATAATCAGAGGGGTAATAATGTGCATATAGGATCTGAACATATGATCTTCCACCAAATAAACCAACTAGCATCAACTACAAAGAGTAATCAACACTACTAGCAACCTACTAGCACCAATCCCGGACTTGGAGACAAGAATTGGATACAAGACATGAACTAGGGTTTGGAGATGAGATGGTGCTGGTGAAGATGTTTATGGAGATTGCCCTCTCCCGATGAGAGGAGTATTGGTGATGACGATGGTGATGATTTCCCCCTGCCGGCGGGAAGTGTCCCCGGCAGAACAGCTTTGCCGGAGCCCTAGATTGGTTCCGCCAAGGTTCTGCCTCGTGGCGGCAGAGTCTCGTCCCGAAAAGTTCTCTCCTTTTTTTTTTCTCATCGAAAGACTTCATATGTGAGAAGATGGGCATCGGAGAGCCACTAGGGGGCCCACGAGGTAGTGGGGCGCGCCCAGGGGGGCGCCCCCCACCCCCGTGAGCAGGGTGTGGCCCCCTGGCCTTCATCTTTGACGACGATTTTTCTTTATTTATTCTAAGGTATTCCGTGGACTTTCTGGACTTTTGGAGTTGCGTAGAATAGTCCTTCAATATTTGCTCCTTTTCCAGCCCAGAATTCCAGCTGCCAGCATTCTCCCTCTTCATGTAAACCTTGTAAAATGAGAGAGAATAGCCATAAGTATTGTGACATAACGTGAAATAACAGCCCATAATGCAATAAATATTGACATAAAATCATGATGCAAAATGGACGTATCATTAGCTCATGATCAGATAGTACTCCATGGTACTCAAAACAATTTTCAAAAATCATGAACAGCACTATGTGTGATCCATGATACAAACAGTGGAACAATATGAGTAATTTAAAAGCTTATGGTTTCTTTTTCAGGAAATATGAACAGTGGAAAGGTTTGGCCATTTGTGAAAATTTAATTGCAAAAAACTACAGGAATGCACAGACAGGACAAAGTACTCCATCTCTGCACTATAGGCAGGACAAACCACAAGAGTACACAACTACTCCTAGAGGAGTACTACGGGTAGGACAACTATCACGCTGGAAACAACACATATAACTGCTCCAGGCACTACATAAGTACAGGCAAGAACACTACATGCACTAAAACACTAAAGCGAGATCACAAGCCTCACATACAGTTAGTCTTGCCTGTGACAGCACGGTAGACATTAGAAGGGATTTTAAAATGCTTGGTAATGATAAGAAAATGCCTTCAAGGAGCTAATGTGGCGTTCCTAAAAAATGCTAAGTATAGTCACGAAGGGAAAGTTGTTTGTTGGCGCTGGGCCACGTTGTACACAGCAGCAGCAGTCACACACGATTCTCTCATGTGTATTTTTTATTGATGGGCCACCTCCTCCTAGTAACGAGGAGTATTAATTAAGCTAATTAAGATCAAACATACAGGTTTTCCCCAACAAACAGATCATTATGTCCAATAAATAGCACAAGCTACACAATGGTTTGGTCCTAATTAACAGTGTAAACATGTATCAGTAGAGCTGGATGAGTAGTACAAGTATATTAGTATAGGAAGTAGAAGTGTTGTGTTGTGCCAAGATCAGTAGCAACAGCGGCATGAGCAGTACAAGTATATTAGTATAGGAACTAGGTGCCTAGGAATTGGGAGAAAATCCCAAACTAGGGAATAGCACACAAAAAAGGCAGGCATTGCAAGCCTACTCTTCACTCGAAGCTCCAGGAAATAGCACACAAAAAATGAGTTTCTTAATAGAGCAACCAATTTCATGTTTGTTCTAATAAAAAAATAGCAACATCCTACTATAATAATAGCAAAAGAAACACATAAGAAGTAATGTTGATTGCGCCTACTGTAATAATAGCAAAAATCATCGATTTGTGAGCAAACAAGACTAGAATTAACACTTGAGTGACAGATTATCAGAAACCAATTCACGTTATAATCCAATCCTCAAAGTTGTTACACAGAAACTCATTGTTTCTTTGTTCCACCATCCAAGTTGGATCGGCACCACGACCCAGGAGATATCTCATGATAGCAGGCATCCCATAAGCCGCAGAAATGGCCAGAGGAGTGTCACCTGCAATAAGTAAAACAAAAGAACCAAATTAATCTAGGATTACTAGGATGTGTAGCAGAATTGATGCGAAGAGATCAAAATGGGACCGAAAGCTAGTTTATACCTCCATCAACACCTCTTCCTCGTAGCATTCGTTCATTAGCCGCATTGACCTGCCAAAATAAATCTTAGTTATATAACTCACTCTTGAATACAGAGAAAGATAATTGCTTCTATGCAAAATGTTACACATCAGTTTATCATAAAACACAACACAAATGGAAGTAATAGAAGGATTTAGTAAAATGCTCACATAATAGATTATATCAGCCAAGCTTGCAAAGGCTTAAGATCTAACTGGCCGAATGGATTTATAATAAGGTATTGGATTTATCAAAGTGTGTAATTATAAATCAAGGTTTGCAGGTGCAAGAAATCCATCAGATGGATCATGGCATGCGCCACAAAATTTGATACCGTATTTATTGAAGACAGTATGTACAGTATGAGCAGTGTAAAATAGAAACATCTCTTGTATATATCCTAATTTACCTATTGTTTAGCACCAAGGTACAGGTGAGAGCTTAGTGCAGCATTCACATGGATCAAAAGGAATTACAGAATAAAATAGCAAGGCTGTTAATTCAGATTCAATGTCAAGGCTGAACATACTAGTGATTACAAAACTGAACGAGCCAAGGCTGTTCATTCAGGTTCACATGCAATCAACAAGATGGCCGAGATCGGGACCAAGCAATATACAGAGGTGGTAGGATCAGAGGGAGCGCGTGCGCGATACCTTGGAGGTACTGCTGCTGGTGGTGCTGGGGCAGCTGGTCGCCCTTGGCGGTGGCCTTCTTCCTGGCTTTGGAGGGCTTGTCGGGGTCGTCGTCATCTCCTCGCACACGCGCGCGCTGGCCATCATGGTTCTGGCGACCTTCGACAGAGAGGAGGGCGTCGGTGTCCGTGGAGTGGAAGCAGAGGAGGCCGAGGGAGCGGAGATGAGCACGAACTAGTTGCTGCCAGCTCCTCCAGCTTGCTGCCAGTGCAGGCGAGCCTCAGCCTCCAGCCCGCATCGCCGTCCCTGCTGCGGCGGACGCTCACCACCTCCATCCCGAACTGGACGCCGTGGAGCAAGTCCTGGCCGCCGCTGAGCCGGACGCCGTGCCGCACCAGCTACAGCATGGTGTAGATGAACGCCAGCAGCGCCACCGTGATGATGTACCTAACGAGGCAGTCGCCGACACGCCCGCCCCAAACCTCTGACTCCTCCTTCTAATATGGGCGTGGGTGTGGGCGTGGTTGTAGAGGACAGCAGTGGCGGATCTGGGTGCCACCTGAGCAGCTCGGGAAGAGGAGAGGGTGGGGGCGACAGCGGTGCGCCGATGGGAGAGAGCCCGTGGCCGCCGGCGCTGAGCAGCGCCATGGATCCGAGGGGAGAGGGTGCGGCTTTGCTTTCTTGGAGGAGGAAGGGTGTCGGGTGGGCTGGTTGGTTTGGTTGGATGGGGAAAGGGGAAGGGCGAGAGGAGTAGGGTGTGGGGGATGCCATGGACGGCGGCGTGCTCCACCGGAGGGAGGTGGCGGCCGCGATCTGGAAGGGAGGAGGTGCCGTGGTAGTCAGCGGCGGCTGCATCATTGTATAAGCTGCAGAGGAGCACGGTGCACGGCGGTGGGATGCGGGAGCTTCGAGAGGTGGGAGGGAGAGGGGAGGGGAGCTTGATCTGAGGGAGGGAGACGACGGTGGGAGGGATCGATGGCGGCGGTGGGGAGTGCCGTCGATGGTGGCGGCGAGGAGATTGGGGGAGGAGGGGTGTGATGGGAGGAGGGTATCGATGGGATCTGGGTAGGGTTTGGGTAGGTGGATGCAGGTGTTTTTTTTTGTGATTTTCTTTTTTTCTGTACATAAATGGATGGATGGATGGATGGGCGCCATGTCATCGATCCGTGTGACAACAAATTCCACCAATGGGAATAGAGCACATATGATTGTGTTTTTTCTTTTGTTTTTCTTCTACTTTTTCACATGAAAAAAACAAATATTGATCTCATATTGTGCACAAGAGTGCATCTTCAAATGCCAAACAATGTTGCCTAAGAAAGTTTTCATTTTCTTTAGATGAAAACTCAATTTTCCATTTTTCGAGTGCCCAAAATGGGTTTAATTTGAACTGCAGCTGCCTCATAGTTTCCTCTTTATTTTTTCCAAAAATCATTTATAGGTACATAAGTATCTATTTAATCGGAGAAACATCAAAAGTCTTTCAAGATTCAACCACTAGCTAGGAACGGTCAAGCCCGTCGTTTTGACCGCATTTTGAAACGGGCATAAAAAATTCAAAAAAAAATCAAAAAATTGGAAAACCTTCGCATTGTGTCATTATATGTGACCAAGTTTCCAGAAAAATAATAAACTTGTAATACAGCAATTATTTTTAAAAAGTGTTCTCAGAAATGAGCTGTCATGCGTGAAGATTCACGGCTTTCAAGCCAAATGATCAATCTTATGGCCACATTCATGGCATAGTTTGTTCAAATTATCTCATATTGTGCACAAGGGTGCATCTTGGAATTCCAGACAATATTGCCTAAGGGAGTTTTCATTTTCTGTGCACGGTAAATTCATTTTCCATTTTTCGAGTGCCCGAAATGAGTTTTTTTGTGAAGGACCTACCAAATAATTGTTGCAAAATTGGACCAAATCAATTTTCTAAAATACTAGGCCATATTTAATGCATAATTAACCAAATGGTTGGGTGTCAAAAGTTTTGATCTACCTCTGGTGAAAAAGACAAATTCCCGCCGATTTAGTAGGAAGTGGGTCAAATTTGAACTGCAGCTGCCTCATAGTTTGATCTTTATTTTTTCCAAAAATCATTCATAGGTACATAATTATCTATTTAATCAGATAAACATCAAAAAAATTCAAGATTCAACCACTAGCTAGGAACGGTCAAGCCCGCTGTTTTGACCACATTTTGAAACGGGCATAAAAAATTTAGAAAAATCAAAAAATTGGAAAACCTTCGCATTGTGTCATTATATGTGACCAAGTTTACAGGAAAAATAATAAACTTGTAATACAGCAATTATTTTAAAAAAATGTTCTCAAAAATAAGCTGTCATGCGTGAAGATTCATGGCTTTCAAGCCAAATGATCAATCTTATGGCCACATTCATGGCATAGTTTGTTCAAATGATCTCATATTGTGCACAAGGGTGCATCTTGGAATTCCAAACAATGTTGCCTAAGGGAGTTTTCATTTTCTGCGCACGAAAAATTCATTTTCCATTTTTCGAGTGCCCGAAATGAGTTTTTTTTGTGAAGGACCTACCAAATAATTGTTGCAAAATTGGACCAAATCAATTTTCTAAAATACTAGGCCATTTAATGAACAATTAACCAAATGGTTGGGTATCAAAAGTTTTGATCCACCTCTGGTGAAAAAGACAAATTCCCGCCGATTTAGGAGGAAGCGGGTCAAATTTGAACTGCAGCTGCCTCATAGTTTGCTATTTATTTTTTCCAAAAATAATTTCTAGTTACATAAGTATCTATTTAATCAGAAAAACATCAAAAGTTTTCCAAGATTCAACCACTAGCTAGGAACGGACAAGCCCGCCATTTTGACCGCATTTAGAAACGGGCATAAAAAATTACAAAAAAATTTGGAAAACCTTTGCATTGTGTCATTATATGTGACCAAGTTTCTAGGAAAAATAACAAACTTGTAATACAGAAATTATTTTAAAAAAGTGTTCTCAGAAATGAGCTGTCATGCGTGAAGATTCATGGCTTTGAAGCCAAATGATCAATCTTATGGCCACATTCATGGCATAGTTTGTTCAAATGATCTCATATTGTGCACAAGGGTGCATCTTGGAATTCCAAACAATGTTGCCTAAGGGGGTTTTCATTTTCTATGCACGGAAAATTATTCCATTTTCCGAGTGCCCAAAATGAGTTTTTTGTGTGAAGGACCTACCATACATTTGTTGCAAAATTGGACCGAATCAATTTTCTAAAATACTAGGCCATATTTAATGCACAATTGACAAAATGGTTGGGTGTCAAAAGTTTTGATCCACCTTTGGTGAAAAAGACAAATTCCCGCTAATTCAGCAGGAAGCGGGTCAAATTTGAACTACAGTTGCCTCATAGTTTGCTATTTATTTTTTCCAAAAATGATTTCTAGTTACATAAGTATCTATTTAATCATAAATACGTGGTTTGGCGGCGATACGTCGAGGTTTGGATGGTGGCCGAGGGCCCCAACTCTAGAGCGCGTAAACTCGCATGCCCGCCGCTTGGTCACCGCATGACCGTGGTGTTGCCATGTGTTCTGGGCGGCCTAGGCATGTCTAGTGGGTTGGGCACTCCCCAGGTAGGTGCTAGGAAGAAAATCACAACATAAGATTCTCACGAGGAGACCGATCGATGCTCAAACATGAATAAGCAGCCCAGTGTTTGATTAGCGGTAAGGGAAATGCACATAGCTAATGGGCGTGAGTTTTGGCTGAGGATGATCAGTTACTAAGAAGACCGTCTTCACAAATTTTTAGCTCAAAAGGAGGAGCCTACGTGGTAGATGAATGTTGAAGCTGGGCTCAAAATAATGAATGGATTGAGCTGCCATTTGGTGGAAGATGGTTATTTGGGAATAGGAAAGCACTGTAGAAAATGGATACCATTTGGACATGCCAAAGTGGTACTTCATTCACAAAGTGTTTTTTAAACAGAATAGGAAAATGAATATTTTTGAATTATTTTTGAACTAGGCAAGGAAGGTTTTTTACATATTTGACGAAGATATGACCCAAAGAATTTATGAGATTTTTTTGGGAATTTTGGGAATGACAGAAATATAGGTTGCTTCACAACCTAGGGCAAAAACTGCCACATGGACATGACACATAGGCAAAAGTGATGAGGTGGCGCCTAGTCATAGCAACCCACCACAATTTACAAGGTTATGACCATCTATGTTGGTCATGATCAGCTAGTAATAAGGCAGCAGACCAGTGCTATCTGCTTTATGACCATTTTGTGTAAGGAAATTACGACCTTTCTGACCAAAATGGTCGTTATAGTTTAGGGTTTGGAGCCCCCCAAACAGCTTTTGACTAATTGGTCTGAAATGGTCATAGATCTATGACCAATTCTTCCAGGGTCACTGACAGAAGGTCACTAGTTGACATATTTCTTGTAGTGATGACGGAGACGTATCACTGCTGCATGAACATTCAGCTTCGCATGATTTTCTGGAGGGGCCAGCCATCCTGTTGGACGGGCATTTGTACTCGTTAGGTTGCCCTTCTCGGAGTAAGCACTTGTATCTCCGACAGATATGATAATACAAAACCATGTATAGCATGAGGCATCTTGAAAATACCATCATAAATTGCATTTCTTTGCGCTCCCCAGATGGCCCATAATGTCACTACAAACCTTCTGAATTCCTCCGATGACAGCGCCGCTTTCATAGCAAAGATCCACTTCCTTGCATCTTCCTCCTGGTGAACGGTTAGTTGATCTAGGATACATTCTGTAGACAATGCCCAAGTGCTTTGGGACATAGGGCAATTCAGCAAAGCATGCCTCCATGTGTCATGAACCCCGCACAACAGACATGCACCCGTAGTAGCCTTATTCCGCTGATGGAGGACTTCGCCCGACGGTATAGAATGCCTTGCTAACCTCCCTATAAAGACACTAAGCTTCGATGGGACCTCAAGTTTCCATATTGAAAGCCATTCCTTACTCGCCCCCCCCCTTGAGTGTTCGATGGCCCCTGATACTCCTCTAACCATCTTTCTCTGTTCAACTTGGTATGGACCAGCATACGATATGAGGAGCCCACCGTGAAGTTGCCGCGAGGTTCTTCGCTCCAGCCCAGCAATCCCTAACTCTCCGCATGCATAAAGATATTTTTAATATTACATCGACATCAAAGTGTGTAAAGGATGATCAGACTAGCTGCATCCTCCATGACGTTGTGATTGATTCAATCAATTCCGACACCAACTGAGGGGGATCTACAACCAGAGAAGTAATAGGTCTCCTGTAGCTTTCCCTTGGTATCCAATTATGTGCCCAAATATTAGTAGACTCACCATCTCCAATCCTTCTGATCAACCCTTGTGCCATAACATCTCTGCCATCTAGGATTGCCCGCCCAATCTGGGACGGTGAGATCCCAGCTCAGCATCCAAAACTGAGACATGTGGGAAGTATATGGCTTTCAAAACCCTTGCACTCATTGAACCCGGATCATTGATAATCCTACATGCTTGCCTTGATAGGAGTGCAAGGTTGAACAACTCCAAATCACGAAACCCTAGCCCCCCCCCCCCCATGTATTTCAGCATGGTTAGAATGTCCCACGCCACCCATGTTGGCTTGTGTTTACCTCTTTTTCTCCGCCACCAGAACTGCCGTATTAATGAAGTTACACTCTCACATAGTCCTCTAGGTAGTCTGAGACATGCCATAGAGTAGACTGGTATTGCCTGGGCCACTGATTTTATAAGGACCTCCTTTCCCGTTGCAGACAATAACTTCTCCATCCACCCCTTCACTTTTTCCCAGACTCTATCGCGCAAATATTTGAAAGTTCCATTCTTTGATTGACCCACATCAGTTGGCATGCCTGATAACCCACAAGTATAATGGATCGCAATAGTGTTCGAGGGTAGAGTATTAAACCCAAATTTATAGATTCGACACAAGGGGAGCCAAAGAATATTTGAAGGTATTAGCAGTTGGGTTGTCAATTCAACCACACCTGGAGATAAATTATCTACAGCAAACTGATTACTAGCACAGTAGTATGATAGTTTTGATGGTAGCAGCAGTAGTAACGGTAACAGTAACAGTGATAGCAGTGATATTGTAGCAGTAACGATAGCAGTAGCAATAGTAGTAACTTAGCAAGAACAATATATGATAAATTCATAGGCATTGGATCGGTGACTCGTTGGATGATATTCATCATGAGACAGTTATAACCTAGGGCAATACAACACTAGCTCCAGCTCATAAATATAATGTAGGCATGTATTCCGTAAATAGTCATACGTGCTTATGGAAAGAACTTGCATGACATCTTTTGTCCTACCCTCCTATGGCAGCGGGGTCCTATTGGAAACTAAGGGATATTAAGGCCTCCTTTTAATAGAGAACCAGAACAAAGCATTAACACACTGTGAGTACATGAACTCCTCAAACTATGGTCATCACTGGGAGTGGTCCCGACTATTGTCACTCTAGGGTTGCCGAGTCATAACATGTAGTAGGTGACTATAACTTGCAAGATAGGATCTAGAACATGGATATAATGGCGATAACATAAATGGTTCAGATCTGAAATCATGGCACCCAGGCCCAAAGTGATAAGCATTAAGCATGGCAAAGTCATAGCGACATCAATCTCAGAACATAGTGGATACTAGGGATCAGGCTCTAACAAAACTAACTCGATTACCTGATGAATCTCATCCAACTCCTCACCGACCAGCGAGCCTATGAAGGAATTACTCACTCCCGGTGGGGAGCATCATGGAATTGGCGATGGAGGTGCGTTGGTGATGACGAAGATCGAAGATCCCCCTCTCCGGAGCCCCAAACGGACTCCAGATCTACCCTCCGAGGAAGAACAAGGCTTGGCGGCGGCTCTGTCTCGTGAAATGCGATAATTCTTTCTCCCTGATTTTATTCTGGAAATATGGGATTTTATAGCGTCGGTTTGAGGGTCGGCGAGGCCACCAGGCGGGCAGCACCCATCAGGGCGCGCCTGGGGGAGCTAGCGCACCCTGGTGCGTTGTGCCCACCCATGTACCCCCCTTAGGTCTATCCTGGCTCCAGAAATTCTCTTATTTGATATAAAAAATCCTCGCAAAGTTTCGTTCCATTCCAAGAACTTTTATTTCTGCACAAAAATAACACCATGGTAGTTCTGTTGAAAAAAACGCCAGTCTAGTGTTAGTTTCATTCAAATCATGCAAATTAGAGTCCAAAACAAGAGGAAAAGCGTTAGGAAAAGTAGATACTTTGGAGACGTATCAACTCCCCCAAGCTTAAACCTTTGCTTGTCCTCAAGCAATTCAGTTGATAAACTAAAAGTGAAAAAGAAAAACTTTTACGAACTATTTTTCTCTTGTTTCATAAATAAGCTTAAACAGCACCCAGGTTTTCAGCAAGGATTATAACTAACCATGTCGACAATAACTCTCAAATAGCAACACGTTGTCAAAACAACCATGATATAATATGACAATAGTGGTGTCTCGCTAGCCCTTTATGAGACCGCAAAACATAAATGCAGAGCACCCCCAAAGTTCAAGCAGCGCCTAAACATTGTAATTCATGGTAGAAAAGATCAAGTCATGATGCACCCAACATTAGCTATACACAATGCACAACATAAAAGTAAATAGATAGTCCCTTCGCAGAGGGAAGTAGTGATTTGTAGAGGTGCTAGAGCTTAAGTTTTTAGAACAGAGGTAAATGATATTTTGAGACATGCACCCATCTCATTTAATTCATGACCATCAGTTATCAATATCTTCCATGCTAAGCATGCTAGTGGTGGTTCCCAAGCGGAAATGTAAAGGTTATGACTCCATTGGGAGTTTTTGTTTGATTATTTGTAAGATCTTTTCTTTTTGCAGTTTGGGACTGGACATCCCTATTACCACCCTTTTCTCGTGTGATGGCGAGTGAATAAACACTCGACCTGAGAATAACCCGCTTAGCATGGAAGATACTGACTACCTCATGTCGTTCCACGAATGATCCAGGTACACAAAAAGGATATTTATTTGAAGTTTTTGGAGGTGGCACATGCAAATTTACTTAGGACGGCAGGGTAATACCGCATATAGGTAGGTATCACTACTAGGGAAAACCTTATACACAGAATGTTACCAGTAGCACTGTACAAAATCAAACGCTACTGCTACTTAGTAGCAGCGCGCGTAAATAAACCGCGCTACTACTATGACTTTAGCAGTAGCGCGTACAAGCGAAATGCGCTGCTGCTATGTTTGAACTGGGTGCACATGGCTAGCCCAACCTAGCAGTAGCACATATACTGGCCTAGCGCTACTGCTACTGTCCTTAGCTGTAGCGCGCTTACGTGTAAGGCGCTGCTGCTAACGGAAATAAAATAAAGTGAAAAACAAGTAGAAAAGTAAATGAAAATGAAAGAAATAGAAAAAGGAGAAAGGAAAAAAATAAAATGTAAAGAAAAATAAAAGAAAAAAGGGAAAAAGGGAGAAAGGAATAGAAGTAGCGGGTTTCAGGAAACGCACTATAGCTAACTTAGCTACAGCGCATTTCGGAAACGCGCTACCGTTACGTTTCACTTAAACAACGGTCCCCCCCCCCGCCGCCGCCCCCCGGCCACCACACTTCTTCCCCAAATCCCTCGCTCTCGCCACCGTCTCCCCAATTCGCCGTCGCCCCACTTCGCCGCTGTCTCCTGATGGCGTGGACGCCCGCAACCACACCGTCTCCCCCCGAGGCCACCGTCATCCTCACCGCCACCGCCCGAGGCCGCCCTCGACGTCACAGTCGGCGCCCTCCACCTCACCGCCGCCCGAGCCCGCCCAGGACCGCCGTTGCCCATGCCCGAGCCCGCCCTCTCCGCCCCTGCCTCCGTCACCGAGCACCTCCCCGCCACCGTCTCTCCACTCTCCGTAAGTCCCCCACCCCTCCCCTCGACTCCTCTCTGTCTGCATTTTAGAGAAAAAATTAGTAGAGAACAAGTTTGTTTATAGCAAAAAATTTAGTTTAGAGCAAAGGATGTTAAGTAGTAGATGTTAGAGCAAAAATTAGTTTAGAGCAAAAAATTTGGTTTACAACATAAGTTAGTTAGGGCAGTAGGGTTTAATTAGGGTAGATGCTGCTTGTATAGTATATAGTGATACTAGTAGATGTTAATTAGGTTAGGGAAATAGTGGTACTAGTAGAAGTTAATTAGATGTTTTTCAGTTAGGGCACTAGAGTTTTGCTAGGTTAATTAGGTTAGTAGTGCTGCTAGTAGTAGTGGTACAGTAGGTTAATTAGGTGATGTTAAATGAATAACCTAAATGAATGAAATTAGTAATTAACTGATTTTTTTCTTTCATCATTATAGAGCACTAAAGTTAACTGAATTTTGTTCTATTAGTAGTTAAATGAATTTTCTTCTACACTTTGTTTTTGAATTAGCTTGTGAAATTTGGACATGTGGTTGCTCGTTTATATTTGGACATGTGTTGCGGTGTCGTAGAGGGATATTTGAACACTGTTTCCAGGGAATGATGCTGAGTGGCCTATGTTTCGCCAGTATGTTGATTCATTTCTGTTCCGGCAAATTTCAGGTTCTCGATTTGTCCACTTTTTAGCAAAGGTCGTGCCGAAATTTTCCATGAATTTCGGCATGACTTGTGCTACAAACTAGGATATATCGAGTGCCCGGGATTTGTCGCACTAGGAAGGAGTCAACATTCCTGCAAAACAATAGGCCTTTTTTATGTCATTATTCATTTTATTAAGTCTAGAATTAATTGACTAGATTTAATTATAGGAAACATGCCTAGCAACGATGAAGGACAAGGTTCTGGTGATTGCGACGACGTCTACCGGGCGGCAGACGAATTTTTTAGCCTTACCGACGATCAACCGATGTTGTTGTTGGGCCCATCGGTGGCATCGGGGACTGAGACCGACACGCAGACCGGTGCTGAGACTAAGACCGGCGTTGAGACTCAGACCGGCATCGAGACCGGCGCTGAGACTGAGACCGGTGCTGCCTCGGGGAGCGGAGCTGGTGTAGAACCGAAAGCAAAGAGGCAACAGCTTCCTAACAAACTCAGGACTACTAGACTGGTGGTCACGGAGGTGGACGACGGCATTTTTGAGACAAAGGTGCCCGAGGAAGCGCGTCGATGCTACGGCAATCAAATAGGATGTATCATACGGACAACCGCCACCATCAATGATGAGAAACTACAGAAGATAGAAAATATGAGGAGCTCCCTCCTAAAGAAGTTTCACCAGATATTCTTGTTCCCAGGCCGGAATGAGAAGGATTATGAAGATCCAGACGAGGACCCGACAATGAAGAAGATAAACAAACATGCCATGACCAAGTTTAGCGACGCGTTGGCTGCCTAGAAAACTCGAGTGAAAGCAAGGATCATCGACAAGAAGGAACCCTACTCCGAGATTGTAAAGGATAATCCGACAATCACGGAAGAGCAGTTTCAAATATTCAAGGAGGCTTGCGAGGCCGAAGCTGCCAAAAAAAAGTCTAAGTACATGAAGGGGCTTCAAGAGAGGAACATTGGGAGCCACCACCTCGGAAGTCGTGGTTACGGTGGAAAGAGGTCCAAATGGGCCAAGGAGGACGCGGAAACCGCGAGTCTGGGCATCCCAAACCCCTTGGCGGATTTCACCATCCCACAGGAGCATGACGTCCTGAGGGCCCGGCACCGTTGGGACCCAGTGAAGAAGGTTTATGAGACAACACCGGTCATTACGGAGTTCATGAGACTGCTGGTAATTTTAGTTTCTGATCAATTTGACTGCACACGTTAGTCATATTTGTAAACAATCCTTGTGCCTTTTGCAGAGAGAGCAGCACCGGATTGTGGCCAAAAGCGACTCGCCGTCTGAGGCATTGGCGAGGCCCAAGTGGGACACTCCATTCAACCGGGCATTGAACATATTGAAACGACAACCGGTGGATACTCGATCGTCGTATGCACACATGCACGGTATCGGAGACGGCGCCACGTGGAAGAAGTACTCCCGTGAGACCACAGAGGAGAGAAAGGAAAGACGGAAGTTGACTGAAGAAAACATCGACAAGAAGGTTGAGATTGCGGTTGAGAAGAAATCATCTCAGACAGTCGCAACAGCAGTAGCTGCCGCAAAACAGGTGGTTGCAGATTTGTCTACATCGTTGGTGATGGGCGTTTTCACTTGGACAAGGCAAAATCCAGAAAAAAAATGCAGAGGACTTTCCCCTTGCTGACTTCTTGGGAGCACCTGCTCCCGCACCGGCTCCCGCACCTGCTCCTGCACCGGCTCCCGCACCGGACGTGCTCGGCGGTGCTTCATCTTTGGCTGAGCTCGACGCTCTCACGGTATCTGTCACACCGGCCCCCTTCAATATAAATGTATAATCTCCCATTTTCATTGCCTTTCAGATGTCTCACATCCCCGTGCACCATATTGTACACCATCGGCGACCAGAAGGTGGACGTGGGGAAGGCGACGATAATGGAGCCGAAGGAACCATTGTTCCACAGCCGGCCGATCCCCCCGAACGTCTTCAAGGTTTCTGTGGCCAGTGTCAAACCGGGCCACGAGAATTTGCCTCCTCCAATACTACTGGTGGATGACGAGGAGACACCGCGGCGGCTTGGTGATTGTTGCAATGGGTGGGTCCTGTTGTGGCCAAAGAGTCTGCTTCGTCTGGAGGCAGTCGGAAGCACACCCACGAGCACGCAGCCTCAGCAAGGTATGAACATCAACACCCCACCTACCCAATTAGCATCGGGTGTCGGGTTGGGTGATAGCGGATGGGGTAAGGAGGAGGCTCCATTAGTCGCTGATGATGTCGCCATGGATGAGGATGAGGACGACGGTGGCGCTGAACAGTATGTCTATACTGGCGCCTCCTCAGGGTTTGAGCGTCAGGAGTTGGTGCCTGAATTGTCGTCTCAACGTATTATGGACGAACTTCCGGTAGTAAAGAAGTCTAGGAAGAGAGCGAGGAAAGGCAAAAAAGCCGATTCTATGATCCAGCCGCCTCAGCAGCCTCGGCTTCAGGACCGTATAGATATCCCCGATGCAGATAAATGGCATATCCCTAGTCAACCAATCCTACCTGCAATAGCGCTACAGGCCAGATTCAGCGATCTAAGGAGACTTCATGACAATGTGCTGCGGGTAGAGAAAGGCCTCATCGCCTCGACAGATCCAGGATACCCACTCTACGTGGTTAATGTTACGCGGCAAATGTCGTACGTCAACAGCTTCCCCGCGGATAAGTTCTTCCTCCGATTCGATTACATATTAGACATGTTTCACGTGAAGAAGCTAGATTTTACATTTGTCCGCCTTTATGCCTTGCACATGAACTACATCATCGGGTTTGAACAGATATGTCATATCTATGTCGCTGACCCGTACTACATGCACCAGGGCTTCTTGGGAGTCTGCGCAGAGCATCGTGTATACGCGAGGGAATACATCGTCAATTTCATGCTCGCCAATAAGGACAAGGGGGTGATTCTCGTGCCTTATCATCCCGTGTAAGTCATCCGCGCTGCTATCCTTCCTTCGATTTCAATCATTCATTTGCACGGTGGAGGCTAAGTAATTTGAGGTGTACTTATTTTGCGCAGCGGCGAGCGCACCGTCCTCATCATCCTATACCCCCGATTCTCCCACGCTCTTTACTTGGACTCGTCGAAGAACATTCACAAAAAGGATTACACCCACATCAAGGATGTTCTCGACAGTGCTATGTTTTACTACCAAGCAAGGGGTGGAGAGGTCAGGGACAAGAAGAGAAGGGGCGGCAGGGTCGCCTTCGGCCATAAGACCGACTTCTGCTGCATCCAGCAACCGAACAATTCTCTTAATGATGGATTCTATGTCCTACACCACATGCTGGAGTACAGACGGGATCACCAGAACCTTCGCATGTCACCTAGATCCCGCGATGGCCATATTCTACAATGGGCAAAGAATGTAGGAGATATCGAGGATCATCGACTTCGAGCTGAGTTCTATCACATCCAGCGCGAACATGCCCAAATCATCATGAAGGAGGTCGTCCAAAAAACAGGGATGTTCTACAAAGAAGGACAAATGTTGCGGGAATACGTCCGAACATGGATAGCCTCTCGGCGTCTCGACATGAAGCCTTTCACTAAGCTCGAGGACTATCTCCCTGACCTCGATGGATGGCACGACATGTTGGAGTGATTGTCGATATATGACAATGTGTCCGTTTAGTCCATACTTTCTGTATGACAAAACTTTGAGTTATGCACGGTGAAACTTTATTTGTGATGTAATTAGACCGTCCTCCTCCTCGACTAGCGAAGATCACTCTAGTTAGGGCATTTTGGGTACGATGAACTTTGTTATTTATGTTTATGATATGTTGTTTCTATTTTTGCCAAGTCTGTCTCTTTCTGTTGCTCAACTATATATGTTGCATATCATCGACTCATGTGACGATGCAGGTGCATAGATCATCGATGGCGAAGAAGTGCTATGCCAGGAGTATATATACGACAAGTGGACGGAATGTCAGGCCCAGGTGTACCGGTTTCTGGTTTCCGAGCAACAGGCGGTAGTTAGTTTAGGTTCACGCTAATGCGAGAGAGGGATACGAACTCATGTACTCAAAGTGATAGCTCTTCTCACGTATACCATTGTTTAGATGGATGGCGATGTATTTGCAAGTAATCGAGGACTTGTATCGCTATTTTCGAGATGATGACGAGAGACCACTTTGTGTTGGATGATGATTATGATGATGACATGATTTGATGAGACTAATTGTATGTATATTCTATGATTACATCTGTATGTGTATGATATGCTAAAGATTATTCTATAAAGCCTATTCAAACATTGGAAACTAGCACGAGTAGCATATGAACACCATGAACATAAATATCATAGAGGCTATGTTGGATTTGATTCAACTACATGCATGAACATGTGCTAAGTCAAGGCACTCGAACATTCAGAGGAGGATAACATATCATCATACTACATCACAATCATTTTAACGCAATGTTGATATACAAGATAAGTCATTATTAACTTCTAGCTACTTATGCAAGGCGTGAGAAACTATAATCTATAATTTTCATTGCAAACATGTTTGATCATAATAGGCTGAAGCATGGATACTAGGTTAAATATATTTACAAAAACAGAACAATTCGAGTTCATACCCGTTTCTCTCTGCCATGGCCAGTTCATCTAATATCGTCATTATTGCCTTTCACTTGCACGACCGAATGATTTGAAATAATAATAGTGCAGGAGTGTTGTGGACTAAGCTGGAATCTGCAAATATTTTATTCAAGAGGAGAAGACAAGGTAATATGGGCTCTTTGTTAGATCAACAATGCAAATTGAAGCCACTCAACATTTTCATCGTGGTCTTTTCCTCGGTATGACTCGATAAAAGAAAAAGAAATTTGGAGAAACATGCCGAAATATTTTTGGAGTTTTTTTGGTTTTTTGAGAGCAAGCAACCAAAAAAGGGGAAAAGCAAAAACGAGAAAAACTATTTACACAGGAAAGCTCCCAACAAGTAAAATAAGAACAAGGAAATCTTTTTTGGTTTTCTTTTTAGTGCTACAACAATTTAAACTAGGAAGAAAAATCAAAAAGAAGAAAGAAACATATTTTTGGGATTTTCTCAAGGTTTTTCAAACACACAAGAAGAAAGCAAGAAAAATAAATCAAGCATGGATGATACAATGAAAAAGTGTGGACACCGACAACTGGAATGAAATGTGTGAACATGAATGTAATGTCAGTGGGAATACGTACTCCCCCAAGCTTAGGCTTTTGGCCTAACTTGGTAATCACCATTCGTAGAAGCCGTGAGGTCCAATGTTGAAGTATTGGGGAGCGGGCACTGCTACCTCTTGAGCACTGCGTTGGATTTCCCCGAAGAGGAGAGGATGATGCAGTAAAGTAGCATAAGTATTTCCCTTAGTTTTTGAGAACCAAGGTATCAATCCAGTAGGAGACCACGCACAAGTCCCTCGTACCTACACAAAACGATAGCAACTCGCAACCAACGCTTAGGGGTTGTCAATCCCTTCATGGTCACTTACGAGAGTGAGATCTGATAGAGATAATATTTTTGGTATTTTTGATAGATAGATGCAAAGTAAAAAGTAAAAGGCAAAGTAAAACAAAGCAAGTAAATAAAGTGATATATATTGATATGATGAGAATAGACCCGGGGGCCATAGTTTTCACTAGTGGCTTCTCTCAAGAGCATAAGTATTCTATGGTGGGTGAACAAATTACTGTTGACCAATTGACACAATTGAGCATAGTTATGAGTATATCTAGGCAATGATCATGTATATAGGCATCACATCCAAAACAAGTAGATCGAAATGATTCTACATCTACTACTATTACTCTACTCATCGACCGCTATCCAGCATGCATCTAGAGTATTAAGGAAACACAGAGTAACGCCGTAAGCAAGATGACATGATGTAGAGGGATAAATTCATGCAATATGATAAAAAAACCATCTTGTTATCCTCGATGGCAACAATACAATACGTGCCTTGCAACTCTTTCTGTCACCGAGTAAGGACACCACAAGATTGAACCCAAAGCTAAGCACTTCTCCCAATGCAAGAACTACCAATCTAGTTGGCCAAACCAAAAAGATAATTCGAAGAGACTTGCAAAGATAACTCAATCATACATAAAAGAATTCAGAGAAGAATCGAATATTTTCCATAGATAATACTGGATCATAAACCCACAATTCATCGGTCTCAACAAACAAACCGCAAAAAGAAGATTACATCGAATAGATCTCCACGAGAGAGGGGGAGAACATTGTATTGAGATCCAAAAAGAGAGAAGAAGCCATCTAGCTACTAGCTATGGACCCGAAGGTCTGAAGTAAACTACTCACACTTCATCGGAGGGGCTATGGTGATGATGTAGAAGCCCTCCATGGTGGATGCCCTCTCCGGTGGAGCTCCGGAATAGGCCCCAAGATGGGATCTCGTGGATATAGAAGGTTGCGGCGGTGGAATTAGGTTTTTTCCTCCTGTTCTGATCGTTCGGGGATACGTAGGTATATATAGGAGGAAGGAGTACGTCGGTGGAGCTCCGAGGGGCCCACGAGGTAGGGGGGCACGCCCAGGGGGGCGCGCCCGCCACCCTCGTGACCACCTCTGGCACTGCTTGGAGTAGGGTCCAAGTCTCCTGGATCACGTTCGGTTGGAAAATCACGATCCCGAAGGTTTCATTCCGTTTGGACTCCATTTGATATTCTGTTTCTTCGAAATACTGAAAAACGCAAAAAACAGCAATTCTAGGATGGGCCTCCGGTTAATAGGTTAGTCCCAAAAGTAATATAACAGTGGAAAATAAAGCCCGATATAGTCCAAAACAGTAGATAAAGTAGCATGGAGCAATCAAAAATTATAGATACGTTGGAGACGTATCAAGCATCCCCAAGCTTAATTCCTGCTCGTCCTCGAGTAGGTAAATGATAAAAAAGAATTTTTGATGCGGAGTGATACTTTGGCATAATTTCAATGTAAATCTTCTTAATTGTGATATGAATATTCAGATCCGAAAGATTCAAGACAAAAGTTCATATTGACACAAAAATAATAATACTTCAAGCATACTAATCAAAGCAATCATGTCTTCTCAAAATAACATGGCCAAAGAAAGTTCATCCCTACAAAATCATATAGTTAGGCTATGCTTCATTTTCGTCACACAAAGATGTTCCCAACTTCTATACCCCCGATGACAAGCCAAGCAATTGTTTCATACTTAAATAATCTCAAACTTTTTCAACTTTCACGCAATACGTGAGTGTGAGCCATGGATATAGCACTATGGGTGGAATAGAATATGATGATGGGGATTGTGTGGAGAAGGCAAAAAAGGAGAAAGTCTCACATTGACGAGGCTAATCAACGGGCTATGGAGATGCCCATCAATTGATGTCAACATGAGGAGTAGGGATTGCCATGCAACGGATGCACTAGAGCTATGAATGCTCAACAAAAGAAAACTAGTGGGTGTGCATCCAACTTGCTTGCTCACGAAGACCTAGGGCATTTGAAGAAGCCCATCGTAGGAATATACAAGCCAAGTTCTACAATGAAAAATTCCCACTAGTATAAAAAAGACAACTTATGAGACTCACTACATGAAGAACAAGGTGCTACTTTGAAGCACAATATATGAGACTTACTACATGAAGAACAAGGTGCTATTTTGAAGCACAAGTGTGGAAAAAGAGATAGTAGCATTGCCCCTTTTTTTATTTTGTTTTTTTTGGGCCTTTCTTTTTTTGGCCTTTCTATTTTTTTTATTTGGGCAATGCTCTAATAATGATGATCATCACACTTCTATTGATTACAACACAAGGATTACAACTCGAAACTTAGAACAAGATATGACTCTATATGAATGCCTCCGGCGGTGTACCGGGATGGTGCAATGAATCAAGAGTGACATGTATGAAAAAATAATGCATGGTGGCTTTGCCACAAATACGATGTCAACTACATGATCATGCAATGGCAATATGACAAAAGTAATGTATGTCATGATGATGATGGAAGTTGCATGGCAATATATCTCGGAATGGCTATGGAAATGCCATAATAGGTAGGTATGGTGGCTGTTTTGAGGAAGATATAAGGAGGTTTATGTGTTATAGAGTGTATCGTATCACGGGGTTTGGATGCACCAGCGAAGTTTGCGCCAACTCTCAAGGTGAGAAAGGGCAATGCACGGTACCGAAGAGGCTAGCAAAGGTGGAAAGGTGAGAGTGCGTATAATCCATGGACTCAACATTAGTCAAAAGAACTCATATACTTATTGCAAAAATTTAGAAGTCATCAAAAAATTCAAGTACTACACGCATGCTCCTAGGGGGATAGATTGGTAGGAAAAGACCATCGCTCGTCCCCGACCGCCACTCATAAGGATGCACAAGCCAGGTACACTTCATGTTTCAAATTTGTTACACAACTTTAACCATACATGCATGCTACGAGACTTGCAAACTTCAGCACAAGTATTTCTCAAATTCATAATCACTCAACTAGCACGACTTTGATATTATCACCTCCATATCTCAAAACAATTATCAAGCATCAAACTTATCTTAGTATTCAATTCACTCAAAAGAAAGTTTCACAAATCTTGAACACCAAGTATATTAACATTAAGAAAATTACCATGATATTAATGACTCTCAAAATAATCTAAGTGAAGCATGAGAGATCAAATAGTTTCTTTAAAACAAACCCACCACCGTGCTCTAAAAATCTAAGTGAAGTACTAGAGCAAAAATTATCACGCTCAAAAGATATAAGTGAAGCACATAGAGTATTCTAACATATTCCAAATCATGTATGGCTCACTCAAAAGGTGTGTACAGCAAGGATAATTGTGGTAAACTAACAAGCAAAGACACAAATAATACAAGACTCTCCAAGCAAAACACATATCATGTTGGTGAATAAAAATATAGCTCCAAGTAAATTACCGATGGAAGTGGACGAAAGAGGGGATGCCTTCCGGGGCATCCCCAAGCTTTGACTATTTGGTGTCCTTGTATTATCTTGGGGGTGCAATGGGCATCCCCAAGCTTAGGCTCTTGCCACTCCTTGTTCCATAATCCTTCAAAAGAATTCACCCAAAACTTGAAAACTTCACAACACAAAACTCAACAGAAATCTCGTGAGCTCTGTTAGAGAAAGAAAACAAAAGACTACTTCAAGGTACTGTAATGAACTCATTCTTTATATATATTGGTGTTAAACCTACTGTATTCCAACTTCCCTATGGTTTATAAAATAATTTACTAGCCATAGATTCATCAAAATAAGCAAACAACAAACGAAAAACAGAATCTGTCAAAAACAGAACAGTCTGTAGCAATCTGTAACTAACGCAAACTTATGGAACTCTAAAAATTCTACCAAAAATAGGAAGTACTGGAAAAATTTGTTTATTGATCAGCAGAAACAATAATCAATGCAAAAGCTCGTTCCTGTGATTTATTGAATGTTTTCTCGTGAGCGCAAAGTTTCTGTTTTTCAGCAGAATCAAATCAACTATCATCGTAGCTTATCCTATAGGTTCTACTTGGCACAAACACTAAATAAAACATAAAACCACATCTAAATATAAAGTAGATGGATTATTTATTCCTAAACAGAAGCAAAAACAAAAAACACAAAGTAAAATTGGGTTGCCTCCCAACAAGCGCTATCGTTTAACGCCCCTAGCTAGGCATAAAAGCGAAGATAGATCTAGGTATTACCATCTTTGGTAGGCAATCCATAAGTGGCTCTCATGATAGATTCATATGGTAATTTTATTTTCTTTCTAGGGAAATGTTCCATACCCTTCTTTAAGGGAAATTGGAATCTAATATTCCCTTCCTTCATATCAATAATTGCACCAATCGTTCTAAGGAAAGGTCTACCAAGAATAATAGGACATGAAGGATTGCAATCTATATCAAGAACTATAAAATCTACAGGCACATAATTCCTATTTGCAACAATAAGAACATCATTAATTCTTCCCATAGGCTTTTTAATAGTGGAATCCGCAAGATGCAAGTTTAGGGAGCAATCATCAAAATCACGGAAATCTAGCAAATCACATAAAGTTTTGGGGATAGTTGAGACGCTAGCACCCAAATCACACAAAGCATAAAACTCAAAGTATTTAATTTTAATTTTAGTAGTAGGTTCCCGCTCAAGTTTTCTAGGGATGGAAACTTTCAACTCAAGTTTTTCTTCATAAGATTGCATCAAAGCATCAACAATATGTTCGGTAAAGGCCTTATTTTGACTATAAGCATGAGGAGAATCTAGAATGGATTGCAACAAGGAAATACAACCAATCAAAGAGCAATTTTCATAATTAAATTCCTTGAGATCCAAAATAGTGGGTTTAGCAACATCACGGGTTTTATTTATTTCAATCCCACTTTCATTAATTTCATCATCAAGATCTAGAAACTCCGAATTCTTAGAACGCCTTCTAGGTAAAGGAAGATAATCTTTAGATTCATCAAGATTCATATTGCAAAACAAAGATTTAATGGGGGACACATCAATAACTTTTAGATCTTCATCTTGATTTTCATAGGGATTGGAAGAACACGCTTTAATAAAGGCATCTTTGGAAGCACGCATCCTAGCGGTTCTTTCCTTGCACTCATCAATGGAAATTATCATGGCTTTGAGAGACTCATTGATATCATGCTTAGGAGGAATAGATCTAAGCTTTAAAGAATCAATTTCAAGAGAAATTCTATCAACGTTCCTAGCCAAATCATCAACTTTAAGCAATTTCTCTTCAAGCAAAGCATTAAAATTCTTTTGTGAATTCATAAACTCTTTAACACTGCTCTCAAATTCATAGGGAATCTTAAAATTTCCATAAGAGTTATTGTAGGAATTTCCATAATTATTAGAAGGATTACTAGGATAAGGCCTAGGATTAAAATTCCCTCTATAAGCGTTGTTTCCAAAACTATTCCTACCAACAAAATTCACATCCATAGATTCATTATTATTATCAAGCAAGGTAGATAAAGGCATATCATTGGGATCAAGAGGAATATTTTTAGGTGCAAACATCTTCATAAGTTCATCCATCTTTTCACTCAAAACATTGATTTCTTCTATAGCATGCACATTTTTACTAGAAGATCTTTCGGTGTGCCATTGAGAATATTTATCCATAATATTATCAAGCAATTTGGTAGCATCCCCTAACGTAATTTCCATATAAGTGCCTCCCGTGGCCGAATCTAAAAGATTTCTAGAAGCAAAATTCAATCCGGCATAAAAATTTTGTATGATCATCCATAAATTCAAACCATGAGTAGGGAAATTGCGAAGCATTAATTTCACTCTTTCCCAAGATTGGGCAACATGCTCATGATCAAGTTGTTTAAAATTCATGATATCGTTCCTAAGAGTGATAATCTTAGAGGGAGGAAAATACTTAGAGATAAAAGCATCTTTGCAGTTGTTCCAAGAATCAATACTATTTTTAGGCGAAGATGAAAACCAAACTTTAGCATGATCTCTAAGTGAAAAAGGAAATAACTTCAATCTGACAATATTGTTATCTGTATCTTTCTTCTTTTGCATATCACACAAATCAACAAAATTGTTTAGATGAGTAGCGGCATCTTCACTAGGAAGGCCGGAGAATTGATCTTTCATAACAAGATTCAACAAAGCGGTATTGATTTCACAAGACTTATCATTATTAAGAGGAGCAATAGGAGTACTAAGGAAATCATTATTATTAGTATTCGAGAAATCACACAATTTGGTATTATCTTGTGCCATGGCAACAAGTAATCCAACACACAAGCAAATAGAAAGGCAACGGGAAAAAAAGGCAAACGGAAAAGAGAGGAGGAGATTGGGAAAGAGAGGGCAAATAAAACGGCAAGGGTGAAGTGGGGGAGAGGAAAATGAGAGGCAAATGGCAAATAATGTAATGCGAGAGATAGGGATTGCGATGGGTACTTGGTATGGTTGACTTGCTTGCGTGAGCCTCCCTGGCAACGGTGCCAGAAATTCTTCTTGCTACCTCTTGAGCACTGCGTTGGATTTCCCCAAAGAGGAGAGGATGATGCAGTAAAGTAGCGTAAGTATTTCCCTCAGTTTTTGAGAACCAAGGTATCAATCCAGTAGGAGGCCACGCACAAGTCCCTCGTACCTACACAAAACGATAGCAACTCGCAACCAACGCTTAGGGGTTGTCAATCCCTTCACGGTCACTTACGAGAGTGAGATCTAATAGAGATAATATTTTTGGTATTTCTGATAGATAGATGCAAAGTAAAAAGTAAAAGGCAAAGTAAACCAAAGCAAGTAAATAAAGTGATATAGATTGATATGATGAGAATAGACCCGGGGGCCATAGGTTTCACTAGTGGCTTCTCTCAAGAGCATAAGTATTCTACGGTGGGTGAACAAATTATTGTTGACCAATTGACACAATTGAGCATAGTTATGAGTATATCCAGGCAATGATCATGTATATAGGCATCACGTCCAAAACAAGTAGATCGAAACGATTCTGCATCTACTACTATTACTCTACTCATCGACCGCTATCCAGCATGCATCTAGAGTATTAAGTAAAAACAGAGTAACGCCATAAGCAAGATGACATGATGTAGAGGGATAAATTCATGCAATATGATAAAAAAACATCTTGTTATCCTCGATGGCAACAATACAATACGTGCCTTGCAACTCTTTCTGTCACTCAGTAAGGACACCGCAAGATTGAACCCAAAGCTAAGCACTTCTCCCAATGCAAGAACTACCAATCTAGTTGGCCAAACCAAAAAGATAATTCGAAGAGACTTGCAAAGATAACTCAATCATACATAAAAGAATTCAGAGAAGAATCAAATATTTTCCATAGATAATACTGGATCATAAACCCACAATTCATCGTTCTCAACAAACACACCGCAAAAAGAAGATTACATTGAATAGATCTCCATGAGAGAGGGGGAGAACATTGTATTGAGATCCAAAAAGAGAGAAGAAGCCATCTAGCTACTAGCTATGGACCCGAAGGTCTGAAGTAAACTACTCACACTTCATCGGAGGGGCTATGGTGATGATGTAGAAGCCCTCCATGGTGGATGCCCTCTCCGACGGAGCTCCGGAACAGGCCCCAAGATGGGATCTCGTGGATACAGAAGGTTGCGGCGGTGGAATTATGTTTTTTGCTCCTTTTCTGATCATTCGGGGATACGTAGGTATATATAGGAGGAAGGAGTATGTCGGTGGAGCTCCGAGGGGCCCACGAGGTAGGGGGCGCTCCCTCCACCCTCGTGACCGCCTCTGGCACTGCTTGGAGTAGGGTCCAAGTCTCCTGGATCACGTTCGGTTGGAAAATCATGATCCCGAAGGTTTCATTCCATTGGACTCCGTTTGATATTCTGTTTCTTCGAAATACTGAAAAAGGCAAAAAGACAGCAATTCTGGGCTGGGCCTCCGGTTAATTGGTTAGTCCCAAAAGTAATATAAAAGTGGAAAATAAAGCCCAATATAGTCCAAAATAGTAGATAAAGTAGCATGGAGCAATCAAAAATTATAGATACATTGGAGACGTATCAGGCACCATAGGGTCCCACTACTGGGGCTCCGCCTGTGCCGCCGCCAGGTTGTTCCGGTAAGCGACAATGTCCTCAGGCATAACTCTGTATCCATTCCTGGCAACATAATAAAACAAAGCAGGTGCAGGGAAGGGGATAACATCACGAGTGTCCTCACTAAAAACTAAATTGTAAGGCTAGTCAAGATCATGGCGATGGATAGCAAGAAACTAATGGTCCTTCATAGATGCTCTGTCTAGGTAAACCTTGGGCAAGGGGTGATCATGTTGGAGTATCTGCACATTGAAGTGAGTCTCCAAACGAGTAGCGTATGTATTTTACCCTTGAATCTGTTAAGGTGAAGGCGACGTGCCACAATAGCTCCCAAGATAAAAATGTTGTCACCCTAAAGTGAGCGAAGCAAAACAGCAAAGTCTGGGGTGTTAAGTGAACCCACCTTCTCTCTCGCTAGCAAGCACTTTGCGATAAATAAAGCAAAATAATGTACCGCATGAAACTGCAAGCTAGTGGAAGTGGTGCCCGATACTCCTCTCTCACCCCCCACTGTTAGAGTACGGTAAAAACCATCAAACTCTGAGGGTGTAGGCTCTACCAAACCCCCATCATAAGGAAGCAAGCATATGTCACAAAATTCCGTAAGTGGGATCTGGCGGTGTTCAGCATATAAGTTAAATGACACCTCAAGGGGATTATTCCTAGAATCAAAATGAAAGTTTTGCACAAAGGAATTTCTAAGGAGATGATATTGTTCGCATTCAGCTGCGATGAAGTCAATGAGGCCGGGATTAGCAGCATATTGGTTGAACTCTTAAAGGATTCTGGCCTCTCCCATGAAATCATTGTCCGGCCACTCACACGGCCTAGTTCTGCCAACCTCGGGGTATGAAGATCATTGTCAGATGACTACCCAATAACCCACTTGGAGTTCTTCTTGGAAGTAAACTTCCTAAATATATTCATCTTTTTCCTATAAACAAAATTCTGAAATTTTTAGTCCACAAAATTTTTCTTAACAAAACTTCACAAAATTGATAGCAACTACTGATAGGGATGTATAGAGGACATAGCAAGCATCCAAACTACTTAGAACTCTAAGAATTCAACATGAAAGCTCATGTACAGCAGCATCAAGAGTAGCTAATTATTCTAAATATAAACCACTAAAACAAAAACTAATTGGACACATGGAGGAGTCACATACCAAGCAACAAATCCCTGAAACAGTTTCGGAAACAGAGCTTCGAGCAAAGAGGTTGAAATCCGCGGTTTTGTGAGCAAGAACATGAGAGAGAGAGTGTTGGTGATTTTTTTTCTGGGTGAATGGAGTGGCGTGGGAGGAAGAAGTAAGTGAGGGGGCCCACTAGGTGGGCAGCACCCACCTGGGCGTGCATGGGGGTGCTGGCGCGCCCAGGTGGTTTGTGCCCACCCGGTGCACCTCCCTCGGGTATTATTTGCACCAGAAATTCATAAATATTCAGGAAAAAAATCGTATCAGGTTTTCAGAGCATTCTGAGAACTTTTATTTTTGGGTCATTTTTTATTGCACGGAAAAAGCAGAAAATAGACAAAGCATGGAATTTTATTTTATTTAACTAATAAAAACACAAAACAAAAGTTAGGGACAGAAGGTAGTGCTTACCAAATTCATCAACTTCATACCTCTCAAAAATGATCCATTAATAAGTTGATCAAGTCTTATTAACAACCACTTTCGATTAGCATGAAACCAAAGAACTTTCATAAATCACTAAGTTACCTCAATGGGGATATGAATGTCCCCCACAATAAGCATTTCATATTTATTTTTGACAGTAGGTAGAGGTAGTTGAAAACTTCCAATGGTGATTGTCAAGAATTTTCAATAACCTTAATACCATTCACTTGGAATTGTTTATTCGAAAAGTGCACCGTATGCTCATTACCATTGATATGAAAAGTGATCTTGCTTTCATTGCAATCAATAACAGCCCATGCGGTATTCAAGAAGGGTCTACCAAGGATAATCGGCATGATTTCATCCTCGGGCATCTCAAGTATAACAAAGACAGTCAAAATAGTAACATTAGCAACAACGACGGGCACGTCCTCACAAATACTGATAGGTATGGCAGTTGATTTATCAGCCATTTGCAATGATATTTCAGTAGGTGTGATTTTATTCAAATCAAGTCTTTTGTATAAATAGAAAGGCATAACACTAACACCAACTCCCAAATCACATAAAGAAGTTTTCACATAATTACTTTTAATGGAGCAAGGTATAGTTGGTATTCCCGGATCTCCAAGTTTTTTAGGTACTCCATCTTTGAAAGTGTAATTAGCAAGCATAGTGGAGATTTCAGCTTCCGGTATTTTTCTCTTATTAGTGATGATGTCTTTCATGTACTTTGCGTAAGGAGGCATTTTCAAGATATCAGTCAAGCAAGTGCGCAAAAAGACAAGCCTAATCATTTCAGCAAAGCGTTCAAATTCTTCATCATCTTTCTTTTTAGTTGACTTAGGTGGAAAGGGCATAGGCTTTTGAACCCATGGTTCTCTTTCCTTTCCATGTTTTCTAGCAACAAAGTCTCTTTTATCATATCTTTTATTCTTAGGTTGTGGGTTATCAAGATCAACAGCTGGGTCTATCTCAACATCATTATCTGGTTCTTTATCATTTGGTTGCGTGTTTTCATGAACCTCATCATTATCTTTTTCATTACCAGAAGGTGAGTGTTCATTAATTACCAGATTGAGTTTCAGCATCAGAGATATAAACTTTATTATCATTATCAGGAGGTTTTCCTATTTCAGGTTCACTAGTGGCAGGCAAAGTCTTATCATTTTTCTTCTTCTTTTTCTTTTTAGAAGAACTAGGTGTAGTGGTGTTGTTCCTTTGAGAATCTTGTTCAATTCTCTTTGGGTGTCCCTCGAGATAAACTGGTTCCTGAGTCATTTTACCTCCTCTAGTTGCTACTCTAACAGAAAAGTCACTTATATTATTGTTCATTTCATCAAGTTACTCTTTTTGAGATTTAGCAACTTGTTCTAATTGAGTTTGAACCACAAAGGCATGTTTTCCTACACCTCTAACATCATTTGAGATTCTAAATAACAAATCACTTAAGTGAGCAATCATATCAGAGTTGTATTTCAGTTGTTTCATAACATTTTCATTGAAGTGATCTTGCTTTCTAATGTAATTATCAAACTCATAAAGGCATTGGCTAGGATGTTTATCATGAGGATCATCACTATCATTGAATTTCATTAAAGATTTTACCTCTACCACCTTAGATGGTGGTGGTGCTTCAAGCCCATGTATTTCTTCGATAGGTGGTAAAATTTTAACATCCTCACATTAATACCTTTTTCCTTCATAGATTTCTTTCCCTCTTGCATATCTTCTGGACTGAGATATAAGATGCCCCTCTTCTTCGGAGTGGGCTTAATAGGTGTTTCAAGAGGAGTCCAATCATCATAATTTTTCAATATGTTATTCAATAATTCTTCAGCTTACCCAATAGTTCATTCCCTGAAAACACAACTAGCACAACTATCTAGGAAGTCGCTAGAAGTATCGGTTTGTCCATTATAGAAGATATAAAGTATTTCATTTTTCTTAAGAGGGTGATCAGGCAAAGCATTAAACAATTGGAGAAGCCTCCCCCAAGCTTGTGGGAGAATCTCATCTTCAATTTGCACAAAGTTAAATACTTCCTGCAAGACAGCTTGTTTCTTATGAGCAGAGAAATATTTTTCAAAGTAATAGATCATATCCTGGGGACTACGCACAGAACTAGGAGCAAGAGTATTGTACCAAGATTTGGCATCACCCTTTAATGAGCATGGAAATAACTTGATAATATAGTAATAGTGAATTTTCTCATCATGAGCAAAAAGGGTAGCTATATCATTCAACTTAGAAAGATGTGCCACAACAGTTTCAGTTTCATAACCATGGAAAGGATCGAATTCAACCAAAGTGATTAACTTTGGGTCGACAGAGAATTCATAATCCTTATCAGCAACAACAATAGGTGAAGTAGAAAACTCAGGATACATTTCATTTTAGCATTCAAAGATCTTTCCTTATACTTGCACAATAATTTCTCTAGATCATCTCTATCTTTACAAGCAAGAATATCTCTAGTTGCCTCCTCACTCATAGTATAACCTTCCGATACCTTTGACAATTCATATCTAGGAGGACTAGTTCTAGTAGGTGTTTCAAGATTTTCAGTTTCAAGTTCATCATCAGATTCAACAATATCATGTTGTCTTACTCTAGCAATTTGTTCATCAAGAAATTCACCTAGTGGCACATCATCATCAAGCAAGGTACTAGCATCATCATGAGTAGCATTCATATCATAAGTAGCATCATCAATAACTTGTGACATATTAGAATTAATAGCATGTTGTGCTGTTGCAAGTTTACTTATAACAGAAGGTGAATCTATAGCAGAACTAGATTGCAGTTCCTTACCTTCCCCTAGTCTTTGAGGGAAAAATCGTAGTCTTAGCATCCTTCAGATTCTTCATAGTGATAATATCATAATAATCCCAAGTGACTTAACAAATATAGCTATGGTCCTCAGCAATGGTGCTAGAAAAAGGTCTTGATAACCCACAAGTATAGGGGATCGCAACAGTTTTCGAGGGTAGAGTATTCAACCCAAATTTATAGATCCGACACCAAGGGGAGCCAAAGAATATTTGAAGGTATTAGCAGCTGAGTTGTCAATTCAACCACACCTAGAGATTAATTATCTGTAGCAAAGTGATTAGTAGCACGGTAGTATGATAGTTTTGATGATAGCAGCAGTACTAACAGTAACAGTAATAGTGATAGCAGTGATATTGTAGCAGTAACGATAGCAGTAGCAACAATAGTAACTTAGCAAGAATAATATATGATAAATTTGTCTGAATTGGATCCGTGACTCATTGGATGATATTCATCATGAGACAGTTATAACCTATGGCGATACAGTACTAGCTCCAGTTCATAAATATAATGTAGGTATGTATTCCGTAAATAGTCATACGTGCTTATGGAAAGAACTTGCATGACATATTTTGTCCTACCCTCCCGTGGCAGCGGGGTCCTATTGGAAACTAAGGGATATTAAGGTCTCGTTTTAATAGAGAACCGGAACAGAGCATTAACACTCGATGAGTACATGAACTCCTCAAACTACCACTACAAAAAATACACTTCCGTGATGATACGTGTTTGTCACAGCAGGTCGCGTTTTTTGTCATGCATGTACATCCATGACAAATTTATGACAGAATCAAGATAGTCATACCTGTGCTGTCGTAGAAGTGTTCCATGACATTACCAAAATTATTATCACGGAAGTGTCCACTTCCATGACGATAAATTGCGCGTCACAGAAGTGCTTTCGTCAAGGGTGACCGACACGTGGCATCCAGCGTAACGGAACGCCAATAAGCTATCGGGTCGGGTTTTGGATCCAATAACCCGTTAACAGCCCCGACCAATGGGGATTTTCCACGTGTAAAATCGTCATTGGCTGGAGCAAACACGTGTCGGCTCATTGTTGGGACAGATGTCATCCACTCATTGGACAGAAGGCGCCTATGATACGCCGGCACGTGGCCCGGCCCAACAGAGTCCCATTCCTATGAAAAGGCCGCCCCGTTTGACTTGGTCAAAAGGTGATGGGCCGGCCCATCGGAAGCCTGTTAACGGCCTGTTCGCATATAGCCCATTTACAGCCCGCTAACCCAAGGCCCGTTACGCCCTACCGAATTAGGCCCAGTAGCGTCATCTGGGCAATCCCATATGATTCCAGCCCGTTTTCACTTCTGGCCCATGTATGGCCCATGACGTCTTTCGACCCATATGAGGCCCTATGTAACTCTTGGCCTATTAACGGCCCATGGTGAAACTGGCCTACAATGAACAGTGTATCACTTTAGACCCATTAACGGCCCGTGGTGAAACTGGCCCGTAATGAACAGTGTATCACTTTATACCCATTAATGGCCCGTTATTCAATTGGGCCGTTTCCAGCCCATGTTATCTTTCGGCCTTCTCAGAGCCCATTTATTCTTGGGCTCATTTCGAGCATTCGTTTACTTACAGCCCGTTATTATAATTTTCTGCTTGTGGGCCAAATTCAGCCCGTGGTTACAGTCGGCCCGTTTGTGGTCCGTTAATACATTGGGTCGTTTTCATAGCGTCATCAAATACAACCTATTAATGATGGCCTGTTATGGTCGGCCCATGAACAGACGATTCCAACTCTAGCCCGTTTACGGCCATAATGCGGCCTGTTATTGGCCCATGTTTGGCCAATCGATCATACGGCCCGTATAAGGCCCATTGATGACAGGGCCCGTAGAAGGCCCATTGTTTCTACGGCCCGTAGAAGGCCCAATGTTTCTATGTCCCATAGAAGGCCTACTGTTTGTACGGCCCGTAGAAGGCCCACTGTTTCTACAGCCCGTAGGAGGCCCAGTGTCACTACAGTAAATATTAGCCCATGGTTATCGTGGCCTAGTTTTAAAAACTAGGTTATTGCAGCCACTAGCAAACCGCGGAAAAATAACTGCACTGACTACAAGAAAACAAATAAACAAGACAACAAGGAAATAAATAAGCAAGAAACTTATGCTAGGCTATCACGGCTATTACACATATTACATCCACTGGGCATCAAAGTTCACCACCAGTGCAAATATAGGGAACACAGCAGCATATAAACGCTGCAGCAAAACAAGTCCAGAACTGAAACCACTTTAGAAGAGATCAAGAAACAATATCCTGGGTACCCATAATGCTGGCAAGATGCTTAGCAAGATTATTAACTTTCTCTTGTTTGGCGCTTAAATCCTCCAACGCTTGTTGTTGCACAAGAAAGTACGCATCTGAATTCTGCAGGGACTTCCTCAGTCCTTCGGCTTCTTGCCGCAGCACAGATGACTGATGCCTTTCAGCTTGTAGCTGAGACTGAAGAAGCCAAAGTGATTCAGGCAGCGAGTTTGAAGAGCTTGTGCCAGCGGTACTGGCCAGTAACTTAAACACTACATCAACGCTGGACTGTGGGGTCTTCTCACTGTCTACAAGATTGTTTTTATCACCTTTCTTGGAGACCAACAGGGTTGTCTCACTATCTTGAATCTTATCTACATTACTTTCTCTACCATTGCATAGTGGGGTGCTCTTCTCCAATATTCTGTTTGCATACTACAAGAGAAACAAGCAGACACATCACAGGTTTAGCTTGTAGTATACCAAACTCATTTTGGTAAACCGGTTTAGTAGTAAGGTGGACAGGATAACAGCATGAAACAAACATATATCTATGTACTATGGTCACTGTATTGTCCATATCATTCTAGTTTATGTTCCCTAATCAAGATAGAGACACAGTTCAACTCATATATTTTTAAGACACAGCAGCATAGACAGAATATAAGTGTGAGAAACTACACAGCATTGGCAGCACTTGTAATGTGCATCACATGAGAACATAAGTGTTTATACAACTTAAACTGAAATCAACATAGAGCAAGAAGTTAGAACAGCAATCCAGTTAAAGAAATAGGTTTAAAACATACCTGTTGCACCATTGGAGTTTCAATTGGATCCTTCAAATTCGAAAGTAGTTGGTATGAGTAAATACAGTGATGCAACAGCAAAGGAGTATGGACCATAGCTACGGAATCTGACCTGAGAACAGTTGCTCTTCTGCTTTAAACGTGGAGTTTGGGTTAGCTGTGGTGGTCTTCGTGCTTTGGGCACTGCAGTAGCTTTACAAACTGCTCGTGGGGGTACTTTGTGGTGGACATGGTGCTTTGTCAACTATAAGTGGGTTACTATCTGTTGGGGTTGCGGTTAGATGGGTTGTAGCTGGTTCTCTGCCCAACGGTGTAAGTGTGCAATCTGGAAGAGTCTCGATTATGTGTGGTGGGGCTAGTTTGTGGGCCAGTACAACCATGGTTCTATCTGCATCGACGGGTAGCACTGTCTTTTGTGAAGAACGGGTTTTTTCTCCCTTAGATACTGCCATCACCCCCTCCAATTCAAATGGCTAATAAACAAGAAAAGAAATTGAACGTATAGACATTGTATGATAGACAGATGTGGTAATTCACATATATGTTGTCTAACCAAACAGGACAGCATGACACAACTTCACATATATGATGCCTAACTAAACAGGATAGCATGACACAGTTTCAGATATATGATGGATAACTTAACAGGATATAATGGCATAATTCAACATATGATGAGTACCTAAACAGGATGACATGAAAAAACTATATGATGTCTTTCTAAAATAGGTTGGGATGAAATAATTCACATACATGTTGTCTAAGTATACAGGATGGCATGATATAATTGACATAATTGATTCATATACTAAGCAGCTGCACTCGCATGTATGATCTCTAAACTAAGCAGATAGAATTCAATATTGTGCATATGATGTCTAAACTAAGCAATGCAAGACACCATATGCATCATATGAGAAATATAAACATTGCAACTTAGAGCATACACCTCAGGTGGGATATAGGACTGGTCATCTGTCTCTGAATCCTCCTCTGAGGAGCTCCCTGTAACCATCGAGATATATGCTTCAACAGGTACCATTGCCTGCTCTGAAGACCTTGTTTTCACTCCAGATTTTTCCTAGTTAGAGCATGCACCTCGGGGGGGGGGGGAATACGACTAGTCATCTCTCTCTGAATCCTCCTCTGAGGAGCTATTTGTAACCAGCAAGAAATCTGCATTGACAGGTAGCACTGCCTGCTCAGAAGACCTTGTTTTCACTCCAGATTTTCCCATGACCGACTCAAATGGCTGATGCACAGGAAGAGTAGATGAATGTATAAACATTGCTGACAAATGGAACACATTATGGAAAAAAATATGGCACGATACAATTCACATATATGATGACTGGCTAAACAGGATGGCATTGCATGATTCACGTATATGATGCCTGGCTAAAGAAGATGGCATTGCATAATTCCCATATACTCCCTCCATTCCTAAATATTTGTCTTTTTAGAGATTTCAAATGGACTACCACATACGGATGTATATAGACATATTTTAGAGTGTAGATTCACTCATTTTGTTCCGTATGTAGTCACTTGTTGAAATCTCTAAAAAGACAGATATTTAGGAATGGTGGGAGTATGATATAGAAACCAAACAGGTGGCATTCACACCAAGCAAATCTAAACTAAGCTGATGACATATAAGATGTATAATGTAAGCAATGCAAGGCGCCATATGCATGATATGACCAGCATCAGCATGCCAGGTTAGAGCAAACACCTCAGGTGGTAAACAGGCATGGTCGGCTCCTTCTGAATCTCCATCTGAACAGTTATCTTCCTCTGGAATACAATCTAGAAATGCAGGAGAGGGGGGCACTTCGCCCACCACGGAGCAGCGTCTGCATGACATTATATTCGCACGCAACGGTCTTCTCTTGTTCTCTACATGTTTAGTATGATTGTGTACAATATCTGACATGCATAATAAAAAATAGTTAGATTTTGTAAGGCCTAAGGGGTGCATGCAAAAATCAAGACTGATGGTAGCAAACGAGTGGATGGATCCAAAACTAATGATAGCAGGTAGATTATAGCTTCAGTTTAAAAAGATAGACAATGGATCATCTATTGTTTGTTGCCCACCCAACATGAACCACATAGAAGACCCCAGATGAACCAGATAGTAGATAGATACTATTCGTTGTTGGCTCGATATGAGACCCATGGGCAGTTCAAAACTCAAGATTGAACGATAAAGTAGCAGGTAATAATAACTGATGTATATAGTAAGCAAACACGAAAGACTGCGACCTCTCTTCCGGAACTGTCTAGTCCTCAGGTTCATCTGCTCAGTCGATGATGGTAATGCAGTTGGCGTGGCTGCCGGCAACGGGAAAGATGATCTGAGGCGGTGAAAGAAAGTCTGCAGGGGGGATCTCTGCTGCAGTGAACGCTTATGTCGATGGTGCACCTCAGGTGGGGTGGATGATGGCACGGCAGGAGCAGGACATAACACATAGAGTTTTCTTTGGCGCCAATCTGAAAATGAAGTAAATCTGTAAGGGCTCCTTAGAATTGGAGGATTCTATAAACGCAGGGACAGGAAAAACACAGGAATAGGATAGGAATGCATGTGCAAAACAGAGCATTTGGAAACATAGGATTTCAGTCAACCTGGATGTTTGGCTCACATGAATTGGAAGAACAGAGGAATGGAGAAACAAAGTGATGCGACGAGTGTACAACCTCTTTGTCATAGCCTTGTGGACCTCAGCATCATTGGGTTGGACGTGGAGGATGGTGATGATGCTGGTGTGACTGTCGGAGGCGGGGAAGAAGATCCGAGGCCTATGGAAATGGCGCCGAGGGTACTGCTCCGCTGTGATGGACGGTTTCGTCGTTGGAGCAGCTCCGCTAAGGTGTACGGCGACGAGGCTGAAGCATGACAAGACAGACAACTTTAATCTGAAGTGGGACCCTAATATCATCTGCAATAGATGATGTAAAATACATCACCAAAAAGTGCTATATGTAAAACACATCAGCCGCGCCACAGCCGCTCCAACAGATGCTGTAAGTACTGTTCACTCTGAATTTAACTGAAGAAATGAACTTCACAGTCGAAACTGAATTTTACTGTCGAAACTGATTGAACTAGTAACAGAGCATTGCAATAGATGTTTAGGGCGTTCGAGCACTAGTAGCAGAGAAGCAGTGATCTAAATCAGCAGACGCTCGAGCAAGGAACGCACTAGCAGAGAGCAAGTCGTGCAGTAGCACCGCGAGCAAGTGCTAAAGCAGCAACTCATGTAGCTGCCGGAGGTCGTGCAGCAGCAGCGCAAGCGAGAGCAAGAGCAGAGCAGTAGCACGAACAAAAGCAGGAGCAGTGCAGCAGAGCGACCGACAGCAAGAACAGAGCCGCAGCGTGAGCGGGAGCCGGAGCAGTTGCAGCTAGTGTCATTGTGGAAGTCGCCACCGAAGAAGCAACGACATGGGGGAGAGACGCCGTGGATGATGTGGCCGGCGACGACGCCGTCGATGGAGACGTCATGTCTGCTCGGTATCGAGCACCGGCGGCCCCGTGAGATCGAATAAAAGATAAAATGCAGCGGTGAGTGCAGAACCTCCTTGGTGGCGCCGAGTTGGCCTCGACTTCATCGGAGGAACTGGTGAGCGTGATGCGGTTCCGATGGGGCAGGTCAAGACGGCGCTGTGGGGATTGAGGTGGCGCGATAGACGAGGCGAACGTCGAGGCAGCTCCTTGGAGGTGGAGGACGGGGCGGCTGATCCGGTGGGATGACGAGATCGACAATGGATCCTCATCCGGTGCGGTGTATGAGAGACGGCGAGCTGTTGCGGTGGACGACGTAGTCGGGGAAGAGTCTCCAGCTGGGCGGCGGTCGGGAGGCCGACGGAGGAGCGTTGGGTTTCGTGGGTTTTGGCGGCCTCGATGTACGAATGGGGGGAGGGGGCGAAGGGGGAGGGGGAGCCAAGCTTAGGGACGCGCTTTTCCGAAATGTAGGGTAAGTTACCAGCGTACCCCCACCGGTTTTGACACTGCGACGTGGAGCTTCATTTCCGGCCGAGGGGTAGAAGGGGAATTTCACGTGTCTGGGCTGCGGGAGCGATTTCGGATGAGGAGGGAGTTCTCGCGCGCGTCCAAATTTCGGGATAACAAGGCGCGGCGTGGGTTGAAGAAGCGGGAGTTTCAAAGCAGGTGAGACAAAAGATACTCGAGCTTGAAAATTTCGGGATAACAAGGTGCGGATTCCTTGTTCGGCAGAACAAACTTAACGTGTAAAAAATCATACAAGACACAAGAGAGTCATGTCCCCTTTTACTATATTGCTATAGATGCCATTGAAAAAACTACAAGAAAAATGTAAAAAAATCGGGAGAACATGATTACCCTGCACAATACCAAATCGATTCGTACTTCCCTCAACAACAACAAAAAACAAATCAATTCCCACCAAAGAAAGAGTAATGTCCCTTTTTATATGATTACAGATGCCATGATCTCAAATTTCAATTTTTGAATCCACGTTATGTTGAATTCGAATATATCATTAGGTGACCTTGCGGTTTATAATTGATGTAGTCATACATTTTGATCTTCCATCATATATGAACATTTTACTCCACCATGTGAACATATATATTGTCGTCTACCATATGGACTAAATTTGAATCAATTTTCCTTATTTGAATACGATTGTTGTCAAGTTATACAATAATTTAAATATTATCTTGATAACAAAAAGACATGCATATAGCAGTAATCATATTTCACTATGAACTACATGTACCATACGCTCTCCAATTCAAATATCTGTATCCATTTTATGTTGAATTCAAATCATAGTACATTATTGGTCTAGGTAGCGAGATGTTCGGGATAATCTAAACCCTGTTTTCATACGTATAATTTTTGGCTGAATTGGGACAAGTTTTGGTATAAGCCTCTTGCAAAACCGGAGATTCTCTCAACAAGCCTCGTGGTTCCGAGAGGGAACGTGTCACCTTTGTGTGCGAAACGATATACGCTGCCTCCGCCCTGATTTTATTTACAGAGGCAACATAGAACTATATGAGTGCCCTGTTAAATTTTGGAATTATTTCGGGTTCATTTGGCCTTTTTATACATTAATTGAGTTTCTGGACTTTTAATGTGCATAATCTAAATATGAATTGCATGCACATGCTCCGGTGCACCAAAGTGGGTTGAAAATCACATGTGTGTCCTTGGTTGAATTTCTAGTCCCATGGAAGAAATGAGAATAAAATTCAAACATCTGGGCGTCATGACTCTGCCGAGAACATCGAGAAACTTAGATTTTAAATTCATGTAATGAAACTTGGCATGGTGTCATGTCATGGCACTAACATGTTGTGGTAAAAAATTGGGCCGATTTGGAAGCTCGTGGTTCTAAGAGGGAACGTGCCCCCCCCCCCCGCCCTTGAGTTTCTTAACAAATGCAACATAGAACTACATTAGTGCCATGTTAAATTTTGGAATTATTCCGGGTTCGTTTGTCGTTTTTTATACATTAATTGAGTTTCTGGTCATTTAATGTGCATAAGTCAAATTTGAACTACAAGCACATGCTCTCGTGCACCAAAGTTGGTTGAAAAATCACATTTGTGTCCTCGGGTGAATTTCTAGGTCCCATGCAAGAAATGAGAATAAAATTAAAACATCTGGGCATCATGGCTCGGCCGAGAACATTGAGAAACTTGGTTTTAAAATTCTTGTAAATCCAAAACACGTCTGAAAATCATGAAACTTGGCATGGATGTCATGTCATGGTACTACCATGTTGTGGTAAAAAAATGGCCGAATAGGAACAGATTTTGGTATAAGCTTCTTGCAAACCGAAGCTTCTCTCAAGAAGGCTCGTGGTTCTGAGAGGGAACGTGTCACCTTTGAGTGTGAAACGATATACGTTGTCCCCCTTGAGTTTATTTACAAAGGCAACATAGAACTACATGAGTGCCCTGTTAAATTTTGGAATTATTCCGGCTTCGTTTGGCCTTATTTACACATTAATTGAGTTTTTGGTCATTTAATGTGCATAATTCAAATTTGAACTACAAGCACGTGCTCCCGTGCACCAAAGTTGGTTGAAAATCACATTTGTGTCCTCGGGTGAATTTCTACTCCCATGCAAAAAATGAGAATAAGATTCAAACATCTGGGCATCGTGGCTCGGTCAAGAACATTGAGAAACTTGGTTTTAAAATCATGAAACTTGGCATGGTGTCATGTCATGGTAGTACCATGCCATGGTAAAAAAATTGGCCGAATAGGAACAAATTTTGGTATAAGCTTCTTGCAAATCGGAGCTTCTCTCAAGAAGGCTCGTGGTTCTGGGAGGGAACGTGTCACCTTTGTGTGCATAATTCAAATTTGAAATACAAGCACATGTTCCAGTGCACCAAAGTTGGTTGAAAAATCACATGTGTGTCCTCGGGTAAATTTCTAGGTTCCATGCAAGAAATGGGAATGAAATTCAAAATTCTGGGCGTCGTGGCTGGGTTGGAAACATTGAGAAACTTAGTTTTTTAATTCCTGTAAATCCAAAACACGCATGAAAATAATAAAACTTGGCTTCAGCATGCTGTGGTAAATTTGTCGTCCGATTTGCGAAGGCGCGCACATTAACAATCAACAAAGTCATTTTGGAACAAGTGTTGTCACGTTACAATCGGAAACACAAGTATTATTGAAACCGTGGGCGTTCTACTTACTAGTACCATTTACGTGCCGCCACGCGTCCCCATTTTTTATTAGCTAGGAGGCGCCGTGCAGGGTAGCTATTTGAGTACGAGAGGCGTGCGATCAGACCCCTGCCGTGCTTATCGGGAGGAGAGCCCTTTGACCTCCATCTGCCGTCCACCTCTCTCCCAAGGTCTCCATTAATGGAGTCCGAGCCTCTGTTTAATGGCGTGGCTATGTCTCACTCGACTGAGATTTAAGAGAGAAAAAAGAAAATCTGACAGCACGGATCTTGATGTAAGATCCGACGGACCTATATAGCATCTACTGCGACTTATAGCAAGACTGATGAATATATAAGGATGGTTTTTTTTATCAAAGAAGGGCTTGCCCCTTCCGATTTTCATTACTGAAAACCACCACAATTCACAAGAAGTTCAGCACAACTCCATCCTAACACGAAGGACTAAAAGCTACTCCCTCCGTCCCATAATATAAGACGCTTTTTGACACTATTATAGTGTCAAAAAACGTCTTACTTTATGAGACGGAGGGAGTACCAGATTGAAATCGCAACATCCCAAGTGGCCAACAAAGGTCAAACATCTGCGCTAGAACCCAACATTTCACAACCGACGACACAATCCACATCCTAAACCGATTATTACAACAAAATAAACCAGGAAACTGAAGGAAGCCCAGCAGCAACTAGAAGAACAGCAACGCCAGGGTTGCCACAGCAAGAGTTTTCTTCATTCCAGCCTTGCAACATTGATCTTTGACAGAAAGATAAGGACGATTAATTGTCTTACATAATTAGAAAGATAACTAAAAAAGCCACATGCGGCTACGCCCGAAATACACAAGGGCAAAAGAAGAAGGAAGACAAGGATCTCGCTCGCTGATCTCTACTTTCTTGATGCGTTGCTGCAGGCCACGGGAACTAGTCTCCGCGGCGCGCGGCGATGAGCTCTTTCGTGTCCTCAAGACGCTGCTTGAGAACATCCACGGATTCCTCCACCAGCCTTTGGCGCTCGTTGCGGAGCATGTCATTCTCGTCCATAAGTTTCTTGAGATGACGCCGGTCCTCTTCAACAAGGCACTAGTCACCTACTGCTGGTCTGCACTTCGGACGATCTTCTCCCTCAGCAGGTCGCGCTCGGCCCGGAGCCTCTCACTGCCCTCCCTTAGTTGCTGGATGACGCTGGTAGCCTGTTCAAATGAGGCTTTCACGTCGTCCTGCAACCTCGCCAAGCCGGAGATCTGATCCATCTGGCTATGGACGATCGCATGCATGCGCCTGTAACAGTCGTCGCCTGCCCGCGAGAAATTTTCCCATGCCGCCGCGGTGCGGCGGGACATCTCTGCTGCATTAGTGGCACGGCAGGACATCTCTGCTGCTTCCGCGGCGCGGCTGGACCAGTCTGCTGCATCGACGGCGCGGTGGGACCTCCGTGCTGCTTCAGCGGCGCGGCGGGACCTCTGTGCTGCTACTTCCGCACGGCGGGACATGTCGGCTGCTCTCGTAGCGAGGCGGGACATCTCTCGTGCTTCCGCTTCCATGCTCGCCTCTCCCTGCTGGCAATCTCTCGACCCAGAACTCACGCTGGCCATGGCAGATGCAAGGGAAGGATGTTGAATGACTTGTTTGTTTTTGTGGATGAGGAGTTGAGGAGGAATGTGCAGTCAACTTGGCATACTGGTATTTATAACCGAGTACTAATACGCTCCTAAGTGGGAAACCGTTTAGGTTGTGATCAGTGTGAACAGGTTTAGAATTCAATATAGCGTGGTACTAATACGCTCCTAAGTGGGAAACCGTTTAGGTTGTGATTGGTGTGAACAGGTCTGCAATATAGCGTGGAGTAATTTGGAATGTGACGAGACGCAAGCTCAAAATTTATAAATACCCGTGTGGCGAGCTCTAGGCTAGTCCTTTTTTCAGACGCATTAAACCTATCTCTCGGGACTTCTCGCACGCACCATCGTGCCACCCACAAAAACTTGTACTCTGAGTTTAGTAGTACGTTATACAGGAAGAGAAGAGGTGCACGCACGCACTCGTCCTCTCACACACGCGTCTGTTTTTTCTCGAAAAGGAGGATGATGACCCCCGGCCTCTGCATCTGGGAGTCACACACGCATCTGTAGCTACGAATTGTAGTGTTCTCAACCATCCGATTGGCTCTATCATGGATGTACCTAAATACTAAAACATGTCTAGATACATCTATATTTTGACAAATGGAAGGCATGTATTGTGGAACGGAGGGAGTGCTTGTCATCAAAATGGATAAAAAGGGACGTATCGAGAACTAAAATACGTCTACATACATCTCCTTTTATCCATTTTGATGACAAGTAGTACTTCTTACCCAAAGGAACTTTATATCCAACAGACACAAAATATCCGTTCGACTGTTGGAAATTACTGATTTGATGTCGAAGTAATTGCTGCATCGCCATCAAAACCCACCATTTCTTAAGCTAAAGTAGACCAAGGTAATCCCTATATTAGCATATTACTAAGATAAACAGAAGGCACTGTCGAAACATTTAGGACGTGAGCTTGTCAATCTGAATGTGGAGGGACACAAGCTTAGCCCCGGCCAGCAGCTTGGGCGGAACTGTCAAGAAGGTCAGCTCCTGCACGTCGATGTCGCCGGGATCCTTGCTGCTTGTCACCTCCATTTCCACCTCAACGGCGTCGATCGTGCCTTTGGGCTCCCCCGGCGGGCCATTCACCCACGGCCTGGCCCAGTAGTGCGGCAGTGGGGACGCCCCCACTCTGATGCAAACGACCGACACGGCGATAGGCGCGCTGATGTCGAGCACGCCGCCGACCAAGAAAAATGCACGGCGGTCCTCCTCCGCGAACAGCAAGAGCCGTGGCTCCGACAGTGGCACTTGCAGCTGGAGCACCTTGCCGTACTGGATCCTATGCACGGGCATGGGATGCGCGTTACTGATGTGCTAGTAGAGCGCCGGCGACGGGCCTTCGTAGCCGTAGACGAGCACGGGGCATTTGCAGGGCGGGAGCGGACACACGCTCTGGTGATCGGCGAGCTTGTGGTAAGTGACGTAGAGCCCACAACCTTCATGTGGGCACTCCACCCTCAGCGACGAAATGATGGCGTCCACCGTCGTGTTCCGCACGTTGAAGCCACCACCGCGCTCGCACTTCTGGCACTGCCGCTGGTTCCCGGGGCGCTCGACGCGGCAGTCCACGCAGGCCAGGTGCCCTCCCTTGCACTACAAAAATCAATCAAACAGCACATCAATCAAGAAACCTGCACCTTGCTCAATCAGCTGAATGGACGAGGTGTATTCGAACCTCATACACTGGAGGCGTCAAGGGGCGGAGGCACAAGGGGCAGTGGAGCACGGTGAGGTCCATCGAGACCTTAGTGAGCTCCCTCGTCGGTTCCTGTTCCGTCTGCATGATCTCGCCCTCCTCGTGCACAACCATCTCTCGCTTGGGCCGGGGCATTACAAAGCTTTACCGTCACATATTTTATACTCTACGCATAACTGTCCTCCTGCATACCAAGGAAGGCAGTAGTTTGAGTTTTCTGGACAAATTTGCCCCTGCGCATGAGTAAGCTGCATAAATATCAACAGTAAATGCGCATGCAATGGTTGGCTGGTCCTCCTTCCTTTTCGCTTGAGTTGGCTTCCCCAGGCGGTCAAGCCGCATCCGGCGCTGCACGCGTTTGCCTGTAGCCATTTTCTGCTTTGGAAACTGGCACGATTAATGGGGGCAGAACTAATCGAGCGGGGGCACAGATGGAAACCAACGCGGACGCGTAGACTAATCTGAGAAAAACAAGAAAAAGTTATACGCAAAGTAAAAGGAATCGGAGGGAGTACTACTTCAAGGTGCATTAAATCAACACATGCAAGTATCAAAAGGAGAGTCACGGCATGCATGCATGCGTTGTAATTAATGCATCGGTAACCCTAAATTATAGAAATATATCGAGTGCAGTGCTTTGATGTGCCGCGTCAACTCGTACATCAATGATAAGTTTGATTATCCTCTCCCTCGCGGACTTAACTGCACCTGCCTTTGGCTATATGACAGGTTGGCCACACACCTGTCGGGCCCACCTGTCATACACGCAAAGACAGGAGCGTCCCTCCCTCGCCCATGAGCGTGGTGGCTGGCAAGACTAGGAGAAGCTTTCGCTACACGCTCTCCCTCCCGCACGCGGTGGACATGCAGCAGTTCAATCGGTGTCAGATGGCCAGAAGCGTACTGTAGTACTCCTCCAGTGTAGTAGTAAACCATCATTGTTCGACTTCCCGAAGAGGCGAAGAGCCAAGCGCAGCCCGGACGCTCGCGTGGCAGTTTCATGTGTAGAGTAGTCTAGATAGCGTGTACCGTGCCTGTAAGCTTAAAATCGTTGGGGTCGGCTCCATGCTATGTGGCCGTCTCGAAGTTTTTTTAAAATTAAAATAGTCTTCTGGCCCTACCTGTCACCCTGGTGATTGTAGTTTGCACGCTCATCTGGTCAAGACAGGAATATATATATATTTTAATTTGTTTTTTTCGAAAAGGGGGACTCCCCGGCCTCTGCATCAGAATGATGCATACGGCCACATATATTTTAATTTGTGGTGGGTAAATGTTAGAGGTTGCAGCAAATATATTGTACACTGCGGGTCTTTCAGCCAAGTTTAGAGGCAAGCATGTGGGGCCAGTGCTATGATGTGTCGCGTCAACTCGTAGAACGAGGAGAAGCTTGATTTTACTACACGCCTTCTCCCTCGCCCATGCGCGCTGTTGCTCGCAAATGAGGATAGGCTTTTGCTTAGTAGTACTTCTACAACAAGCTATCCATCCCGCTCGCGGTGGAAGGACATGCAGCAGTGGATTCGACACTGTAGAAGCAGTAGTAGTAACATCATTGTTCGTCTTCTCGAAGAGGCGAAGAGCCAAGCGCAAACCGAACGTTGCAGTTGCGAACATTGGAGCACGCATATAGCCAGGCTCTTGCATGAGACAAAATTGCTATGTGAGCCCACTATTGTATTAGTACGTACAACTACTTGCTAGTATAGCCCTGTAAACCAGAAAGGAGTATTTGCCCTTCTAGAGATTTCAACAAGTGACTAGACTACACCGAGATGGAGTACATATGGAGCAAAATGAGTGAATCTGCACCGTAAATAAATACGTACTAGTTCTATCGTTTTCCTCTCCGAGGTGCACAATATTGAGTATACTGACTAGTCTCTTTTTGACACGCATTTACGTTGTTGTTTTTTGACACAGTACAGACGCAAGCGCTCATATACACGCGCATACACTCACCCCTATGAACGCACACATGCATGGCACACAAGCACTTATAATCTTGAAATTTACGAAGTCACCATAGGCACCTCGTCGTCGACGGGTCCATAGGTGCTAGAATGCCAAGGAGGAAGAGTGTAGCGGTTCCCAAGACGTTGAATGGTCAATGATGCATCCTCAGTTACATGCAGTGGGAATTAATTGGAGAAGCAGACTAGAGCCAGCACGATGTGAATGCAACAGAGTTTGGACTCTCATATAATAAAGGCGCCCCACCACTCCAATCCATCTACTCCCAAGTCTCTGCGCAACACTGCTCACTCCAATCCAAGACCAAGTGACCAGAAGCCACAAGCACCTATGGAGGCGATGGACGCGAGCAGCAGTCGGCTGTGCCAAATCATCCAAGGCGATGGCCTGCGGCCCCGCACCATGCAGCGTTTCCAGACGGTGCTAGCGACTGCAGGCATCATAGCCCTTGCCGACACCGGCTTCGCCTCTCGCATGGACGACATGATGGTCAACTCCATCCGCAAGTTCACCACCGTCAAGAAGCGCGCGGACGACCTTGCCGTACTGCTCCAGCCCGCGCGCCCAGGCTCCTCATTGCCTGCCACCCTCATCGGCCTAGATGGTGACGAACTCTTTCAAGCCCTGGTGGCCCTGCAGGTGCCGGAGGTCGCGACGAAGAATGTGCACCTCGAGGCCGCGCTCGTCGCGCAGCGCCTCGCCATGCAAGAAACCGTCGACCTGCACATCCACGTCTATGAGGAAATCGTCTACATAGGCCACTACAAGGCAAGCGATGACAGAAAGACGTTGGCCTTCTTCCAGTGGCTGGAATCTTTGGACGCCATTGTTCAGAAGCACGTCGACCTGGCCACGAAAGCCGCTGCTACTTAGGCGCCGTTCGGTGGGCCGGCGCCCTGAGTCGAGGAGGTGGACGTCGTCGATGGATGCATCTCTTCTTCTTGCCTCCTGTAACCAGCACTGCATCGCCTCGTGGCCTTAATGTTTTATTAGTATAGTACTCCCTCCGTTCCCAAATATAAGTCTTTCTAAAGATTCCAGCAAGTAAATAAATGCAGGTCGACAAATTCTGGCTATATGTGCATATTTATATCTAGCTATTGTACTTGTTGGCTATAAACTTGACTATATGTGACATGGCAACATCATATAGCCAGCAGCTGGCTATATTATTAACCATGCTCTTAGAGAGTAGAAGAGAGAAACGAGGGAGGAGGGCTAGCTGTAGCACGGACGCTGTTGTCAGATGGGACTCGTGTTTATAGAATAGGAGTACTGAGCACTCGTGCCTCTTTTTTTTGAGGGAAAAATTAGTCGTATGTCTAGTACCACTAGTTGGGTGCGTGCGACCTATAGCTGTCATCACTTTAGGTCTACTTTTCGAACCGCGGCTACGCTTCACAGTACATATTTTTCACGCATTTATCCTCCTATATGTACTCCTAGGCTATTTCCACGTGCTCCCATTCGCCGACATGTGGGACATAGAGCATCTGGGTCGTAGTGCATGCACGACTCGGAGCATATGCCGGGGTACTTTACATTTCAGACCTCACGAATTACATGCAAACCCCCCGCAGAAGAATAAATAAATCAATGAATTACTACATGAAACCGGATTATTTTCGTGGAAACCGGAGCACGTTCATTAAATTTTGGACATAACACGTTTATAAAAAATGACCGGACCTAAACCAGTCTAAGGGCCTCTTTGATTTTTCCCGAAAAAAGGGCCTCTTTGATTCGCAGGATACTGAAAACACAGGAATGGGGAAAGTATGATGGCGATGAACCGAGACGAGGAGAACTCTAACTCAGTTAGAGGTTAGAGTTAGATTCTAACCCTGAACTAACTCTAAACCAAAGAGGTGTATGGATGGCAGGGTTAGATTGACAATAAATGCTCTATCTCAATCATTTGACTACTTTGGACCCTATTTTTAGTCAGACTAAAATAAGTCCCTTGGATCCAAGCACCCTCTTGGTGTGGCCGGCTCTTCTGTGGCCTCCTCCCGCTCACAATTGACATAAACGAACCATCTATACAATCAAGCATGCAAAACATGATAATTTTTACTTTGTCCATACAAATGAGATATCCCACTTAAACATACAAGTCGTCAATCAAGCTTCACAAAATAAAAAAACACTTCATGAAACAAAGAATGAGCTAACTCATCACGGAAGTTGTTCACGATAGGGAGGGAGCCCGGAGCCCCTCACGCACCGAGGGAGGAGCTCGCCATCATCGCTCTGGAGGAAGGCTCTGTAGAGCCCAAGCCCCGGGAACCCCTCCGACGCCGGCCCTTGCGAGTTGAGGTCGACACCGGCATGGGTAGCAGGGCCGCTTGCCGCCGACTGGGAACTTAATCTTTGGGCCTCTATAAATAATGCAAGCCTGTAACTAAAATACCTAGAAAGGTGAACTGAATCTTTGGGCCTCTAGAAATAATGCAAGCCTGAAACTGAAATACCTAGAAAGGTGAACTGAATCTTTGGGCCTCTAGAAATAATGCAAGCCTGAAACTTAAATACCTAGAAAGGTGAACTGAATCTTTGGGCCTCTAGAAATAATGCAAGCCTGAAACTAAAATACCTAGAAAGGTGAACTGAATCTTTGGGCCTCTAGAAATAATGCAAGCCTGAAAATGAAATACCTAGAAAGGTGAACTGAATCTTTGGGCCTCTAGAAATAATGCAAGCCTGAAACTCAAATACCTAGAAAGGTGAACTGAATCTTTGGGCCTCTAGAAACAATGCAAGCCTGAAATTGAAATACCAAGAAAGGTGAACTGAATCTTTGGGCCTCTACAAATAATGCAAGCCTGAAATTGAAATACCTAGAAAGGTGACCTGAATCTTTGGGCCTCTAGAAAGATTTATTACCTCCTCAAGCAGCATCAAACAATTCCATGCGTGCACCACAAATCTATAGCAAGTTTGATCAGGATCTACTTTTCCAAATCAGAATTAGCGCTAGAGCAAGCAAGATCAATGATATGGCCGTGAGACAGAGAAGGAACGAACAAACTCACCCCTCTCGCGACCTCCCTGGTAGATGCGCCGCCGCCGCGCACGACAGAGGGAGAAAAACGACTGGTGAAGGGGGAGCGGGGCGACCTTCGAAGGTCGGAGGGAGAGGGCGGCCGGAGTAGGGCGGCGGAGGCCGGAAGGAGAGGGCGGCCGGAGGAGAGAGAGGGCGAGCGGCGCTTGGGCGGGCGGCCCTATGGGGAACAGAGAGGAGTCGTGCGAGAGGGGGGAGCGATCTGGTGCGGGCAGGTGAGATTTTTAGGGAGCGATCTGGTGCGGGCAGGTGAGATTTTTTTAGTTCTCTTTTAGTGGGCCCAGGATAACTAACCCAATTAGAACCTCTCCACCGGGCTAGTTTTTTTAGCTGGGTTAGAGCAAACTAGCTCAAACTAACCCCTCTTGTTTCGATAATTTGAGGCTATTTCAACCCAAACTAGCTCTAACTCAGGGATCCAAACAAAGAGGAGTGTTACTGTACATGCTACAGTGTGGACCGTAGCACATTGTTTTTTATGGCCATATCACCACATTATTGTTTTCTACTGCTGGTTCACTGGGCTACCGTGGTTCGCACGGCTGGTTCACTGGGCTGCCGTGGTTCGCACTCCTCCGACCTGAGTAGTACTCCCTCCGTTCCTAAATATAAGTCTTCGTAGATATTTCACTGTGGACCACATACGGATGTATATAGATGCATTTTATGTGTAGATTCACTCATTTTTCTCCGTATGTGGTCCATAGTGAAATCTCTCCAAAGACTTATATTTAGGAACGGAGGGAGTAGTATAGTACTAGTATATACCGCATCATTCTTTGCTCCTTCTTACTACTCCGACATGTGGGAGAGCCAGCATCCGGGTCGACGTGTCATGCACCAGATTAGAGCGCGGAACGGAAGGGGGGCATCACCCCGGTCGGAGCGCCAGTAATTCATGACTATAGTGAGTGGTCATATCACAAGTCTTTCCAGCAGTAACGCGCCGTCAAATCGCACAGCCCCACTCGCTCACCCTCCTCGCCTCTCTGTCAAACCGCCTACCCAAAAACTGCCGCGCGTACTGCCCGGGAAAAGCCCCGCCCTCAACTTTTAACTACGCGAAAATAGTTCGAGCTTGTTCGTTCTATATAAATACAGTACTTACTGTATGTTTATTCACCCATGGGGTTGTTCAATGAATGGAGGGGCGGGGAGCACAAGTGAACAATACTACCTCTGTCCGGGTTTATTGGTCCCCATTGTATTTCGTGCCAAATTTTGACCATAGATTAAACTAAGAAAATGTTCACGCATGTCACCAAACATTATATTTTTCAAAACTATGTTCAAATACGAATCCAATGAGATAATTTTTCTTGACATGCATTAACATTTTGTTAGTTAAATCTTTAGTCAAAATTTGGCACAAACTATAAAAGGGACCTATAAACCAGGACGGAGGTAGTACTGTAGTAGTAGTAAGTAGGAGTCGTAGAGTAGTCACCTTAAATAGAGAGTTTCTTTTCTTTAATGCCACGTACACAAATTGAAACGCTTGTTGTGGAGAGAAAAAGATAATCACTCCACTATATATGGACGCAGGGGCCTGAGCGCTCGCTTTACTAGGGTTGCTCTCTTCATTCTCTCATCCTCTCCAGATATAAACAAGACAGCGGTAGCGACATTTTCTCTCTGCTCACCGCTGGTCACAGATCCGGCCAGATCCCTTCGGCCGGTGTGTGTAGAGGACTAAAAGGTGCATCGTTCACGCGGTCATCGCCGCCGAGGGAGGAAACCCACAGCTGCCGGAGGGGCCCGATCCTCTGCCTGTGCCGTTCTCTCCGACACAGCGCCGGCTCGGGAGGTCCTCCGACCCTTCTTCCTCCCTGCCGTATTGTCCGCAGATCCGACCTGCCGCCGCCGACATCCCGGCGACCCTCAGGTATAAGTTCTTCGAAAGCGGCCTTGCTCTACTACCCCAGCTCCCCACGTGTCTGCATGTGCATCTTTTTCTACTCCCATCAGCTCTTCCAAAGCCACCTAAATTTTTAGTATTATTAGAGGTAAAGCTACTTCATGCATTCGAATCTAGGGCTTTGTTCAAACAACGAAGAAAGGGGGGAAAGTTGTAGCATGAATCTAGGACTTGATTCAAAGAGGAAATAATATGGTGAAAGTAGTAGAGACCGGATACCCAACCGGTCTCTTGGTTGAAAAGGGAAATAATGGGAAAACGCAGTACAAACTGGATAAGGAACAGATCTATTATTGGTTGAAAAAAGGATAGAAAGTGGCGGCTGGTGGACAAGTCAACAGAGTATGTCCAGGATTAGATTTGCTGCCATCACATAGTAAAAGGTCTCCAGGATTAGATTTGCTGCCCTCACATAGTAAAAGGTCTCAGGATTAGATTTGCTGCCCTCACATAGTAAAAGGTCTCAGGATTAGATTTGCTGCCCTCACATAGTAAAAGGTCTCAGGATTAGATTTGCTGCCCTCACATAGTAAAAGGCCTCCAGGATTAGATTTGCTGCCCTCACATAGTAAAAGGTCTCCAGGATTAGGTTTGCTGCCCTCACATAGCGTGAACAAGCTCGGCATCACCACTTTATGCCTCCTTGTAGGTACATTGTGCTGATGCGTCCACTGTCGCATGTCCTTATACCAACCTTTTGCTATTTTTTTGCGGGTAAACCAACCTTTTGCTGTAAGGGCGCATGTAAAATGAAGCGATCACACTGTTACCTTAGGGACATGTCTAACCAGTGTTATTGTTAATCTAATGCCTCCAGTGATAAGATGCAATTAAACTGTGTTACAAATGGCACTCCTGCTGTTTTCCCCAGTATGATAAGTAAGTTGCTCCTTTACGCTGCTGAGTGTCCTGGTGTCCCCACAGTCCCATGCCCTTAAACCAACTCTTTAGCTGTTGTTGATTTACTGTGTCTGGTAAACAAGCAATGCCACCATTAAAGTAATCCCATATCTGAGGAATCTCATTGTTGATCGTAATGCTTCTGGTAACATGAAGCATTGCTGACGTTTTAAAATTTCTACTGTCCTTGCGTGATTGCCATGAACATAATTAAGATGCTTCTTTTAATTTTGTGTATGTTTCGTATATTCTTATTTACCAGCAACTGTTTACTTTCTATTATTTTGTGCAGATAGGGATATCCATTTCACCTTGTTGCTATTGTGACCTTTTGGTGAACTGCACAAAACACTTTTTTTGGAATGAGTGTCTTGTGCAGTTCAACTAAAATGCCACGTGGGCAACATCTCTCAATTTTGGTGGAACTGCACAAAATGGTTAAACTAAAGTGAACCATGCTCTCCTGTCTCCTTGTTTGTGCTATGCAAACATGTTGTGCATACAGGAATACTCTACTACAGATGTTGTGACGGTCAAGAGCAACATCTCTCAATTTTGGTGGAACTACACAAAATGGTTCAACTAAAGCGAAATCATGTTCTCCTGTCTCCTTGCTTGTGCTATGCAAACATGCTGTGCAAACAGGAATACTCTACTACAGATGTTGTGAGCATTCGCCAAGTTCTTCAATTGTATGACATGGCTAGCCAAGATGGATTTAATCCCGATATTCACTTTATCAAAAGGCTCTAATGGGTTGGTTCTGAATCTTGCAAGCTGGGAATCAGTGAGATGTGTAGGCATCTTTGTTCTACTTATTATTTGAATCTTATTTGTTGGTTCTGAATCTTGCAAGCTGGGAATCAATGAGACGCGTAGGCATCTTTGTTGTACTTATTATTTGGATCTTATTTGTTGGTTCTGAATCTTGCAAGCTGGGAATCAATGAGATGTGTAGGCATCTTTGTTGTACTTATTATTTGGATCTTATTTGTTGGTTCTGAATCTTGCAAGCTGGGAAACATGGCATGATGATGCAGAGGACAGCAACCATAACAAACAATTCAAACTTGGTAGTATTATCTTTGTAAAAGTGCGACAAATGTGCTGATCGTGTGCGTCCTGAGAATAATAATTCTAATTGTTGTGCATGTTGATCCCGTGGCACTGATAGAACGAGCCAATGGATTGCTTGTTTTAAGTATAAATTTCTATTAAAGATAATTAAATTAAGTAAAGTGACCACTAACTCCTGTTATTACAGTACCAATACAGACCCGCTCGTGAACCGACGTGTGGCCGGAGTAGGTTTCTTAATGGAGGCGTTTGAATGCGCCGAGGGTGCATCTTCTGCCGGGCGTGCAGCGGACGAGGGGGGGTAGTAACTGTTATAGCCTGTACACACTCAGCTTACTGTTGAATCCAGTTCCCCAAGAGCTGAAAAACGAACTGTTGCCGCCGCCTACACACTCGTTCACTCGAAGAGACTCCAATGGCGATCCGAGGGGTGAGCCTGCTGGATATGGACTCCAGCAAGGAGTTAGTTCGCCGTTGAGTCCTATGGCTGCACCAAGTTGAATGTGATGTACACCAACGATAAGGACTCGGTGAAGCTCTGCCTCGCCTCAGTCCTATGGCTGCACCAGGTTCTGGAGCATTTGCCCGTTTCATCGGCAGCGCTGAATGCACCTTCGCTATGGTGGAGAGAAGGAAGAACGTGACGATTCGGCCATCTGGTGCAACAAGCTTGTCGACATCCAGAAGCAATACAAGATCATCGGCAACGGGTAGGAGAAGGACTCCGTGGTTGACCTCGCTGAGACCATCATCGACCCCTGATACGCCAACATGAAAGAACATGACCTGAACATGTGGGAGGTACCTATGAATCTAGCCTACATAACCTACACGGCCAAGGACGCATACGCATGCTACGACATGTACAGGTAGATCTTGGACATGAGGGCGTGTCTGCTTCCCGTAACCGACGAGTACACGGACAGCCGCAGTGTCATGATCAAGCGTGCCAGGAAGGTCTAGATGATGTACTTTATCTGTTTATAAGCACCTTTATCATCTGAGTGTTTCATGCATTAGCCTATGTGTCATAATTATCAGTTTTGTCCGAAATATTTCTTTCAAGAACCCATTAACCTGATTGCTTTTTTAGTGGCTATTTGCTTATGTATGTAAACTAGTTCACTTGTCCATAAAAAAACTAGTTCACTCGGCTGCCGTGCTTTGAATCTCCTTCCTCCCAACATATTCCTCTCCTCAGGTGGACCCAGCAGGTCTCTGAATTTTCTCCCACTTTCTTTTTCGACGTAAACTGAGTTTTCTCCCAGTACTTTCCCCTAGAACCAACTCAACAGTCCCACGTCTAGCCTAAATAATAATAATACCCCACGTACTATTAACTCATCAAATTAAAATGATATTTTATTTTGTAAGTTGAAAGTTCTTACAAAATAATAATAATTGTTTATATATAACTTGCCAAGTTAACTCCTAGTGATTGCGTACATAAGCTTGCAAAGATTTTACTGACGTGCAATCATGTGTTTATGTTTTTATAAAATTTCTCCGTCTAGCCCAACATGATATTTTCACCCAGCCCAGCAAGTCCGCGGATTTCAAGAAAAATGCAAATGGGATTTAAACAGGCTGCATAGATGCTACATCATTGTTTCACCCAGCCCACCAAATGGAGTAAAAAAACAAATGGACTGGCTGACATGTGGGCCAGTAGGTCGAAGCCTAAGAAGGCGTTGGATTTACATCCAACGACCGGCATTCTTCTTCAATCTCTCGTCTTCTTCCCCCAGCGCTGCCGGAACCGCCTGCTCCAGCCTTCCGCATCCAGCGGTGTTGTTTTGCGCTCCTCAGCGAAACGCTACCCCGCCGACGGCCAGGCCATCCCTCCACTCTGCACCTCCTGTTATTCTCTGCCGAGTGTAGGCCCACCCCGCACCCGAACCAGACAAGTTTCTCACTCCTCTCCGTCTGCGACTCCACTGCCGTGTCTTCCCCATCTCCGGGTCGTTCCAGTCTGGGGCCTTGCCGTCGTCCACCACCTCGGTGCACTCGGCGCGGCGTGGTCAATGTACGAGAGTCATCGGAAGAGGACTGTACGTGGAGAGCCTGACGGCTGGGACCCACGAGGTCCATGGTCGCACACAAGGAAAGTTCCTCCTTATTATGCACTGTACGTGCACTGTATTTGGGAAGGGCTTCTGTATTTTGCAAAAAAATGTCCCCCCCCCCCCGCTGACATGTCGGACCCACCAGCTATATCTTCGCACGCAAGGAAGTGCCTCCTTATTACGCACTAAAAAATGAATACCCCCTGCTAGCTGGGACCCACCATAGTGAGTGGCTGACTTATGGGCCTACTAAGTTGATGAGGACGGAGGGCTTTGTCAACTTAGTCAATATGGATGATTCTAGATCCAGTGACCGTACGATGTCCATCCAACGGCCATAGTGCTTCTTCAACCTCTGGTCTTCTTGCTCCAGCCGCCCAAAGCAGCACTGGTCGTGCCGCGTGCTCCTACCTCTCGTGTCCGGCTGTGATGCCGCGGAGGCCTCACCGCCCCCTACTACTCCCACCGTTGGCCCAGGGTATCCCTCTACTCACCCACACCCACTGTTATTCTGCGGCGATAGCAGCCTCACACCGCAGCCGAACCAGTGAACCCTCATACTCCTCTCCGCGTGGGCATCCACTGCCGCATCTTCCCCGGATCCTCGTCGTCCCCTTCCTCGGCCTCGCCGTCGTCCACCGCCTTGGTGCTCTCGGCGCGGCATGTTCAATATGGTCAACAACCGACTTCCATCGGAAGAGTACTGTACGTGGAGAGGCTGACAGCTGGGTCCCAGGCCACAGCCCAGTTTTTTTGTGATTTGCCAAGTAAGTCGCTTTGTCAGGCCTGTTGGGCTGCAAATCTTTCAAGACGAGGAGAGCTTCATTCGGCTGGCCGAGAAAATGGCCTGTCAGTAATGAGAAATGGGTTGTACATTTTTAAAACACATCAAACCGGCAATTAGTTTCAAATATCTTTTTTTCATTTTGAGATTTTAAATTACATTAATTTTTATGCATGGAGAATTTGTGTATATTGATATACATTTATTTTTAAAATCAGTTTGAATCTAAGTCGAAATTTCGGGATTAAAAACAGTTCGGACCGCACCGAAATATGCAAAATTTCGTATAATTTTTTAACCGTGGCCACAATATGGGCTGTAATGCTAACAAGAAGAATATGGGCTCCAAACAAAACCTTAAGAATTAGCAAATGGGCTGTAAATTATTAGAAATAATGGCAGATGGGTTGTATGCTGTTTTCCACAAATTTGAGGCTTTCCTAAAAAAAGGTTGACGCACAAGCAGTGATTGTTGGATGGCCATCCAATGAACGTCGTGCTTCTTCAATCTCTGCTCTTCCTGCTTCATCCACTCAAACAAGCGCCGGCGGGACTGCCCGCTCCCTCCTCCCCGCGGCCAGCTGTGCTGCCGCGCAGGCCTCACCGCCCCATCGTACTCCCATCGCTGGCCTAGCCATCCCTCTACTCACCCACACCTGTTGTTATTCTCCGGCAATGGCAGACGAACCAGTAAACCCTCGTTCAGTCGTACTCCCCTCAGCGTGGGAAACAACTGCGGAGTCTTCCCTGCCTCCGTGTTGTTCCCTTCCTAGGCCTCGTCGTCGTCCACCGCCCTGGTGCTCTCGGCGCGGCCTGCTCAACGTGGTCAACGACCGACATGCATCTGAAGTGGACTGTATGTGGAGATGCCGACAGCTGGGTCCACCGCCGCATGCAAGGAAATGCCTCCTTATTACGCGCAAAATAATGATTCCTCCACCTGACATCGGGGACCCACCGAAAGGGCCTCAGTATTTCGTGAAAAAAACGTTACCGCCGCTGACAGCTCAGACCCACTAGCTATATCTTCACACGCAAGGAAGTGCCTCCTTATTACGCACAATAAGATGAATACTCCCCCTGTTAGCTGGGACCCAGTATAGTGGCAGGCTGACTTGTGGGCCTACTAAGTTGACGGGGATGGAGGGCTTTGTCAACTTAGTCAATATGCACGATTCTAGCTCCAGTGACCGTACGATGTCCATCCAACGGCGTAGTGCTTCTTCAACCTCTGGTCTTCTTGCTCCAGCCGCCCAAACCAGCGCCGGTCGTGCCTCGTGCTCCTGCCTCCCATGGCCGGCTGCGATGCGGCGGAGGCCTCACCCCCCTACTACTCCTACCGCTGGCCAGGCCATCCCTCTACTCACCACACCCCCTGTTATTTTGCGGCGACGGCAGCCTCACCCCGCAGCGAACCAGTGAACCCTCGTACTCCTCTACGCGTGGGCATCCACTGCCGCGTCTTCCCCGGCTCCACATCGTCCCCATCCTAGGCCTCGCCGTCGTCCACTATCCTGGTGCTCTCGGCACGGCATGGTCAACGTGGTCAAGGAACGGCTTCCATCGGACGTGGACTGTACGTGGAGAGACTGACAGCTGGGTCCACGGCCGCAGCAAGGAAGTGCCTCCTTATTACGCGCAAAATAATTATTCCTCCACCTGACAGTGGGGACTCACCGGACGGGCCACCATATTTCGCGAAAAAAATGTTTCCCCTGACTGCTGGGACCCACCAGCTACACCTTCGCACGCAAGGAAGTGCGTCCGGGCAAAAAAAACAATTCGCCCCCTGACTGCTAGGACCCACCAGCTACATCTTCGCACGCAAGGAAGTGCCTGACAGTCGGGACCAACCTGGTCGAAGCGTACGTAGCGTTGTCATTCTGGTCGCGAATGTGTACGTACATACTGGTCGATGTAGAGGCGCGCACGTGTCGTAGATGTAGAGGCGCGCACGTGTCGTAGTAGAGGCGCGCACGTAGCATGTACACGTACGTACAGCGGCGAGGGTGCAAGAAAGAAAATACGGCCACGTACGTACATATGGGCAGGGTCTCGAACGCCTACTCGCGCATACATACATGGCTGGGTCGGAACGGAGAAACAGCGTCGTCGTCGTATTCATGGGGAGCCAACCGGCTGGGTCGGAACGGAATGCGTGGTCGTGTCCATCGGGAGGGTTTGGACGGAACAGGCGATGAAAACGAGGCCTGGCGTACCGCACAACGGAGGAAACGGCCTTGTGTTCGACCGGCCACGTTCGAAACGGGGTCCTGTTGATTGGGAGGGGCCTGGCGTACCGCAAAACGAAGGAAACGGACCTCCTACGGTCGAAACGGGGGTCCTGTTGATCGGGAGGGGTGTCACATACGGCAAAACGGACGAAACGGACCTCCTACGGTCGAAACGGGGGTCTTGTTCATCGGGAGGGGTGTGGCGTACCGCAGAATGGACGAAACGGACTTGTGTTGGAGCGCTACGGTCGGAACGGGGGGGTGTGGCGTACCGCAAAACGGGACTCCACGGGATATTGTTCATCTCCACCGTCGACCTCCTCCAGCCTCCACGGGCTACTGTCGACCTCCTCCAGCCTCCACGGGCTCCTGTTCATCCAGCCTCCACCGCGCGCTAGCTACTCCACCGGCTACTGTTCAACCACCCCTCCACGGGCACCCCTCCACCGTCTATTGTTCATCCATCCCTCCACACCACGGGGTCCTATTCAACCACCCCTCCACGGCCACCCCTCCACCGTCTACTATTCATCCAACCCTCCACACCACGGGTTCCTGTTCATCCAGAGGCAACGCCACCGCTCACTGTTCATCCAACCCCCCCCCCCCCGCAACGCTCACTGTTCATCCCAGAGGTAGCATCGATCGGCTTCAGTTAGCAGCAGTAGCGAAGGAATCGCTCCATCGGGTTCAGTTAACAGCCATCGATCGATCGCTCGGGTTCAGTAACGCGTAGCCTGCAGTGCAATCGCTCGAGTTCAGTTAGAGCCCAACGCCTTGCTCGGCTTTAGTTAGAGCCAACGCCTCGCACACACGCACGTACGTACGAGAGAAACGCGCATCGCTCCGCCCCCGACCTCCCACCGTAACCGGCAACTCCCCAAAATTTTCCTCCCCCTCGCTTCTACCACTGTTTTTTCGTCATGGACGGCCCAAAGAATGTCATGCAGCTGCGTCTCCGGCCCGCCCAGGATGAAAAGCCCATTTTCTGTCATGATTTTTTGTCATAGAAGTAGGAGCCCACCACATCTATGATGATACCGGGTTTTGTCACAATTATCGTCATAGAAGTGTCATATGTATGACAAGAAAAAAATTTGTTCGGCCCAAAATGTCACGGATGTGTCTTTTTTTTTGTAGTGTACGGTCATCACCGAGAGTGGTCCCGACTATTATCACTCCGGGATTGCCGGATCATAACACGTAGTAGGTGACTATAACTTGCAAGATCGGATCTAGAACATGGATATAATGGTGATAACATAAACGGTTCAGATCTGAAATCATGGCACCCGGGCCCAAAGTGACAAGCATTAAGCATGGCAAAGTCATAGCAATATCAATCTCAGAACATAGTGGATACTAGGGATCAAGCCCTAACAAAACTAACTTGATTACATGATGAATCTCATCCAACTCCTCACCGTCCAGCGAGCCTACGAAGGAATTACTCACTCCTAGTGGGGAGCATCATGGAATTGGCAATGGAGATGTGTTGGTGACGACGAAGATCGAAGATCCCCCTCTCCGGAGCCCCAAACGGACTCCAGATCTGCCTTCTTGAGGAAGAATAGGGCTTGGCGGCGGCTCCATCTCGTGAAACGCGATAATTCTTTCTTCCAGATTTTTTACTGGAAATATGGGATTTTATAGCGTCGGTTCAAGGGTCAGCAGGGCCACCAGGTGGGCAGCACCCACCAGGGCGCGCCTGGGGGCTAGCGCGCCCTGGCGAGTTGTGCCCACCCAGGTGCCCCCCTCAGGTCTATCCTAGCTCCAAAAATTGTCTTATTTGATATAAAAATCCTTGCAAAGTTTCCTTCCATTCAGAGAACTTTTATTTCTACACAAAAATAACACCATGTGCTGAAAACAGCGTTAGTCTGGGGTTAGTTTCATTCAAATCATGCAAATTACAGTCCAGAACAAGAGGAAAAGCGTTAGGAAAAGTAGATACATTGGAGATGTATCAATGCCCAAGTATCATTCACTAAGAGACTCATTTTGCACCTTAACTGGTTCTTGATTCCATCTCTTACATTTTGGGGGCATCCCTTGCTGAAGAAAATCGATGATTTCCCATTATTAATTCTTTGCCCTGAAGCACTGCACTAATGGTTCAGTAGGTTTGATACATGCTCTGCATCCTCCACACTAGCCTTAAAAAGCAACATGTTATCATCAGCAAACATAAGATGGTTAACCGCTGGAGCCGTGGGAGCTGATAACCCACAAGTATAGGGGATCGTTTGTAGCCTTTTTTGATAAATAAGAGTGTTGAACCCAACGAGGAGCTAAAGGCAGAACAAATATTCCCTCAAGTTCTATCGACCACCGATACAACTCTATGCACACTTGACGTTTGCTTTACCTAAAACAAGTATGAAACTATTTTGCAAGAATAAAACTACGAGTACTTTGCGAGCATAAAACTATGAATAAATTGCAAGGTAGTAAAAGTGGATAGCTTGTGTCAACAAGAAAGTCATTTGTCCCTAGGCAATCGATAACAAGTACCGGTAATCATTCTTGTAATTTTATATGAGGGAGAGGCATGAGCTAACATACTTTCTCTACTTGGATCATATGCACTTATGATTGGAACTCTAGCAAGCATCCGCAACTACTAAAGATCATTAAGGTCGTGAAACCCAACCATAGCATTAAGTATCAAGTCCTCTTTACTCCCATACGCCATACCCCACTTATCCACGTTTAGGCTACTGTCACCCCGCAACACTGACAATAAGGAAAGCATGAACATATTGCAACACCCTACAACGGGGGGACCTCACGTTTGCGCGAGAATGGAGGGCACCGTAGGACAGCACCAAAAATAAAATATACAATCATACCAACCAAGATCACGATTAACCCATAGGACAAAACGGATCTACTCAAACATCATAGGATAGCCAAATATCATTGGGAAATAATATATGGAGTTGAGCACCATGTTTAAGTAGAGATTACAGCAGGGAGAAGAGGTGTTACAACACTGCATAGAGGGGGAGAGAGTTGGTGTTGACAGTAGCAAGCTTGTTGATGAAGATCGCCGTCATGATCCTAACCCCGGCGGCGTTCCCGCGCCACCGGGAGAGAGGGGGAGAGAGCCCCCCTCTTCTTATTCATCCTTGGCCTCTCCCATAGATGGGAGGAGGATTCCTCCTCTGGTCCATGGCCTCCATGGCGGCGGAGGGGCAGGAGCCCATCCGAGATTGGATCTCCCTCTCTGTTCTCTTCTGTTTCGCGCTCTACTGATCTGGTCGAAAACCGTTTCTTATATACCTAGAGATCCGTAACTCCGATTGCGCTAATCTTTTTACATGATTTTTTCCAGATATAAGCTTCATTGCGCCTGAAGTAGAGATCCAACCGATGTTCGAGGAGGGCAGCACCCACCACCACGCGCCAAGGGCCTGGGGCGCGCCCTAGTGTATCATGGGCTGTGTGGGCCTCCGTTTGCGGTGATTCCAACTCCCAATCACAAATATTCCAAAATAATTCTCCGTAGAGTTTAATCATGTCTGGACTTCGTTTGATATGGATTTTCTGCGATACAAAAACATGCAACAAACAGGAACTGGCACTGGGCACTGGATAAGTAAGTTAGCCTAAATAAATCATATAAAAAGTTGCCAAAAGTATGTAAAAGTTGTATAATATTGGCATGAAACAATCACAAATTATAGATACGACATAGACGTATCAGGAGTCACCTTAATACCTTGCATAGATGACTGAGAACTGGATTTCAGGAGGCACTAAAGGCCCTCTGCTGCTATCGAGAATAGGTAAGGAGAGATACGATCTCCCTGCCGAATCCCTCTCGTAGGAGTGAAGCTCTCTAACTTTTCCCCATTAAACAAGAATTGAAAAAGAAATCGATGAAACCATAGCCATAACCATGTCAACCCAAGCCTGAGCAAAACCAAACTTATACATAATGGCTTGAAGATATGTCCACTCCAATCTGTCATAGGCTTTCATCATGTCTAGTTTCAAAGCACAGGCCCTTCGACCGGTTCCGCTTCATAAAGTGTAAGCATTCATAAGCACAACTAATGTTGTCTGTACTCAATCTCCCTGGAACGAAAGTTGACTGTTCTTCTAAAATTATCTCTCGTAACACAAGTTTTAACCTGTTTGCCACTACCTTCGAAGCTATCTTGTAGAGCACATTCCTAGACTAATAGGTATGAATTGGGATAGGAGTGTGGGATTATTCACCTTTGGTATCAACACAAGAATTGTTTCATTAATGTTTTTCGGGTTCTCTTCCCCCCTTACAAATTCTGAGAACTATATTTGTCACCTCATCTCCACAGACGTCCCAGTGCTTCTGATAAAATTGGGCAGGGAAGCCATATAGGCCTGGGGCTTTAGTGGGAAACATTTGGAAGAGTTATGTCTTAACCTCCTCTTGGGTATATGGGGCACATAGGTCCCTGTTCATAGCATATTTCACCTTCCTGGGTACATGATCAATTACCCATTGTATGTCCTGCACTCCCTCTGAAGTATAAAGATCCCGGTAGGAAGCATTTCCATTGATCTCAACTGGACCGGATCAGACAGCATTACTCCCAAGGAATTCTCCAAAGCTCGAGTAATGTTCTTCTTTCACCTCAGACTCGCACGGAGGTGAAAGAATTTCATGTTTTTGTCTTCTGAAGATAACCATTCAATCCGTGCCTGTTGCCTCCACATCATCTCTTCTCTATGATAAAGCTCAATCAACCTTTCATTAATCTTCAATTCCACATGCGAGGGCGCAGTACGCAGCGGATCACCCCGAAGCTCGTCTAATATTTTCTTTAGCTCTTTTATCTCCCTTCGGACACTGCCAAAAGACCTACTCCAGCTAGTTAGCCCCTTGGAAACCTGCACCAATTTGTCATGGAGCTACTGGACATAAAAACTGGGACCCGCCACTATCCACTCGGAGTTGATTGTTCTAGCTAGTTCATCATGCTTCTCCCACATGGTTTCATACTTGAAAGAAAATTTGACTCTATTGTCTTAGCCACGGCCTTGGTCAAGAAGGATCGGCCCATGGTCTGAGGTCGTTGCTGTTAGGTGCTCCAGGCTTGCTGATGGAAAACGTGCTAACCATTGTGCATTTACCAACCCTGTCTAGCCTGCAACTTGTATACATTCTTCTGGCCACCTTCTTTTCAAAGGTCCAAAAATGGCCCTTATAACCAATATCAATCAACATGCAAACATCTGTAGTTTCACGGAACACCTGTATTTGTGCATTGCTTTTGTTTTCAATACCCACATGTTCGTTTGGACGTAGAACCTCGATAAAATCCCCCATGCATAGCCATGGGAGAGAGCTCAAGGTGCTGATGTTTTTGAGAACTTCCCAAGTTTGGTGTCTCAAGTGAGTCTGAGACTCACCATAAAAACATGTCATCCGCCACATCTCCTGACCAGTTTCTTCAATTAATACATCAAGATGATAACAAGAATAAACCAAAATTTCAACTTTTATTGAATTGTTCCAAAAAATTCCTATTCCACTGCTTCTACCTCGACTATCAATTGCATAAGCTTTGTCATAACCCAAAGTACCAGCTAAAGCTTCTACCCTAGATCCCTCTATCTGAGTTTCGACAATACATAACAGGGTAGGGGCAAACTTCCTCGCGAAATCGCGAAGTTCTTGGTTTGTCCCGGCGTTGCCCGCACCGCGGCAGTTCTAGCAGAGGGTGCTCATTGGGGCTGGCGGCGCCCCTTGAGGGAGCCCACCAAATTCTTTGTTGCAGTACTTTTGATCTCTTTACCATCAATCCCTATTATGTACCTCTACGGATACCTCTTTGGTGGTGGGCTGATTAAACTACTCCCAGCTGGGACAAGTGCAAGCTCTTGTGGTTTTGGGTCTGTAGATGTCTTCCCTGGTGGCATGTTAGGGTTGCTGCCCGGCTCGTATCTTTATGTCCTCTTCCTGCTATTATCGTCCACTGCCATGTTTGATGAGTCCAGGGCCGGGTCTTCCGCCGCATCCGATGAAAGCCTAGTTGTATCCTCCCTGCTAGCGTTGCGGTTTGCTCCAGACTTGCCTCCTCTTCTTCCTCCTCGGTGTCTCCCGTTCTCACCTGGTCCTCTACCTATCCTCATGGTCCAGGTAGCTCGCAGGTCCTTGAAGACTAAAGCAGACTTGGGGTGGATCCCATCACCATGCTCCTTGAAAACATGCCCCAAGTGACCGCAGACTACACACCAATCAGGGAGCCTTTCATACTTGACCCTGTAGATCTGTCGCTGTTGGTTTCTGATAAGAGAAAGTGCATTCTTCAAGGGCTTGTGCACATCAATTTTGACCCAGACGCGATAGAAATTACCAGTAAAATCATGAGAAGCTATTTCACAGAACAGACCTCCCCAACTTTTGCTGCAAGAGTAGGAACCACGTGGGCAAAAAGATCCGGGACATCATGGATCTGAATAATCCATATGTCCAGGGTATCCAACTTGACTTGAGACGGCTGTGCCACTCCATCATAGGGGATATGATGACGGTGTTACCTCTAAAGTTCCATGGGCCCTCTTGCATTACTCTCTCCCAGTCCCCCGGGCTGCGGAATTGCATCGTGTACAGGTTTGTCTCCAGAGGCTTGAACTTGACATCCTGAGCTAGATCCCAAGCAGCTCTCATGTTTCTGAAAAACCAGCCCTGGCTATAGGGCTTATCGATGTGCACTCGCGCTATTGACAACCATCTTGCTGCATCTGCGGGCACAGATTCCTCATCGACCACGACATCGTCCATGTCGTCCTCCTGGAGGCCGAGCTCTGCCATTAGTTTCTCGATCTCTGATGCAGAAGTAGAGCCCCCGGCCGTAGCCGATCCGCTCGCAGCTTCCGCAGCCATGTTGCTAACCCTAACCCGATCTGATGAGACAAACAGGTTTTTGTGACGGAACCTAACCCGAACCGCCTGCAAACGAAGGTGCCAAGGCACAGAAACCCTGGACGGACCCCACGCAGACCGGCGGGAAGGAAGAAAGAGTGGATCTCAGCGGCGGCGGAAATCGCCTCCGAAAGGAAGAAACCCTAACTTGAGGGAAATCACGTACGCTTATAGCAAGAGTTAGTTTATCTTGGTTTGGGCCACAAATCCATCTTACCATCTTACACATGGGCCAAATAGATAAGCCGACGATTGCGCGAAGCCCACATGTCATTACTTGTATTCCTCCTGTTTCGAATGTTTGAATAAAATCGCTAGTTCACCTAAAAAAACATGTTGGCAATAAACGACTAGATTTTCTCTTGCGTTCCCCTCAAAAAAAAGGATTTTCTCTAAACGGCTAGATTTCTACCGGCTCTGTTCTCCACGTAAAGACCCAACCTCGAAGAGATGGCGCGTGATAAAAGGATGCCTGGAACAGAGGCGGCGCCTTTTATCATGGTATTACCAATAATATCATCCTCTCAAGAAAAGAAAAAAGATGTTAACAATACTAATTCACAGGACACACACATGACTATGCACATACACACACCAGGCCTGCGCACTGATGTTATACACAGACCGCACGCCAAAATCGCCGAATGGAGCAAAAACGGAAAATACATATACATGGACAGAAAGCTACAACAACTAACACCTCTCAGGGTGCACAGGGACTGTTGCCCCATAGGGTATATGGCAAAGCTATGCATGTCTGGGAAATGGAGGTTCAGACGGTGTTCCATTTGATTTCGAGCTGCAGCTTGCCGTTCCTGGAGTTGATGAGGTGGTACTTCTCGTTGATTCGCCCGTTGTTCACCACGTCCACCAGGTTGATGTTCACGTGCCCCAGCGACTCCTGCAAACCATACAACAACACGCGAGAAAGAAGCTCCGCCGGCGTCAGAGACTGAGAGGGAACGACGGCCGGCAAAGACAAGCTGTTAGGAAAGAAAAAGTGGGAGCAGCAAACCTGGGTGCGGAACGGGAGGAGCCTGCGGCGTCTGCTTCTGATCTCGATGTGGATCTTCTCGTCCATGGGGGCCTCGTCCACCACGAACTGGAACTCCTCGTTCCATCTCGGATCTCGAGCCTTCCTGATCACCTGCAAGTAAGGCACGTAACATCCTTGAATGGGTAGCCGGTGATAGAATCTGCGAATGTGGTGTGGCTTTTGGTACATGGACTGCAAGTTTATATTCAGAGGAGACACTTCCTAGATTAAAACGGGCTTTTGCATCCAGATGTGTCTGTTTTAATCCAGTAACTGTTTCCTCTGAATTTTTTATCCACAGTTGTTGCACAGACAAGGCGTCATGGACAGGATCTACGACCTGCTCTGCAGTCTGGACACTACTACGCAATGTGTTGTCATTAGCAATGTGAACCACTTTCTCGGTTAACTGTTGACACTTGGCAGCCCCCATGGACAGGATCTACAACCTGCTCTGCAGTCTGGACGCTACTACCGGATTCAGACACGGTTAACATATTTGTACGGTTATCTGCAACTTGACAGTCGAGCGATTCAGAACTGTCAACACTCAACACTTCAGCAGCCTAGCCCTTGTCAGTTACTACTACTGCTATCCCAAGTTTCCACTTGCAGAATGGATAACTGATAACAGGGACCTGGCTAAAAAGTCTGGCAACCCCCCTCTCAAAAATAGAGTAACAATTCTGTTTCTGCAAGCTGACATGCAGTGCTATTACGAAGAATTACCGCGCTTCTTCCATCCAGCACTGCATAATGATATATTGCTCTGTTCTGGCTAAACAAATCGAGCTATCAATTTCTGTTTAAGAACTGTTTCACTTGTTACGATCCTCCTAAAAATGCTACTACTAGTAATGGTATGTAGTTGCTCTAGGAAGCAACTGATGTATTAAATCATCTAATAACTAATATAATGGCAAGTATGGCAGATAGAACACTATGGATGTTTTAAGATGGTCGTTTGTCATCGTAAACTAGCCTTTCTGCAAACTGGAACTAATAACAACATGTGAGATAGGTTTGAACTTAAGAAACAGCTTTGCTAGGTTCGACAATTGTCATTGAAAAAATAAAATAATTCTATGGAAGTACCAAACTGAAAACTAACCTTAGTTTCCCTCTTTTCGCCCCTAAAAAGAACCACGGCATATGGATTAGTGTGACGCTTCCCTTCGACATCTTCTGCGTTTTCGACCGAAACTAACAGCACCCCACCACCGTCCGGGACATCCCTTTTTAAGCTGATATTGCCTTCACCATCTGAAATCAGAGGACTCGTGCTGTTTTCCTCTCTGAAAGGATCAAATGTCAGTTCCACGGCAAGCTTTCCTCTATTCTTCTTGTTTTGCTGATCATTTGGGTTCATGCTTCTGAGAAGGTCTAGTGTGAACAACTTGCTCTCGTAAGGAGTAAGCAAGCGGAGGGGAATCACTTGCACACCCATTTTATCATGCATTTTGACCTGCACAATCATAACAAGAGAACTGGTTAGTATCTGAATCTCTGGCAAGTTTTAAAGCAGAAAAACATAGCAAATGGACTATTTTTCAGAATGACAAGAAAACCTGTCTTCAGATCTATAGTATGTGGGTTTAAGAAATACATTAAAAATGACAGAAGGTAATTAAGTTGCATACAGCATGCTAAACCTTTTCCCAATCAAACATCTGGAGCTCGAGGACTTGTGTCTCAGGATTCTTGACAACGAGCCTGAAATGTTCGTTCCATTCAGGATTCAGGTTGCTCATCTTGACAGAGGTTTTCTTCGAGGGCAGTCTCTCGCCACTTAGCCGAAGCTTGACATAAGGATCAGATTTCCCAAGCAAGTCCATCTTGGGAAGATTCATGGCACGAACTACCTTAACATGCAATACTCCCACTGGTTTCTTTGTAGCACCACTGCAGCATGATTCAAATTTCGTATCAATAATTAATGCTCATATCCAAATTAAACCGGAAAAAAATCCGTAGGCAAGAATAATGCTTGTTTCAACTGTAAGAAAGTGTATAAATAGCATTTTAGCGATATAACTACCTTTCACCAAACAAAATAAGCATTTTAGCGATATAACTACCTTTCACCAAACAAAATAACCTATCTAATAGCTACCCCCACGGTTTCTTTCCTTGAATAAAGGTAAGTGCATATATGTTTATGCAAAACCCAAGGATCGCTGTTAAAATTTTCAATACTAAACTTTCACTCCTCCAGATATAATGTTACTTACAGTTTGAATAATGTGTGTGGAATATAATGACATCATATATTAATGTATCGTAATCAAGAGGGCTTGAATTCATACGTTGGTATGGAAGCAGGATATCAATACAATTTAGTTTTTTTTTTAGCATCAGTCACTCTTGACTTTGTATTAGCAGAAGGATATTCAAGTTGATATATAGCATAACTTTCACGACGGTAGGTACTTGTTCGGATATCATTAGAGAATATCACCTTGCTCCATCTAAAATAGGAACTTCTATAACCTTAGGCCAATGATACAGGATTGCAATTTGCTTTGATATTTGCTCCTGTGAAAGAGAAAGAATATAGTTAACTATGTAAGTCCAAATAGAACCAAGTATATATACCATCAGTAATGAGGTAGGAACTATGGAATTGTTCAGGAAGTTGTAATTCAGTGTCCACACAGTAAAATTATGCGAAGGAGTAAAATAACACCTACCTGGACAAACCGATACAAACCAGGAATCGCCATGACATCTCCACCCAGGAATTTCAATCCGAAGTCAACATGCGGCTTCATAATAATAGCAGTTGAGTCAGTTTTTTAGTGAAGTTGTTACGAACCTAGTTGATTGCTGCTTGCAAACATGATAGAAGTTGTGTGCACATCTGTACAGTAAAGAAACATATTTCTACCTTCTCCATTAGTGAAACACACACACTGGCAAAACAGGGAAAGCTTGGCACAAGTGGCTTCAGAGTCGCTCGTGGTGTCAGCATTATATGCAGATCCAAAAGCTGAAAATAGCAATATGATCACGTCAGAGGTTTGTATAATGAAAAGTACCTAAACACATCGTCTGTATAATGCAGGCAGGAACAAAACTGACCTGGGCGGATAATTTGAAAGAATGCACCTTCACATTCACAGTTACATTTGCTATGCTAGCCCACCGAATCACAGGTTCAATTACCAGTTCTTTTTCTCGCATTTCATAAACTTTAATTCCTGTTTGTTTAACCAAGGAAATGTAAAGGGAGATCATCAGACCAAACATCTTCAAACCCTACATGAGGATCAGGAGAAACGGTTGGAACTGAAGTAAAACAATCCTTCTATCCCCGGTTCGAAAATGTATAGGAACAGAAGTATAGAATGCATATCCAGATTCAAATTCTAGGGACAGTTGGCTTTACATGTTAATTTTTAACAAAAGGCCTCCTAAAATAATCTTATATTACGACTGAACGATGTTTGGTAAGTCCATTCCCATCACTAAAGTGAGACTGCAGTGAGGGATGAGTGCAGATTACAAGTTTGAATTGGCGTGTTAATTTAATCTACTCGTATATTTTAGTTGAGGTTTATAAGAATGAAAGGCCATTGTACTTTGTGTGGTAGGCATCATTTGAGGAGATAATCTTGTTGTCCCCACTGAAAGGATTGCATCAGAATAGGTTTAAAAGAAATTACAGACCTTGGAGTGTAGGTGGAAGAGCACCAAGTGTTAAGTTTCCAAATTCAATTGATTCTATGCCATATTTTCCAACATACTGATCACATATTGGCTTTGCTACACCTCTTATTATTTTGCATATCGCCTGTTATAAACAGAGGAGAACTATTAGGCTGATCATGTTTGTAACAAAAATTCACACATCATACAGATCAACGAAGCAATGAATAACACTCTAGAACATTCGTTAAAAGAACCTTATCCAGGAAAGGCCACATATCACAAATAAACTTGTTCATCCAATCAATCTGCAAAAATAAATGAAATGGCATGAGTTAGCCACTTGCAGTACTTTTGACAACATAACAAAGGTTGCATTACGGCAAATATAAAACTGAAACAACAATGGGTAAATAAATGACACTGTAGTGTGCCGAGTACAAACCCGTTCATAGTCTGGATACTTGACCCATAACGGAATGTCATGTACCATCGTCTGTAACGTCTCATAATCTAAATCTCGCAGAGGTCTAATGACAGGATCCTGCAAAAGTCAATCATGAAAAATCAGATTGGAATATAAATGCTGATCATTTTGCATAGTCTGACTATAAGAGAAACTGTCGACCGACCGCGATACACTGTCGTTAACTACACTAACAGTTTCATCTCGCATAGTTTCATAGTGAAACTGGGCTGTTTGTCGATTTGGTGTTAAAGATGTATGTAATTCCATTTCACATGAACTGCTAATAACTGGAACATCTGTCATATGTAGCCAATCACACAAATTACTTTGGCAGCATGTTCTTTAAATGTGTCAGGGGCCTTTAGGGTCGATACTGTCATACTGAACAGAGTTTCATTCAGCAAATAGCATGATCGAAAATACCCTAGTCTACTGAAACCTAACAAAAGGCCAATCTCAAATCGCGTACCAAGGGAAAAGAAGGGCACTAAAATCGTTTTCAGTCGTCGCGCCCGCCAACCTCCATCGGCGCCGGTGCGGTCACGAGTTGCTGGCCGCCTACGCCGTAATACCGATGTCGGCGCGACCGAGGCTGCGCGCGCCGGGGACTTGGATGCGCCACTCTTGTAGATGCCATCGTTGGCATGGACGAGGATCGGGAGGATGGGTGGAGCGCGGCGGGGCCGTCTAGATTGGAGCATCGCGCTCGGGACTCAGAGGGAGGGGTGGGCTTTGCGTGTTCAGGGAAGCGGTGGTTTTCCTCCTTTTCGAAAAAAAAAAAGGAAGCGGTGGTTGGTGGGCTATGCCTACTGCTCGGGGCCTTGTGTTTCCTTCCATTGCTGCTCATGCCGTGCCGGAGAAGACGATCGCCGAGGTGCGGAAGCCACGGCGGAGGGGGTGGGGGTGGGGAGAGAGAGGTGCGATTGAGGAGGAGCTGAGGTGGCAAATACGGGTGACATGTCAATCCACGTAAACAAGTTACTTTCCACGTCATCAAAAAATGGCAGAAAACCGCTTGGATTTTTTTTTTTGAGGCAACAACCGCTCGGAGGTGAAATGGCCCGATAGTATCCTCGCAAAAGAAATGGCCCGATAGAAAAGGAGTTTCAAAATTGTACTAAAATAATCCCTCTGTGTACTTATAAAAATTTCTAATTTAGATATATATAGACGCATTTTAGTGTACTTGTTCACTCTTTTCAGCCCGTATTTACTCTATATTAAAATACCTAAAACATATTACAATAGCGACTGGTGGGATTTGTTTTGAACATTTCTTTTTTTTGGGTATATACTAAATCCACGCTAAATTTCGTTTGGTACAGTGAGCGTGATCAAAACAGAGTTTTGGAGGTAGCACTGCTTGTTGGTGCGCCGGATTTCAGATAGTGTTTCTGAGTTTGTATTGGTAAACTGTAACACCAAAAAATTATTTTGGAGGAATAGACCCAAATTTATGCTGAAAAGAAAAACATGAACTTGTCCCAAAAGTCAAAACTTGATGGTTGTAAGGGCATGTACAATGGTTGATAAGGCGGTCTTATCTTAAGTCTTGCATGTATTTTAGAGATGACAAAAAAATATATCTACAATGGGTTATATCTTAGCCTTATCTTCAATAATTTGTCATTCCTTAAAACATGGTGAGACAAACTGTACTAAGAGATCATCTCTTGTCTTCTCTTAAATAAGAGAAGACAAGCCTTTTCTTATAAGTTCTCTCTCCTTCACCTCATCATTTATCCTACATGGCACTCCTAAGATAGCACCATTGTACATGCCCTAAAGTATGTGGGCTTTTGGCCCGGACTCATTTTTGACCCAAAATGGTCGTGGACTCTGGAATGTCAAGTTGGTATACCGCTCCAATTGCTGGCAAAGTGCAGTAGTCGTTACAAATTTTACTACCTTCAGTAACATAGATCGAGTCAGTGTAAAACAGGTGGCTATGACATCTGACTTTGCTTTTACTCAACGCCTTGGATTTGATTCTTTCTTTTCTTTTCTTCTCTGACGAAGCAAGCCATTATTCTTCTCAGCGAAAAGGTTTCAACAAAGTAGGCTGGATTTTCATGACGAATCCCCAAATTATACTCCCTCCATCCCAAAATTCTTGTCTTAGATTAGTCTAGATATGGTTGTATCTAATACTAAAATGTGACTTGATACATCTGTATTTAGACAAATCTAAAACAAGAATTTTGAACAGATGGTCCCTATGATCCTACCAAGAAAAGCAATATCATTTCAAAAAAAAAAGCAATACGACACCATCAACCGAAGCCGTTTCACATCACGCCGATCTATAATGGCGCCACGCGTTCATTTGTGTAGTCATCTGCAGGCTGCAGCAATCTGATCACTTCGCACCGAAAGCAATCGCTCCTCTTATAAACAACAAAGACCCCACGGGGATTTCGCACCGACGTGCATAGATTGGTCATATTTGTTCTCGAGTCCCGATCAACGTCAGCTCGCCGTCCTCCTCCTCCTTTGGAACTCGATCTGACCTCCTAGACAAACCTTGTAGAGCAATAGTCCCATCGTCGTCGGTTAAAGGGACCTGTCTGTCTACCTGGCCGGCAGTACGAGATCGATCGCTGACAGCCAGGAGAATACGGCAAAGTCGGAACCGGATACGCAAGCGAGCGGGCGGCAAGCTATGCCCGGATCGAGCTGGAGAATTGTACGTTTGCCAACCAACAGAAGGGACGACGACGTGCCTGGTCAGAGCAGGCGGAAGCACCTCGGCGACGCCACAGGGCTTTTTGAGCACGGCACGGCACGACGCACGACGCACGAACTGAAACTAGACTGGAGGACCGGACGCCGGCCCTATCCCGGCCCGCCACGTCCAATGGCGTCCCTGTCAAATCCATGGGAGTCGGTGATCACTGACCAGCTGCATGCACGGCCTCGACCGATCGGTAGATGTGCGTTGGCAGCTGGTAGGGGACTGGATTGCTAGGGGAGATCGAAGTGAACCTCTCGAACCGTGGTGTCATCACGGCACCATGATCGATCGGTCAGAGCTTATTGATTGATTAATCTGGCGACGGAACCACGGAAAGTGCACTGCGCGGGAGAGAGAAGGGGGTGGTCACCTGGGGGTGGCGACGAGGCGCGAAGAAGCGGAGGTAGACGAGGCAGGCGGCAGCGAGCCCGAGGGGCAGGCCGAGGCCGAAGCCGAGGAGGCCGCCAACGAGTCCCATCGTCGTCCACGCACCCGCATGGAGGTCACGAGCTAGCGCCGGCCGAGCCCGTCGGCAATGGGCCGCCGGGAGGCTCCTCCTCCGTGGCGTCGAACGGCGCCAAGCGAGCGGGGTTTCCCGTGTTTTTATGGGGCGGAGCGGGCGGCGAGTGGGATTCATACCTTTTTTTCTTGAGAACCACTTTTATTTTCTTAACGGAAATGGTTTCAACAACAATGTGCGGTGGACTCCTATAGCAAATTCCCAAGTTGGATTTTCACTCTTATCACATTTCAAGTATTCTATTCCCTCCTTTTCAGTTTAGTAGGTCATCTAAGAAATCTGGAATTTTCAGTTTGCATGGCCCACAATAACTCTTGGCTCTTTATTGGCTTGCTCATTTTGGCAATAGCAAGTACTACTAATTTCCAACTGCATTATCTTTTCTAAAAAAACTGAATTATCCCTAAAAAGTCCAAATGCATTATTTTTTTGGCAGGAAACTGCATTAACTTTTTTACATCGTACTAAAATAAAAGGCCTAGCCATATCTTGTTGGCAGTTGGTCAGAATTGATGACAACCGGGAAGCAAGCAAGCAAGCATGTAGAGCCAGATCGAGGAATATGGTAAAATGGGAATCGGATACGCAAGTCAGCAACCTGGAAAATGATTCTACTATAACAATAGGATGCTTATTTGTTGTGGGAGTGATGAATTATGTAAAAAAAACAAGTTTTATTACATTCTTTTGTTTTGAAAAATTATGAAAAAAAATCATATTAAAGAATGCACATAACTAGAAAAAGTCATTATGTGTTTTTTCACAATTCATGGATGATATCTTTTTCTTTAAAAAGGGAAAAAAATTGTACTTATACCCTACATATATTCTTTTTATTTTACAGGAAAAAACTAGCATTAGTTTTGTTTTGTTCTGCAGAAATTTGCTCTAGTTGTCGTCAATTCCTTTTGACTCTAGAAAGGCAAGTCGTCCAGTTAATATATTGCTTGATACTTAAACTGGCCATGGGCAACCCGGCCTGACAGCCCAAACACAAAGCCGACGGGTAGGGCCTGACTCGGGCTCCAAATAAGCCTGACAAACTGGCCCATAAGCCAAGAGAGCCTAAATGCCCAAAAACCGATCCTAATTGAAGTATAGCAATAGTAATATAAACCCTAAAAATATTTAAACTATTATTATTATTATTATTATTATTAAATAGGGAATAACCTTTATTATTTATTTCAGACAATGCCTAAGTTGTGATTTTAGGGCCGGTATTTTTAAAGCCCGTACTGAAAAAGCCCAGCCCAACAAATACGCAGGTGAATACTGAGTCCGCCCCAAAATGCTTGTCTTATATTTGTTTACATACAGATGTATTTAGACACATTTTAGTGTTAGATACATTTGTATCTAAACAAATCTAAGATAAGTTTTTTAGGACTGAGGTAATGCTCAATACAGATAAATCTGTGGCAAACGAGTATATTTGTTGGGAATCTTTTCAACTTATGTAACATAGCGTCACTGCAAAAGCTTTTGGTTATGACTTTTCTTAACTTCACATGGTGTATCTGATTCTTTCCTAGTACTATCCTTTTTTAATAAAGTAATCAATTCGGCTTTTTTCTTGAGAACCACTTTTTATCTTCTCAGCGGAAAAGGTTTCAACAATGTATTACGGTGGATTCCTATGGCAAGTTCCCAATTTAAATTTCCCCTCTATCCTATTTTGAGCGGACTCCACTCCCTCCTTTTCAGTTTATTAGTACAGGTCATCTAATTTTTTGGAATTTTCAGTTTGTGCGGCTCGCAATAACTCTCGGCTCTTTATTGGCTTCCTCATTTTGGCAATACCGCAAGTAGTAGCACTATTAATTCCAACTGCATTATCTCTTCTAAAGAAATTGCATTATCTCTAAATAATCCAAATGCATTAACTTTTTCAAATAAATTGCGGGGAAACTGCATTAATTTTTTACATCGTATAGTACTACTAAAATAAAGGGTCAGCCGCTGGGAGTTGGTCAGAATTGATGACGAATCAGCCGGGAAGCAAGCAAGCATGTAGGGGCAGATCGAGGAATATGGCAAACTGGGAATCGGATACGCAAGCCAGCAACCTGCTGGAAAATGGTTCGTCGCCAACTCGTGTGCCTGGTCAGAGCAGGAGAAAACCACCTGGCTAAGGCATGGACCTTCGAGCACCGCACGACTGAACTGGCCAGAGACTCATACGTCACATGATTTGGCAATATCCCACCGGAGTTGAAACTGTAGTAGACTAATCAAGACGTCCCTATCAGCCCAAATCCGATCGGGATGGGAGGATGGGGGCCGGTGACCGGCATGAACGCACGTATGGCGTCGGTCGGCGGCCACGGCTGAATTCCATCGATTTCTGTTCGTGCTGGTGCCTGCGGCGTGTGGGAGTGAATTGCTCGCGGAGACCGAAGCGCACTGATTGATCCGCGTTGTATGGTTGCAAGTTGCAACATGGTGATCCGTTGGAGGAGCTAGCAAATCGAGCGACGGAACTCACCTGGAGACGGCGGCGGGGCGCGAAGAAGCGGAGGTAGACGAGGTAGGCGGCGGCGAGCCCCAGGGGGAGGCCGAGGACGAAGCCGAGGATCCCGCCCACGAGTCCCATCGTCGTCCACGCGACCACGGACGCAGCACGCGCATGGAGATCACGAGCTCACGGCCAGTCACGTACGAGGCGCGCGCCGGAGATGGACGGGACGGCCGGTGGTGCGCGGTCCTCCTCGGCGGCGCCGGCCGCGTGCGCGCGCGCGCTCTTCCTCGGAGGCGTCGAACGGGGACAAGAGGCAAAGATCACGAGGACCAGCAAGGTAGGTAGCTAGCTAAGCAAGTGCTAGGATGCGCCAAGCGAGCGCCGAGCGGTGTTTGTTTATGGGAGGGAGGGAGCGGGCGGAGAGTGGGATGCGCGCGGCGGGGGATCGGAGGGAGGAGAGGATACGGGTGTCGGGCGTGGATTTTGTATGTGTGCGGGCGTGTCGCGGGCGCGCGCCGGCCGGCCGCGGGTGCCACCAGGCTCCAACCGCCCAAACGCTAAAATGCAAACTAGAGTTCAAGTAAAAGTTCTCCTTTTTTTAAGCAGTGTTCACACAAGATGCCACTTGCAGCGTCACAATTATGTCTAGCTCTGGCCCACGGCTCAAGAGAAGAAAGGGATAAAATCAAGCGGTCAGCTTCGTAAGCTAGTACTACAGACAAAGAATTGCAACCGATGAAAAGAAAGTGATAAATCTCACCGCAAGTCAGGTCACTTCTTATCATATTTTCGTACTCCCTCCGTCTAGATGGGTAAGTCATCTTAGATTGTGCACCGTGACCAAGGAGGAGGGAAAAACAAGAGACCTTAATGTTTATTTGCTAATTAATAGCATTGCATGCAATGAACTAACCACTGCATGTCATGTTTGGTAGTCTCAAGTCATTAAAAACATGCACACCCCTTGTCTTTTATTGGTTGATATGTGAAGAAACAAACAACGAGATAGAAGTTAATGCACCGCGTCTAAGTGTTTTGGGATTATTTGGTTTCGTAAGATGACTTACTCACCTAGCCGGAGGGAGTATTATTGACGATCTGATTTGCCCTTTTTTCAAGGACCGGAATAACGAGCGAACGTTCACTTCCAGGGGAGTCTTAGCGCGACGGAAGATACGCTCGCCAGGGAGGGAGGATCCTAAATTCCTAAGAGCATCTTCAACAGGTGCACAAAAATTCTGCGCCCTAAAATAGTTTTAGCGCGCCACTGTAGCACTTTTAATGCGCTGGACCCAACATTGTTTTAGCAGAAGCCCAAAAGCGTGCGCCCAAAAAGAACACAATGTAAATTGTGAAGCGCGTCCAATCCAGAGCCCAAAATATGCTGCGTGTGATAGCGTTTTTCAGCGTGCGCGCGAAAATTTTTAAAGCTACAGCTTCTGCTGGAGCTGTTCGGCGCCTAAAAAACGATTTTTTAGTACGCGGAGCTCTTTTTAAACGCCGGTTGGAGATGCTCTAAACGCGATCGTGCGCCTACCGAACACGAAAGTGAAACGGCCCAGACCAGTTTAGCTCCCACGGTTGGTCAGTACCTACGCATATATCATGAATTTTGGGTGGAAAATAATAATCAAAAAGGTTATTTGACGGACGTTCGCTAGGAGACAAACCCTGGTGAACGCGTTCGCAACCGTCGCGTGGATCTAGGTGCAAGGCCATTGCCACGTAGATTCCCTATAGCCGTTGCAAGCTGCTATGTGATGAACACGTGTTTTTTTTTTCCAAAAAATGCACAAGAAAGGTGATCGAGGTGTGTGTGGGTGTGTCGGAGTGATCCCATAAAAAGATCCATCTAGGAATCGAACTTAAGACCCCACTCTCGTAAGCAACTATTCTTTGCCACTCGCACCACTGAGTTCAAGGGATTACTTGGCCGCGCGAACATTTAAGAAGTAAATGTAGGGCTAGATAAAAAATCGAAATTTCGACCATTGAACATTTTTAAATTGAATTTGAACATATTTGTAATGTATAGTGTACAAATTTTAAATACACGTTAATTTTTTTGTGAAATACGCTGAACAATATTAAATACACATTGAACATTTTATGTGAGATACACAGAACAATTTTTAAATATACATTGAACATTTTTGTAATGTACACTGAACAACTTCTAACTACACATTTAACATTTTTGTGATAAACGTTGAACAATATTTCAATACACGTTGAACATTTTTATGATATAAGATGAACAATTTTGAAATGTGAACAGTTTTCTAAAACATGAATAAAATTTGAAAATGGGAACAATTTTCAAAATCATGAACAAAACTTGGAGTTTCAAAAACATTTTCTTGAAAACAAAGTACACAAAAAAACGAAAAAGGATATAGCATTTGAAATTTCGACCATTGAACATTTTTAAATTGAATTTGAACATATTTGTAATGTATAGTGTACAAATTTTAAATATACATTAATTTTTTTGTGAAATATGCTGAACAATATTAAATACACAATGAACATTTTATGTGAGATACGCAGAACAATTTTTAAATATACATTGAACATTTTTGTAATGTACACTGAACAACTTTTAACTACACATTTAACATTTTTGTGATAAATGTTGAACAATATTTCAATACACGTTGAGTATTTTTATGATATAAGATGAATTTTTTTGAAATGTGAACAGTTTTCTAAAACATGAATAAAATTTGAAAATGTGAACAATTTTCAAAATCATGAACAAAACTTGGCGTTTCAAAAACATTTTCTTGAAAACAAAGTACACAATAAAAACGAGAAAGGACATAGCGAAAGAAAATACAAAACAAAAGAAATAGAAACAGAAAACAAAATGGAAAGGAAAACAAGTAAAAAAGAAAACAGGGAAAGCCGGAAAACTCGCTAAAAGAAAAAAAACATTTTTGTAACTACACATTTAACATTTTTGTGATAAATGTTGAACAATATTTCAATACACGTTGAGTATTTTTATGATATAAGATGAATTTTTTTGAAATGTGAACAGTTTTCTAAAACATGAATAAAATTTGAAAATGTGAACAATTTTCAAAATCATGAACAAAACTTGGCGTTTCAAAAACATTTTCTTGAAAACAAAGTACACAATAAAAACGAGAAAGGACATAGCGAAAGAAAATACAAAACAAAAGAAATAGAAACAGAAAACAAAATGGAAAGGAAAACAAGTAAAAAAGAAAACAGGGAAAGCCGGAAAACTCGCTAAAAGAAAAAAAACAGAAAGAAAACTGGTTGAGGGAACACTAGTGGGCCAGCCCGTTTCGCGGGTGGTGGCTTAGTCGCTTCAGCGAAAGGACACCAGTTTGACGCACGCGCGCGTCAAATAGGGATTGCCGGTGTGTCGATGGTGTCGATGGGGGGAGGGGGGGGGTCGAACCCAAGGCCTCCTGTGCATCCGTGGGGCGTGTGCTGCCACTGGGCTGAGAGGGCCTTTGTGTATATTTTATGTTTCAACTGTTATATAATTTTCTTCAGAGTTATTTTGTTTCTGAATTTGTCCAAAAATACCGATTTTTTATTTCCTCAGATCGTAGTTTCCTTATTTATAGCATGGATTTTTTTATTTTTAAGAGGATGGCAATTTTTTCTATTCATAGGATGACATTTTATTATTATTGAGAGGATGGAGTTTTATTTTTAATAGCATGCTGGTTTTATTACTAAGTGCATGACATCGTTATTAAGAATAGGATGGCATTTTTTATTATTGAGAGGACAATTTTTTATTATAAAGATCATGCCATTTATAATATTGAGACGATGCCATTTTTCATTTTTAATGGAATGACATTTTTATTTTAGGCCTTATCCAGATAAAACATTTTATCTAGAGGATGGTAGTTTTATAAAGTAGCACAACAATTTTTATTAATTCAGAGCATGACATTTGTAAATTTATGGGTTTTGGGGTATACTTTTGTTCAAGACATTTTTTTATCTAGAGGATGACAACTTTAAAGTTTAGCATAGAATTTTTTTTGTATATCAAACATCTTTTTTTATTATACTCATTCTACATTTATAAAATTAGAGAGATGTCGGTTTTTTTAGAAAGTAGCGTGGCATTTGTTGAAGGAAATATGCCCTAGAGACAATAATAAAGTTATTATTTATTTCCTTATTTCATGATAAATGTTTATTATTCATGCTAGAATTGTATTAACCGGAAACTTAGTACATGTGTGAATACATAGACAAAACATATTGTCCCTAGTATGCCTCTACTTGACTAGCTCGTTTATCAAAGATGGTTATGTTTCCTAACCATAGACATGTGTTGTCATTTGATGAACGGGATCACATCATTAGGAGAATGATGTGATGGACATGACCCATCCGTTAGCTTAGCATTATGATCATGACAGTTTCATTGCTACTGCTTTCTTCATGACTTATACATGTTCCTCAGACTATGAGATTATGCAACTCTCGAATACCGGAGAAACACTTTGTGTGCTACCAAACGTCACAACGTAAATGAGTGATTATAAAGGTGCTCTACAGGTGTCTCCAAAGGTGTTTGTTGGGTTGGCATAGATCAAGATTAGGATTTGTCACTCCGTGTTTCGGAGAGGTATCTCTGGGCCCTCTCGGTAATGCTTATCACTATAAGCCTTGCAAGCATTGTAACTAATGAGTTAGTTGCGGGATGAAGTATTATGGAACGAGTAAAGAGACTTGCCGATAACGAGATTGAACTAGGTATGATGATACCGACGATCGAATCTCGGGCAAGTAACATACCGATGACAAAGGGAACAATGTATGTTGTTATACGGTTTGACCGATAAAGATCTTCATAGAATATGTAGGAACCAATATGAGCATCTAAGTTCTGTTATTGGTTATTTATCGGAGATGTGTCTCGATCATGTCTACATAGTTCTCGAACCCATAGGGTCCGCACGCTTAACGTTCGATGACGATTTGTATTATAAGTTATATGATTTGATGACCGAAGTTTGTTTGGAGTCCCGGATGAGATCACGGACATGACGAGGAGTCTTGAAATGGTCAAGACGTAAAGATCGATATATTGGAAGGCTATATTCGGACATCGAAAAGGTTCCGAGTGATCCGGGTATTTTTCGGAGTACTGGAGAGTTACGGGAATTCGTCGGGGAAGTAATGGGCCTTAATGGGCCATACGGGAAAGGAGAAAAGGGCCTCAAGGGTTGGCCGCACGCCCTCCCATGGGCTGGTCCGAATTGGACTAGGAGGGGGCGGCTCCCCCCTCCTTCCTTCTCCCCTCTTCCTCCTTCCCTCCTTCTCCTACTAGGAATAGGAAAGTTGAGGGAAATCCTACTTGTACTGGGGAGTCCTAGTAGGATTCCCCACACCTGGCGCGCCCCCTTTGGGCCGGCCACCTCTTCCGTCCCCTCCTTTATGTACGTGGTCAGGGGGCACCCCATAGACACACATGTTGATCTTTTAGCCGTGTGCGGTGCCCCCCTCCACAGTTACACACCTCGATCATATGGTTGCCGAGCTTAGGCGAAGCCCTGCGTCGGTAGCATCATCATCACCGTCGCCACGCTGTCGTGCTGATGGAACTCACCCTCAGCCTCAACTGGATCAGGAGTACGAGGGACGTCATCGAGCTGAACATGTGCTGAACGCGGAGGTGCCGTACGTTCGGTACTTGATCGGTTGGATCGCGAAGAAGTTCGACTATATCAACCGCGTTACTAAACGCTTCCGCTTTCGGTCTACGAGGATACATGGACACACTCTCCCCTCTCATTGCTATGCATCACCTAGATAGATGTTGCATGATCGTAGGATTTTTTTGAAATTACCGCGTTACCCAATATTTTTTTCATAAATTATATCATGGCAATTAAGATCATTTTGTTGATGTCATTTTTTTAAATAAATAAATTTAAATGGGCCTCTGGGTGAACCAGGTGTCGTGCTAGAGCGGATGAAGGGCGAACCAGCTGAAAAATTTGTTGGAGGGAAGTCTAGCTAGATATGTTTTGATCACCTAAAAATTGCCATGTCCATGTAGCAAACTAGCTAGATATGCCGGGGACTAATTAGCATCCTAAGAAATATGGAAAATGAATAAAATACCCCCAAAACCACACACAAAAAGTTTTATGTGTTATGTCTGCAAAATTCACATGGACAAATGTTGCACTTATCATCTAACACATGGAATTGTCGTGGTCTAGGCATTGAAATTACCACATACACTTCTAATTTTCCATTCCACAAATTATAAACTAATCTCATAGTCCATCCCCTGAACGAAGTAGAATCATATAATTTGACATTCTTTAAATCATGGGTGAATCTCTCATCACTAGTCCTAGTTGCCACCTCAGCCAAGAAAAGTGCCTCTGTGCATTTTAATATGGAGAAGAAGTTGTCATGACAGTATGGTATGACTAACCAAATGAATAAGGTGTTCGCTGACATCCTAAAAAACATGTAACACAAATAAGACCTCCAAAAAAATCACACGGAGAAGAAACGTTGGTGCCATATGTATGCAAATTTCACATGAATTGCGTTGCACCTCAAAATGCCCACAAAAAAGTTGTCATGTTCTAGGAATTTAAAATTCCCACATCATCTTTCTCTACCAGCTACGGGCCATGGATGCCACCAAGTATGAAACGCCGAAATGCAAATATGTACAAACGTTAGTTTTGTTTTTTTAGTGTTTTTATCACTATTCATACAACGTAGCAATTTTATACCAAGATCTCATCCAATGGCGAAACTAGCAGCCATTCATGCCTAGGGCTGAGCAAGCTTGAACTACAAATTCTTGAAATTTGAGTACTTTGTAGAAAGAAATTAGAAGGGATATTGGTACTAAGCCTAGGGCTATAACCCTAGTTGCCCTAGGCTTGTCTCCGCCACTGATCTCATCCATAACTCAAGAAACAAAAGAGGAACAACTATAGGACGTTGGCTCGTGGAGAGCTTCCGAATGGGCCCTAGGAGCGTCTCTAGCAGATCCTGCAACCGATCGAGCCACAAAAATAATGAAATTTACAGGATGACATGCGATGAGACAGAACACATCCCGCATACATCGCCGAAATTCAACACGATTTCAAGAACTAGTAGTTCGCGCCATAATTTATATAACCGAACTTCCACACATAGTTCATACAAGCTTAATTAAACATGGTTCAAACGAAAATTAAAGTAATTCATACGACGGAGGGTTCTAATTCTAATTCATACTTGTTCTATGCGTCTGCATCGGAGCCGTCATCGCTGGAGTTGGTAGTCCTCCCGGAGCTCTGGCAGGCTCACGGTCACAGCTACATCGTCGGCCGCAGTGGCCTTCTGTCACGCCCAATAAGCGACCCTATCCAAAAGGAACTCGAAGGTCCCACCAAGGATAGAATCTCATATTGAAACGCTTTAGCAAGGTGGATATCCTTACATCAACATTACATAATAGATGGGGATACATACAAAAGACATACAATGCCACACCAATACAACATCATCATACATAAGAGCACCATCCGACTACGGATGAAACACAAACAGAAACTCAAATGACATCCACCCTGCTAGCCCAGGCTGCCGACCTGGAACCTATCCCCTGATCGAAGAAGAAGCAGAAGAAGAACTCCAAAACAAATAACATCGCTCTCGCGTCATGATCATCGCATAACCTGTACCTGCAACTGTTGTTGTAGTAATATGTGAGCCACAAGGACTCAGCAATCCCATTACCATGGGTATCAATACTAGCAAAGTTTAAAGGGAAAGGAAGGGGTAAAGTGGTGAGGTTGCAGCAGCGACTAAGCATATATGGTGGCTAACATACGCAAATAAGAGTGAGAAGAGAAGCAAATGGAACGGTCTTGAAGCTAGCAATGATCAAGAGGTGATCCTAAACTCCTACTTACGTCAAACATAACCCAAAACCGTGTTCACTTCCCGGACTCCGCCGAAAAGAGACCATCACGGCTACACACGCGGTTGATGCATTTTAATTCGGATCTGGTGTCAAGTTATCTACAACCGAACATTAACAAATTCTCATCTGCCACATAATCGCGGGCACGGCTTTCGAAAGTTTAAACCCTGCAGGGGTGTCCCAACTTAGCCCATAATAAGCTCTCGCGATCAACGAAGGATATACCTTCTCCCAGGAACACCCGATCAGACTCGGAATCCCGATTTACAAGACATTTCGACAATGGTAAAACAAGACCAGCAAAACCACCCGCTGTGCCGACAAATCCCGATAGGAGCTGCACATATCTCGTTCTCAGGGCACACCGGATAAGCTAAGCGTACAAGTACCAACGTAATCCAAGTTGCCAAGGAATGGTCCCGCACGGTGCTCTAGTTTGGACCAACACTCGGAGAAGCACTGGCCCGGGAGGGGGGGTAAAATAAAGATGACCCTCGGGCTCTGGAAACCCAAGGGGAAAAGGGCTAGGTGAGGCAAATGGTAAAACCAAGGTTGGGCCTTGCTGGAGGAGTTTATTCAAAGCGAACTGTCAAGGGGGTCCCATAAATCACCCAACCGCGTAAGGAACGCAAAATCCGGGAACATAACACTGGTATGACGGAAACTAGGGCGGCAAGAGTGGAACAAAACACCAGGCATAAGGCCGAGTCTTCCACCCTTTACCAAGTATATAGATGCATTAATTAAATAAGAGATATTGTGATATCCCAACATATATAATCCTGTCCACCATGGAGCAATCTTCAACTTCACCTATAACTAACAACACTATAAGAGGGGCTGAGCAAAAGCGGTAACGGTTTGCTAGGAAGGGTGAAAAAGGTTAGGGGCTGACATGGCAATTTGGGAAGCTTGATAAACAGGTGATAGGTAGCGCAGCCTAGCGATAGAACGAAGCAACTAGCATAGCAATGATAGTAATGAGATCCAAGGTGACGGTCATCTTGCCTGAAATCTCGCTAGGAAGAAGAACGAGTCCATGAAGAAGATAAAGCCACGAAGATGAACCAAGCGTAGACGAACGAATCCTCACGATCGCAACAAAAACGGGAACTATCGAGAAGAAGCACACAACATGGTAAACACACCACACATATACATGACATGATGCTCAACCAAGTATGATGCAAGACAAGACTACATGAAGCTACTCATGGCAAGAGATGATGCAAACAAGAGCAACACATCGAAGCAAGTTTAAATGACGCCGGAAACAACATATAACAATTCCGGTAAGTCCTTATATGCAAGTTCCGAAATTGGTCCAGATCTAAATAAACCTTATGTTCAAGTTGTTAAATAGCAAGTTAAGATGCACCAAGATGATCTACATGAGATTCTAGTCAAGTTACATATAAAGTTCAATTAGTTCGGAGCTACGTCCTAGAAGATATCAACAAAACAAGTTAAACATGGCATTGATGCAAAATGCATACAAACATCAAGAAAACACCTCAAAACATGGATGCAACATGATAATATGAAGATACATGCAAAATCAAGCAAGTTTCATATAGAGCACACTCAAAACGGAGCAACGGTTCAACACACACACATGGAACAAGTTTAAAGGACAAGCTATCCAAAACAGCAACTAGGCATATTGCAAGCATCAAAACAACATGCTACAGCAGCTCAACATGATAAAAAAAAGGCATGGGCATGATGTACAGGTAAAGCATAACAAAACATGAACACTGAGCTATCTCTAGAAATCAATAGAACATGCTCAAAAAGACATGGCAAGATTGCAAATAATAACAGTTTCAGACTTTGCAGAAATAACATCAGGTTGCAATGTTTAGAGCTATCAAACAACATGTTACAGCAAGATATCATGGCAAACAAAGGCATGACATGATACTACTAAATGCATAGAACAAAAGTCCTTTACTGACTATGAGCCAAAATGGATCAGAAGATACGATGGCACTCATGTAAACATGGCAAAAGATATGACAGATTCATACATGGCAGGAACAACAATAAGTAGGCATGTTTGTGAGCTTATACCACTCACCACAGAGAAATACATGGCATGACAAGGCAACCAATAGTAAGAAGGAATGTTTATGAAGTTAATCATGGCAAGAACAAGTTCATAGGGTGCATGGATCACTAGCAAAACACATGGCAAAACTGAACTTAATGTTAATAGGCTGATAGCAACATTATTTAGCAACTTTGGAGCAAGATATGAACAAGCTACATCAGGCTATAAATATAACCAGGGGCATGGATGAATAGAGCATAACATTTATAACTAAACATCCTTAGTGAACATCTCCAGATTATGCATAGAATGACTTGTAGTAGCAGGTTTACATAGCATCACGAAATAACAGATTCAACCTAGCAAAATAGTAATAGCAAGTACCCTACTTAACAAGCTTGATGCACTCACTACATAACTCATAAAAATACATGGATTGCACCTCTGTAAATATGACATGACATAGTTCAAAACACATGTAGAGCTCATGCTCATAGAATGCACACACAAAATGCAACAAAAATGACAAATCATTAAGTTATAATAGTTTCAGCAAATTAACATCATATAACACTCTTGCAACGATGATTCAGGCATCATGATAAGCTCAAATGAATATGGCACAATGGAATTAAATTTAGAGAATCCCATGACGAACATTTTGATATATCGTACGCATGAAACGGAGCAGTATGCATGGAGTTATGATGCAATGAACATGTCATAAAAATAATGCAAACTTGGAGGATTTCGGGGTCAACCTAGGGGTCCTCAGATTTGGATCTGGGCACGGACTTCGAGGCAGGCCGGTGCCTCGCCGGAGTTGGTGCCGGAGGGGAGGAAGACGGCCGGAGGAGGAGAGGGCCGACCGGATCTGGGCGCTCCTCGCCGGATCCGGTGCCCCTGGCGGCGGAGGCGGGGCCGGCCGACGCGGACGGGCGGCGGGGCGGCGGCCCGGGCGGCATGACGCCGAGGCGGGGTGGCGGCGCACGCGCGGGACCGGGCGGGTGGCGGCACGGAGGCGCGTGAGCGGGCGCGGCGACGGACGGGCTTCGGGGGCCCGACCCGGGCTCGGGCGGGCCGGCGGCGGTGGGCGGAGGAGGACGGCGGCGGGAGGCCATGCGGCAGCTTCGGATTGGGCGCGGGATGGCGGATGGACGTGTCCGGCCGTCGGCGGACATGTCCGGCTGCGCGGAAGGGGAGTTGCTAGGATTTCATCCACGAAAAATGGAAGGGGAGGACATATTTATAGATAGAGGGAGCTAGGAGAGTCCAAATGAGGAGCGGTTTTCGCCCACACGATCGTGATCGAACGACCAAGAGCATGGAGGGGGTTAGGATGGGTTATTGGGCCATTTTGAAGGGGTGTTGGCTGCAAGCAAAAGAGGCTTTTACGGTTACCCGGTTAACCGTTGGAGTATCAAACGACCTCCAAATGGCACGAAACTTGACAGGCGGTCTACCGGTGGTATACCTAGGCCGCTTGGCAAACCTTGGGCCATTCCGAGAAAGTTTAACACCCGCTCACAACAGGAGACAAGAAGGGGGACGCCGGAGGACATAGGAGTGTCGGATTGTAAAACGGACAACAGGGAAAATGCTCGGATGCATGAGACGAACACATATGCAATGCAATGCACATGATGACATGACAAAATGCAACACGCAAGCAAATGACATGGCAATGACGGCGAATAACTGGCAGACACCTAGCGCATCGAATCTGGGGCGTTACAACACTCCTCCACTAACAAGAGATCTCGTCCTGAGATCTTAGGACCGAGACGGAAGGGAAAAAGGATGAGGTGAAGCTAAAACTCCAGAGAAGAAGCACAGAATCGAGAGCACTCAAGAAGAAGAGAGGACCGACGAGAATGACGAGAATCGAAAGCTCACAGAATCAGATAGACTATGAAACCACTCCGGTTAGAATAAGATAGGAAAAGAATAAGAACAAAAGAATTTGGACAACACTCCGACTGAAAATGAAAGGAATAGAACATGAACTCCACAAGATGGGATGGCACTTGACGAAATGAACAACACAATGCCTCCAGTAAAATTGAAATATTGGAATGAAAAGAACTTAGAAGGAAGGATTGAACGGAGTTGTTGAGAAAATCAACAACGAAAAGAATAAGCTTGTTGTGGTCTTATAGGTAACATCTCAAGATCATAAGGTGATAACCGGTCACAAACGGAAATGATTGGATAGCTTAGAAGAAACGAAGAAATGCGAAACTCCACTTCAAAAGAATACGGAGAATTAATTACACTTCGAGACGCAAGAGGAAAAGATATTTGAACTCCACCAACAAAATTCTTGATGAACTCTTGAAGAATGAATTGAATCATGAAGAACCATCATGAAGAACTCTGGTGACAAAAGGATGAAGAGATAGAATTGAAGGATGAAAAGAATAAGATTAAAGCTTGCGATGATTTAGATGGAGGTTCCGACGAGATGGCCAAGGAAACTTTGAACTCCGGGAAAGAAAAGATGAAAACACTTGGAACTAGAATTTATTCACCAAGAACAAACTCCGAAGGAAGGGATTACTCACTTGGATGAAATAAGAATAAGATTTATTGTATGCTTATCCTTCATCAAATTAAATTGATGACAAGCAATGGATTTTTGCAAACTACTTATTCTTCTTGAAAAAGGATTAAGGAGTGACATGTCGCAAACTTGAGAAGGTCTTCATGAACCACCGGTAGGATTGAAAAGAACGAATGAATTAATATGATAATCAAGGAAAATAATCTTGAACGAACCACCGTAAGAATATTGAGACGAACGAAGGGGCACGGATGTAGATTAATTGGGGAACGAATTTGAAAATTAGAAGGAAGAAATATTCCAAAAAGATGGCCTCTGGATGAACGATAGAGAAAGCAACTACCGAAATGCACCGAATGGATGAAAAGAATTTGCATGACTAGAAACAATTAGATAGGATAACATCGGGCTAGCACCGCGAATCTCCGGGAGAACGGACAGAATTTTTAAGGGAAAACTCTTCTTCGGTATTCAAATGAGGACGAGAAACACCACCAAAATTACTGAGATACTCCGGGAGAATGAAAAGCGAAGAGGTTGAGCCAACAATGAAATGATTTTAAATCGATCTTGGAAAAGCATGTGACCGATGGGATCCATTCTTACGTCACACTTGAAAAGAATTTGAGAATAACTCCGGGGGAATTAGAAGAGTCAGGTAAGATCTCGGGAAAAGACCTGTGGGTTAGGGCCCACTAAAGAGATAACACCATTGAAAAGGATTGTTGAAGAGATAGATGATGCACCGGAACAATTGAAATATTTGAATGAGGTGACAACCTCGAATTAATTGGAAGACAGACGAATCTCTTGAGATGTATTGAACACTCCGGAAGGATAAACTGACGAGAGGTGAACGAGCAAGGGGAAACATTTGAGCCGAGGAAAATAATATGATCAACAACGAATACTTGAATTGTGTCCACCGGAAAAGAGATGAAGAATGTCAAACAAAAGAGAATTCACCGGTTGAAATGATTAAGGGGAGACTGAAGAGACTCCACACGAATGGACTCGATGGTCGAAAGAGACTCAGACTCCGGGAAGAAGAGGGTGGGAGGGCGGGAAAACAAAGGCAACTTGGAAGGGGAAAACCAATGATTTACTTCAGGAGGAAAACACCAGTTAAAAGAATGCAAATGCTTCGCACGAGTAGGATGGATACTCGATTATGGACTCCGGTTCCGAGATGAAAAAGGGTGGGTGGGTGGGAAAAACAAGGACAACTTCAGACAGGGAAAACAACGTCATGGACGAAGAACTGAGGATTGATCTCATGAAAGACAAAGAGGTTTGAGTCGACTTGACGAGAGATGCACCGGATAAAAGAGGATGGACAACTCACGAAACTAACCGCGTGATCCTAAAAAAATTTTGCAGGGAAGAGAAGTAATTCGAAACACCTACGTCAAGATTCCTCACCAGAGCGACAAAGGGCTGAGGAGTAAGAAGAATCCTACTCTCCGATATAAATAGACTCAGAAAATAGTTTTCTTCAAGACTCGACAACGGCCAAACTACACGATCAGTCAAGGGGGCTCCTAAGGTCGGTCGAGGCTCTGATACCAACTTGTCACGCCCAATATGCGACCCTATCCAAAAGGAACTCGAAGGTCCCACCAAGGATAGACCCGCATATTGAAACGCTTTAGCAAGGTGGATATCATTACATCAACATTACATAATAGACGGGGATACATACAAAAGGCATACAATGCCACACCAATACAACATCATCATACATAAGAGCACCATCCGACTACGGATGAAACACAAACAAAAACTCAAACGACATCCACCCTGCTAGCCCAGGCCGCCGACCTGGAACCTATCCCCCGATCGAAGAAGAAGCAGAAGAAGAACTCCAAAACAAATAACATCGCTCTCGCGTCATGATCATCACATAACCTGTACCTGCAACTGTTGTTGTAGTAATCTGTGAGCCACGAGGACTCAGCAATCCCATTACCATGGGTATCAAGACTAGCAAAGCTTAAAGGGAAAGGAAGGGGTAAAGTGGTGAGGTTGCAGCAGCGACTAAGCATATATGGTGGCTAACATACGCAAATAAGAGCGAGAAGAGAAGCAAATGGAACGGTCGTGAAGCTAGCAATGATCAAGAGGTGATCCTGAACTCCTACTTACGTCAAACATAATCCAAAACCGTGTTCACTTCCCGGACTCCGCCGAAAAGAGACCATCACGGCTACACACGCGGTTGATGCGTTTTAATTCGGATCTGGTGTCAAGTTATCTACAACCGGACATTAACAAATTCCCATCCGCCACATAATCGCGGGCACGGCTTTCGAAAGTTTAAACCCTGCAGGGGTGTCCCAACTTAGCCCATGATAAGCTCTCACGATCAACGAAGGATATACCTTCTCCCAGGAAGACCCGATCAGACTCGGAATCCCTGTTTACAAGACATTTCGACAATGGTAAAACAAGACCAGCAAAACCACCCGATGTGCCGACAAATCCTGATAGGAGCTGCACATATCTCGTTCTCAGGGCACACCGGATAAGCTAAGCATACAGGTACCGACGTAATCCAAGTTGCCAAGGAATGGTCCCGCACGGTGCTCTAGTTTGGACCAACACTCGGAGGAGCACTGACCCGGGGGGGGGGGGGGGTAAAATAAAGATGACCCTTGGGCTCCGGAAACCCAAGGGGAAAAGGGCTAGGTGAGGCAAATGGTAAAACCAAGGTTGGGCCTTGATAGAGGAGTTTTATTCAAAGCAAACTGTCAAGGGGATCCCATAAATCACCCAACCGCGTAAGGAACGAAAAATCCGGGAACATAACACCGGTATGACAGAAACTACTGCGGCAGGAGTGGAACAAAACACCAGGCATAAGGCCGAGTCTTCCACTCTTTACCAAGTATATAGATGCATTAATTAAATAAGAGATATTGTGATATCCCAACATAATCCTGTCCACCATGGAGCAATCTTCAACTTCACCTGCAACTAACAACGCTATAAGAGGGGCTGAGCAAAAGCGGTAACATAGCCAAGCAACGGTTTGCTAGGAAGGGTGAAAAAGGTTAGGGGCTGACATGGCAATTTGGGAAACTTGATAAACAGGTGATAGGTAGCGCAGCATAGCGATAGAACGAAGCAACTACCATAGCAATGATAGTAATGAGATCCAAGGTGACGGTCATCTTGCCTGAAATCCCGCTAGGAAGAAGAACGAATCCATGAAGAAGATGAAGCCACGAAGACGAACCAAGCGTAGACGAACGAATCCTCACAATCACAACGAAACGGGAACTATCGAGAAGAAGCACACAACATGGTAAACACACCACACATATACATGCCATGATGCTCAACCAAGTATGATGCAAGACAAGACTACATGAAGCTACTCATGGCAAGAGATGATGCAAACAAGAGCAACACATCAAAGCAAGTTTAAATGAGGCCGGAAACAACATATAACAATTCCGGTAAGTCCTCATATGCAAGTTCCAAAATTTGTCCATATCTGAATAAACCTTATGTTCAAGTTGTTAAACAGCAAGTTAAGATGCACCAAGATGATTTACAGGAGATTCTAGTCAAGTTACATATAAAGTTCAATTAGTTCGGAGCTACGACCTAGAAGATATGAGCAAAACAAGTTAAACATGGCATTGATGCAAAATGCATACAAACATCAAGCAAACACCTCAAAACATGGATGCAACATGATAATATGAAGATACATGCAAAATCAAGCAAGTTTCATATAGAGCACACTCAAAACGGAGCAACGGTTCAACACACACACATGAAACAAGTTTAAAGGACAAGCTATCCAAAACAGCAACTAGGCATATTGCAAGCATCAAAACAACATGCTACAGCAGCTCAACATGATAAAAAAAGGCATGGGCATGATGTACAGGTAAAGCATAACAAAACATGAACACTGAGCTATCTCCAGAAATCAATAGAACATGCTCAAAAAGACATGGAAAGATTGCAAATAATAACAGTTTCAGACTTTGCGGAAATAATATCAGGTTGCAATGTTTAGAGCTATCAAACAACATGTTACAGCAACATATCATGGCAAACAAAGGCATGGCATGATACTACTAAATGCATAGAACAAAAGTCCTTTACTAACCATGAGCCAAAAAGGACCAAAAGATATGATGGCACTCATGTAAACATGGCAAAAGATATGACAGATTCATACATGGCAGGAACAACAATAAGTAGGCATGTTTGTGAGCTTGTACCACTCACCACAGAGAAATACATGGCATGACAAGGCAACCAACAGTAAGTAGGAATGTTTATGAAGTTAATCATGGCAAGAACAAGTTCATAGGGTGCATGGATCACTAGCAAAACACATAGCAAAACTGAACTTAATGTTAACAGGCTGACAACAACATTATTTAGCAACTTTGGAGCAAGATATGAACAAGCTACAGCAGGATATAAATACAACCAGGGGCATGGATGGATAGGGCATACCATATATAACAAAACATCCTTAGTGAACATCTCCAGATTATGCATAGAATGACTTGTAGCAGCAGGTTTACATAGCATCACGAAATAACAGATTTAGCCTAGCAGAACAGTAACAACAAGTACCCTACTTAACAAGCTTTATGCACTCACTACACAACTCACAAAAATACATGGATTGCACCTCTGTAAAGATGACATGACATAGTTAAAAACACATGTAGAGGCCATGCTCATAGGATGCACACACAAAATGCAACAAAAATGATAAATCATCAAGTTATAACAGTTTCAGCAAATTAACATCATATAGCACTCTTGCCACGATGATTCAGGCATCAAGATGAGCTCAAATGAACATGGCACAATGGAATTAAATGTAGAACATCTCACGACGAACATTTTGATATATCGTATGCATGAAACGGAGCAGTATGCATGGAGTTATGATGCAATGAACATGTCATAAAAATAATGCAGACTTAGAGGATTTCGGGGTCAACCTAGGGGTCCTCAGATCTGGATATGGGCACGGACTTCGAGGCAGGCCAGTGCCTCACCGGAGTTGGTGCCGGAGGGGAGGAAGACGGCCGGAGGAGGAGAGGGCCGACCGGATCTGGGCGCTCCTCGCCGGATCCGGTGCCCCTGGCAGCGGAGGCGGGGCCGGCCGGCGCGAACGGGCGGCGGCCGGGCGGCGAGGCGGCGGCCGTGCGGCGCGACGCCGAGGCGGGGCGGCGACGCACGCGCGGGACCTGGCGGGCGGCGGCTCGGAGGCGCGCGAGCGGGCGCGGCGGCGGACGGGCTTCGGGGGCCCGACCCGAGCTCGGGCGGGCCGGCGGCGGTGGGCGGAGGAGGACGAAGGCGGGAGGCCACGCGGCAGCTTCGGATTGGGCGCGGGACGGCGGCTGGACGTGTCCGGCCGTCGGCGGACATGTCCGGCTGCGCGGAGGGGGAGTTGCTAGGGTTTCATCCGCGAAAAATGGAAGGGGAGGGCATATTTATAGATAGAGGGAGCTAGGAGAGTCCAAATGTGGAGCGGTTTTGCCCACACGATCGTGATCAAATGACCGAGAGCATGGAGGGGGTTAGGATGGGTTATTGGGCCATTTTGAAGGGGTGTTGGGCTGCAAACAAAAGAGGCTTTTACGGTTACCCGGTTAACCATTGGAGTATCAAACGACCTCCAAATGGCACGAAATTTAACATGCGGTCTACCGGTGGTATACCAAGGCCGCTTGGCAAACCTCGGGACATTCCGAGAAAGTTTAACACCCGCTCACAACAAGAGACAAGAAGGGGGACGCCGGAGGACATAGGAGCGTCAGATTGCAAAACGGACACGGGGAAAATGCTCGGATGCATGAGACGAACATGTATGCAATGCAATGCACATGATGACATGACAAAATGCAACACGCAAGCAAATGACATGGCAATGACGGCGAATAACTGGCAGACACCTGGCGCATCGAATCCGGGGCGTTACACCTTCCTCGCCTCCACCGTGCGGTCTCAGCCGCCAGGAGCTGCCAGAGGACCAAGTCGAAGATCCTCCCAAGGCACCGGAAATTCGCCCACGCCCGCGACCAGGCGCTGCGAGACTTCGCGTCGTGGATGCGCGCCGCCTTCGTTTGCACATCCGTCATGGGAGAGCGGAGGGAGGAGCTGCCGACCTCATCATCATTGCGACACTTGCGACCGACGAACCCGCTGCACCCGAGGCCACCCCGCGGGCACCATCACTGCCAAGATCCGATGGCCAGAGGCGCCAAAAATTGCTGCCGGAGGGGACAAGATATCTCGCCAGGAGTGGAGTTTGCGGCGCAGAGGGATGTAGGGAATGCTACAAACCCTAAAATTCCCCGTGCTCACATATATATCGGAAACACGGTCGGTTTACAGCCTGCGTGTGGAAATTTTACGAGCCAGGCCTCGTTTACAGGATGCACGGCTGCCGGAGGGGACAATGCATTATTATATTTATAGTTTCCACAAAAGGCACGTGTTTGCTTTCGCGAGATGCACGGCTGTGCCTCTCGGAAATGAAAAAAAAACTGCATTTTTTTCCTACCACGAGAGGAAGCCGAGTATCTTTGGTCTTGAAGAGTCAGGCCAATCCAACCGCTTGCTCCTGCCCAACTCAGTCTCAATCGTACCATAATGCGCCTGGACTCAACACTTTTCTTCCGGATTTGCTACCGCAAGAGGCACAGGTTTGCTTCAGCGAGAGGCATGGCCGTGCCTCTCGGAAACAAAAAAAGTGCGATGTTTTTCTTTCGCGAGAGGAACGGATTTTACTTTTCGTGGAGGCACGGATTTACTTCCACGAGAGGCACGGTCGTGCCTCTCAGCAACGAAAAAAACACATATTTTACCTATCGTGAGAAGCACGGATTTACTCCGTATAGAGGCACGGATTTGCTTCTGCGAGAAGCATAGTCGTGCCTCTTTAGAAAAGAAAAAAAAGTGCTCCCGGTTTGGTTCTTTTGTCTGGTTTTTTGTGAAAAAAAAGTTAGTCAAAACCTACCAACATAGGATTTAGTTTTGAAGATCTCCAGGCGAGGAATTCAACAGTGAAAACAGTTCGAGATTTGAACACATGGCATAAGAGATAAAATGTTTTTAATAAACAGATCTACAAGAAAAAGGGAAACATTTTATGAAATTCTTGAACATTGTTTTTCAAATCATGAACTTTTTTAAATTCACCAATATTTTTCACAAATTTCTGAACATTTTTATGTCATGAATACTTGAAATTGTGTACATTTTTTGGAACGCGTGATTTTTTTTTTTGAACCGGGGCAAGCATTTTTTGAAATTTGGGAACAATGTTTTAAATTCAGGAACCTTTTTTGACGAATATAGTTTTATTTAACAAATAGAACAGCGAACACTTTTTGAATTTTGTGGACATTATTAAAATTTGGAGAGAATTATGAAACTGCCAAGAAAATATTAAATATTTGAACATTTTCTGGAAATTCATGAACATTTTTCGATCACATGAACATTTTCTGAATCCGTGAGCATTTATCATTTCCCGAATACTTTTCAAATCATTATTTTTTTGGAATTCGTGGATTTCTTTTTCAGAATTTAGAATTTTTTGGAAATACCAAATTATTTGAAAAAAAGGAAAAAGAAAAAACGAACAAAGGGGTTTTGCGCTCCGGACTTAGGCCGGCCCATGAGGGCACCCGGTGGAACTGCTGGTTTTCATATTTTCCTCTCCGGTGTTGGAGCCTTCCCTCCACCCGCTTTCTCTTCTTTTTTTTGCCTTTTCTTTGCAGGTTATGCAGGTTCTGGTTCTTTTTTTATCATTTTATTTTTTCTATTTTTTCTATTTTAATTTAGGTAATACTTTTAAGTTGGATCATTTTTCAAATTCGTGATTGGTTTTTAAAAGTTTGGACAGTGCTTTGAAATGTGAGATAATTTAAATTCATGAATATTTTTTAAATTAAAAATATTTTTTAGTAAGTAGGAACATTTGTAAAATATATGATTTTTTCAAAAATATGTTAAAAAATCAAATTTATGGACATGTTATAAACTTTGGAATATATTTTGCAATTCGGAGAATTTCATAAAAAATCCATGAGCTTTTGTAATTCATGAACATTTTCTGAAATATAGTAACAATTTCTGATTTTTAAATCCATAATTGTTGTTAAAAAATGTTTTTCTAAAAAATTGAGTCCTTTTTGAAATTCGGAACATATTTCGAATATTTGAACATTAGTTTTTTTAGGGAAATATTTGAACATAAGTTAGAAAAGTTAAAAGAATAACGAAAGCAAAATAACGAGAAAATAGAACAAGGGCGCCCAGCCCCCATATGGGCCGGTCCAAAGAGAGCGTGCTGCGTTTGCCGTTCCCCCGCCGTCCTGCGCGTGCGTTGGGAGGACTCCTAAACCCCTTTCAGACTCTTTTTTTTTCTTTTTTTCAGAAACCCCCTTCGGACTCGCCGTCGTGGCGTCGTCACCCATCGTCCTCCCACGCGTGCTGCTCTTGTCGTGAAGCGATCGACGCCCTTTTCCTCCGGACGGGAAGCCAAAAGCACCGGCGCATGGACCGCCAGCCCCGTGCCCAGGACGGGGAGATGGAGGGCCGACGGAAGCGCCACCTCGTCGACCACGAGATGAATCCGCGGGGGAAGAAGAGGATGAGCACCGACGACGATCCGCGTGCCGGCGGAGCGTCCAGCTCAAACGCGATGAGTTCAGATGCGTTGGCTGAGAAGGTTCACGTGGAGGGCGAGATGACCGACGAAAGCGCCGCGTCTGCTACACTGGCGCGGTCTCCACCGTCCTCACCCAGCGCTGCCCTATCCGAGGAGTCGTCCACCTACTCCCTGCCCCAGGAGATGGTAGACAGATTGAAGCAAATCATGGCCAATCATGAGGCGGACGAGCAGTTGCAAAGTATTTACTATTGAAATCACGTCTTCTGACTAATATTCGGCTCTCTTTTCTGACCAAAAAAAATCAATTCTCTTGGACATTAGATGTTGTACATAAATCATACATACATATAAGTTATCTATATCCTTATAGGAATCTAACGGGGAAACCCTATTTTGTTATAGTTCAAAGAGACGCCGAGCTGTCCAAACTTACGGTGGAGAGCGATTTTTGCGACATTGATGACGGCAGTTCCCGGAGTTGTAAAGCTCGGAAGGTGGCTGTGCTAGCTTCACGGTCTGTTGTTGGTCTCTCTTCATTTTCAGGTATTTCCCCCCTTCTTTTACCACTCTCTACAAATAGTGCAAGATCTGCATCATGTTGACTCCTACCTGCTTCTTTTCAGATGAAAAGAGGATAAGAGTTTGCTCAGGATTCGTGATATCATCCGATGCTTGTACAGATACCTACAAAATCTTAACTTCGGCAACACTAATAAGGTCTCTTAACACGAATAACATTTTGATCCCAGATGTAAAGGTGGGCGCATGCTGTAGTAGTTCCTTGTGAATCAACCTTTAGTATTAAAAGGTGGAGTACATATGTATTTTTTTCTTGCCTAATTTTTTTGTCGGATAACTTATTGTAGATCAAGGTGTGTTTACCAAATGGGGATATCTCTGATGGCGTCATATCCATGGTAGATTTTCACTATAACATAGCAGTTGTTAAAGTGAAATCTGACCAGAAACTTCCAGAGGCAGTTCTGATTAGTGAAGTTATCAAAAGAGGAGCCGTGTTAGCGATTGGACGTTTCTATGATCATGGTAGAGTGATGTGCGCACAAGGTAAAATCAGAAAACAAGCAAGTACATTCGATTGCTCAGAGCTTCTAGTATCAAGCTGCCAGACGACCATGGTAAGCCCAACTATAGCGCTTTTATCTCTGCATTCACTAAACGAAATGCCGAACTCATGTTGGTACTTCCCTCTGTGCTAGCTATACTATCTTAAACTATCTTCTTTAGTTGATATCGATGCTGTAGTGCCACTTTCATGCTAAAAGTTGTGGAAGTAAGTCAAAATGTGCTAGAGGATGATAAAATAGCAGCACATCCTTCTTTTGAAAGGGCCCAAACATGACCTTTAGCTAATCAGATGCCTAAGAACACATGACTTACACCATTATAACTAAATATGTTATAGTGCTAATTCTTTGAGACATACCACAAGAAAATGTTTGATGCGGATATCTGTTAAGATGTACAATTGAAAACTTCACTTGAATTGTTTTCTTATCCTATCGTTGTTTGTTGTGAACAATGTGTTTCAGTTTATTGCGCATGATATTTGGTGCGATTTTCTATAGCTATTCTCTTGTGCTTGGAATGCCATTTGGTCAGCCTATTCATAATTATTTGCTCCTTTTTACTAGGCGGGTGTTGGTGGTCCCCTTGTAAATTACAGTGGTGATGTTGTGGGTATCAATTTCTACGGAGAAAACCACACGCCCTTTCTTTCAACGGGAATTATTGTAAGATGCTTGGAACATTGGAGAAAATATGGGTATAACATATTTCTATACCAACACTACAAGATATCTTATTTTTAGCACCCTTGCATATGATGATGCTTTGTTTTGATTTGTAGAAAAATAATTCGACCTTGGTTTGGAATCATGTACAAGCCTATTGATATGTTGCCACTTCGTGTTTTGGAGAAATGTGCATATATTGGCAAGGGTTTGTATATTTCAGATGTATGAAACTCTTCTTTTTATCGTTTGTTACTTATTACCATACTAGTTCATGAAGGATCAAAGCATTTTTTTAGGATGATATTTGTTTTGTGCGGATAGCATTTGTAGGCATTTTCACTATTATGAACACAAACTCTTTGGTACTCATCGTCTCTGGATTTCTCAACTTTAGTGGAATATGATAATTTCTGGAAAACATAATTTTTAGTGGCAAAAGCATCCCAAATATAAGGGTGTAAATGGACTCGGTGGGGATACATTTTGAACGTTTTCATGCAAAGCTAGTTATTTAGTTTTTTTTTTCTAAATGCAGGGTTGCTCAAAATGCTAATACTTGACTATATGTGCAATTCTAATTTTTATGTTCTTTATGTGGATTCTAAAATCTCAAGAGTGATGGTAGTGATATTCATATTTTGACAAGGCAGACTTAATAATTTGGTAATTAGGTGGCCGAGGGATCACCTGCCGATGTAGCTGGGGTTTGTGTTGGTGATGTTTTGGTCGAATATGCTGGAGAAGTTATCTGTAGTGCTCCAAAGGTGATTTCCATTTAAGATAATTGCCTTTCTATTATTTATAGTAATGTGTTTTTATCATATAAAATGGAAATTTTAACAACATTTTTTTCGCATCATGCACAGTTTGGTGCAATGTTGATGGATATGTGTGAGGAAACACTCGAGGCAGATACTTTAAGAAGCAACGTGATTATTGAGGTATTTTTTCTATATTACTCTAGCAATTAGGATTGCTGCCATATGTTCTAACCATCGAATGTTGGACATTTTCACTAGGTCATTTTAAGAAATCAAGGGGATGGCAGCATAGCGAGGAAGACGTTGCATGCTGATGCTTTAAGCGAGTTCAATTACTATAGGTGGTGTATCATTTTCTCTGTATTGTGGAGTTAATTTTGTTGGAATTACTTTTTATTCTGATAGTACCTTCTTTGACTTCAGATGGCTAGATCCATTGCCGAACTACAATCGCAATGTTTATGCTAGAGAACATTTTATGGAATTATAATAAGGTACGATGATACTATGCTAACATTATTTGTTGCATTTTTAGTTTCATTTCTGTTCACTTGACTATTTCCTCTTTGGTGGAGCCTGAAATTTGTCCGAACCCACTTCATGCATTCTGTTCTTAAATATTCCCTCCGTTCCAAAATATAAGGTGTATTTGTTTTTAAAAAAGTCAAACATGTGCATGTTTGACCAAGTTTCTAGAAAAAAAATCAATATTTACGATACCAAATCTATGTCATCTGATCCAACATGAAAAATATTTTCATATTTTATCTATTAGGTATTCAATATGTTGATATTTTCTTCTATAACCTTAGTCAAACATACAATCATTTGACTTGCGTGAAAACTGATGCACCTTATATTCTAGAACGGAGGGACTATGTTGGTTCTTTTCCGACACTTGAACTTATGTCCATGTGTTTTTTGCCCTCTTCCCCATTGCAGCATGTTGTTCTTTTATTGTTACTCATACTCATGTATTTGCTATTGCTTTTATACGCAACAGGAGACAAAGTCTAGGTTTTGTTGAACATAATGGGATTTTCCTTCCTGCGTGTACTGATTTCTATGAAGCTCCCTCTCTAATGCCATCGCCCTGAGCAATCAGCCTCATGACAAGTAATCTTTTTTTGTTAATGGCGTGTTCACAAGAAAGTGGTATTGCATCAACTAAAATGAAGATGCACCCAAGACTACGTCCTCATGGGTGAAAAAGAAAAATTACAATTTCTTAGGTGAAAAATGTTTCATCAATATTAGTCATGTAAATATATTTGAGCCACACACATTGGAAATTTTCATGAAGAAGAAATATTTGAGCCACAAATGTTATAACTTTTCATGAAAAGCATTGCTATTTTGGGGAACGGAAATTACTTCTTTTTTGTTACCGGAGTGCAATACAATAAGAATCTTCTTCTACGAGGATGTACACATATAACATAAACATTTGCATGTGTAAACTTACTTAGACTTTTTGTGTTTTTAAAAGATTCTTTTGAATATGTGATTCACCCCGGAAGCGTGTAAGGAGCATCCTTTACCAGACTCCCTCGTATTTTGAGCCAAATTTTGAACATTGATTTAACCAGGAATATATGAGTTATGTTCCCTAAGGCTGGCCATAGTGGGGGTAACATAAGTAGTATCATGCACTTGGGACTCGTAAACATGCTTATGTGGCAGGCAATTAAAGAAGAGAGAGATGGTTATAGTAACATAGGTAGATAACGTAATATAATAAATGTGATGATACTATGTGTCATGCATGGCGATAAGTGAGACTACCTATGATACTAATCTATGATACTATGCACTATAGAGGTAGTAACATAGACTAGTAACATATGCATGTTACTAGTCTAAGTTACTCCCCACTATGACCAGCCTAAAAAGTATACTATCGGAAAAATCTTTCAAATCCAATATAAATCCAATAATATAATGAGTGTGGTGTGTGTGTGTGTGTGTGTGTGTGTGTGTGTGTGTGTGTGTGTGTGTGTGTGTGTTAGTACTCATATTTTATTAGTTAGGAAGTGAACTGGAGGGAGTACGTACTAAACTATAGCATAGGTATATCTATATTGTATCAAGTTGCAAGTCAAGATCTGTGGTGTTCAAGTCACATGTTGCCTTCAACTTCAAGAGACGTTGACTTCCTATTTTGGTTAGATCTCAGTGAAAAGAAAACTAGATTACTCGAGTGTGTCGGCCAATCTCCTTAATTACAACCTTGTTTTGATAAACATTGCTACACAAAGTTTGGTTGAGCAGAACAACATAATTAGTTGGAAGAACTGAAACGACATTTTGCCCTGCATTAGTAGGAGTCCAAAGGAAGAGCTGTGCTCGGTCAAGATGCGTAGTAGGCTAGTCATAGTGGGAGTAACTTATCTACTCCCTCCAGTTTACAAGGCTTAAATAAAAAATCTCATCACCCAAGACAGATGGTGAGTGAAGGAATGTATATCGTACTTTACAAAGCTACTCAAATTAAATGATGCATTAATTTGAATTAATTGCAGTGCATGCATGAATATTTGCTAGATGAGTAGGAACATTACATGCATTGATGAGTTCCTTTTTAATTATGGTATGCAAATATTCGATGCGCCTTGGAATGTCAATAGGAGATGGAGATGAGCCCTTTAACTCGGAAAAACGAAAAAAATTGAGATAAACCATGTAAAACGAAAAGGAGGAAGCAGTAACATAACACATCCTAATATAAGTTTACTCATGTGGCAAATGTTAACAATATGTTATCATAACATAACGCAACCCAAGAAAAATGAGTCTATAACCTAATAAATGCAACCATCTATGATACTTTGCACTACGAAGGTAGTAACACAAAGTAGTATCATATGCATGACACTTGTCCATAATATTGAACCGAGGGGATCTCCAAAACTGACCCCTAAAAGTGACGGAACATACATATGGGAAGAATGGTGTGGGGGTCACCGGAACCACATGCATGGATCGTTTTAGGCATTAAGTAGCTTAGGTTTTGGGCTATTCATCGTCTTGGCTACGACAATGACGATGGCAGCACCGAATGAAAAATCTCCAGATCCTTCCTGACGAGGCAATCCGCATGGGGGCTGGATTTGGAAACCAGTCTATTCAAGAAATGATGGTGCGACAGCGGCATCCTTGTGGTGGAACTGTGTCCTCGGGCTCCGCCGTTGCGACGGCGTTTGCTCCAGCGCCGACGCGGAGCTTGGGAGGTAGTCCAGGAGTGGATGCAGATTGTGGTCTGCATCGGCGGCATGGATCGTGTGCTGGGTTCGTGGTTCGTGGAAGGCTCGTATAGTTTCCTCCTCCGACGTCTTAGTCGTGCAGGGGTGCCAAATCTGGAGTGTCCGAGGTGTTGCTCTGATCTGATTCATTCAACGGCAATGGCTTTGCCTTTATTGGTGAGCCATCTTGGATGTGACGAGTTTTCATGTCAATCTCAAATGATTCTTCGGTCTTCTTGTTTGTATTTTTACTTCTTGGCTGGTATTCTTGTGTGTAAAGGCTAGCGTTAAACTGCCTTTTCAGTTTTACCAGATCGGTACGTACATGGTTTATACTTCGATCCTTATGATATAAATGGGACAATATTACCATGAAAAAAAATGCATGACACGAGACTAAGTTAGTGCCCACTATGAATAGCCATAGGAGTAACATGCATGCATTGCGCAGATGTCAACCCTCTAGAATGGCGTAGTAACATGCATGCATTGAGTAGTTTACATAGATGGCACATCTACGCATATTTCAGTGATGACTAGCACCTAGAGCTTGGTGCCTATCCAGAAACAAGACAGCGATGGAAACCCCTGGCGCCTCAGCGATTTGGGCTTCCTGGCCGTCCGATTCGTTTGCTTGATGTGATTCCGGCCGTCGGATCGAGCCGCCGGAAGACCTCGTCCGTCTGATCGAATCCCCCCTGTAGCATCCATACCATCCAGAAACCCGCCCGTCGATTACTCCGTCTGCCTGGACGGATCTCGCTGGCCTGTGGGGTTCCGGATGGTGGGCCTCGACCATCAGCGAGCGGGTGTGCGGGTGCGCCTATATACCCAGTACCGCGCGCGCCCGGAGGTAAATATCCCGTGCCACCGCACGGAAATATTGCCCCTTGCCGAGGGCTTTTTCGACTTTCCGCGTCCAGGCCACTTGCATGGTGGGCGGTGGTTGGCGCGGCTCGGCTATGTGGTGGGAGGCGGCTGGCTCCCTTCTCATTCTCCCCCTCATTCCCTTCTCTGTCTCTCGTCTCCTTTCGCCGCCGCCACCGCCGACACTCGCCCTCCTCGATTCAACACCGTTGTTCGGGTGGTTCTCCTCTACCTCTCGCGGATCTCTTGTGATTTGCTTGTTTCTTACTCTCTTTCTTGTTTCTCTGCTTGATTTGCAGTTCAGACGGTGCCGTCCCATCGGGGTTGCCTTGCCGGTCGATCGGAGATGGAGCTTATCATTTGGGCTTCCGAGGTGGCTCGCCAGGTGATTTTGTCTGCTCCCTTGTTTGTCTTCCCCTTTGTGATGTCTGTGTGCTCATAAAGGTTTGTTCTATCTATAGGGATCTGTCTAGGGTTTGGACGGTGTCATGGCGTCTGGGCTGCCCTGCGGGTCGACCAGAAAAGAAGCAGAGCGGTTGAGCTTCTGAGATGGCTGAGGTGACTTGCTTGCTCCCTTGTTTGTCTTTCCCTTTGTGGTGTGTGCGTGCTCATCAAAGGTTTTGTTGTTCTTCAGGGATCTATCTAGGGCTTGCTGGTTCATCCGTTCTGATTCTGGTCTACTTGTGCTGCTCGAGGCGATCTACCTCGTTCAGTTGCAGGTGACTCTTCCTTCTCGCTTGGACTCCTCGTATTTATTAGTGTATATAGGATGTGCTATTTGGGGCCGTAGATAGTACGGTTTCTACATGTTTCCGGATCTGAAGCCTGTGTCTTAGGCCTATATATATTTGTGTTTTGGTCCACATGCGCTGCATATGTGGGGTATGTTTGGAGTCCATGTACATGTTATACTGCAAGGGTCTGTTGCCTGCATTCTTATGGGATCTAACATTTTGCTGGTTGGTGTTTTTTGTGTGTGGAGTTTGCTTATTTTGGGTTCTTCGTTTTGCTGGCAGGATGTTTGCCGTCGGTTGTTCTTATGTGCACATGTTAGATGTTGTTGCCTTTCACCGTCGTTTTCCGTTCCATTCATATTTGCGGGAGGTCATGCATGATGGGGTGATAACCCACAAGTATAGGGGATCACAAGAGTTTTCAAGGATAGAGTATTCAACCCAAATTTATTGATTCGACACAAGGGGAGCCAAAGAATATTCTCAAGTATTAGCAGTTGAGTTGTCAATTCAACCACACCTGGATAACTTAATATCTGTAGCAAAGTATTTAGTGGCAAAGTAATATGAAAGTAACGGTAACAGTAGCAAAAGTAACAGTAGTAGTTTTGTAGTAATTGTAACAGTGGCCACGGTAAAGTAACTAAGCAAAGAGCAATATGTGAAAAGCTCGTAGGAATTGGATCAGTGATGGATAATTATGTCGGATGCCATTCCTCATGCAATAGTTATAACATAGGGTGACACAGAACTAGCTCCATGTAATGTAGGCATGTATTCCGAATATAGTCATATGTGCTTATGGAAAAGAACTTGCATGACATCTTTTGACCTACCCTCCCGTGGCAGCGGGGTACTTATGGAAACTAAGGGATATTAAGGCCTTCTTTGAATAGAGTACTAGACCAAAGCATTAACACTTAGTGAATATATGAACTCCTCAAACTACGGTCATCACCGGTAAATATCCCGATTATTGTCACTTCAGGGTTAACGGATCATAACACATAATAGGTGACTATAGACTTGCAAGATAGGATCAAGAACTCACATATATTCATGAAAACATAATAGGTTCAGATCTGAAATCATGACACTCGGGCCCTAGTGACAAGCATTAAGCATAGCAAAGTCATAGCAACATCAATCTCAGAACATAATGGATACTAGGGATCAAACCCTAACAAAACTAACTTGATTACATGGTAAATTTTATCCAACCCATCACCGTCCAGCAAGCCTACAATGGAATTACTCACGCACGACGGTGAGCATCATGAAATTGGAGATGGAGGATGGTTGATGATGACGACGGCGACGGATTCCCCTCTCCAGAGCCCCGAACGGACTCCAGATCAGCCCTCCCGAGAGAGTTTAGGGCTTGACGGCGGCTCCGTATCGTAAAACACAATGAACCCTTCTCTCTGGTATTTTTATCCCCGAACGTGAATATATGGAGTTGGAGTTGAGGTCGGTGGAGTTCCAGGGGGCCCACGAGGCAGGGGCGCGCCGCCCACCCTCGTGGACACTGTGTGGGCCCCCTGGCCTTGATTTTTTCGCCAGTATTTTTTATTAATTCCAAAAATAAGTTCTGTGGAGTTTCAGGTCATTCCGAGAACTTTTATTTCTACACAATAATAACACCATGGCAGTTCTGCTGAAAACAGCGTCAGTCCGGGTTAGTTCCATTCAAATCATGCAAGTTAGAGTCCTAAACAAGGACAAAAGTGTTTGGAAAAGTAGATACGACAAAGATGTATCAACTCCCCCAAGCTTAAACCTTTGCTTGCCCTCAAGCAATTCAGTTGATAAACTGAAAGTGATAAAGAAAAACTTTTACAAACTCTATTTGCTCTTGTTGTTGTAAATATGTAAAGCCAACATTCAAGTTTTCAGCAAATATTGTGAACTAACCATATTCACAATAACACTTAGGTCTCATATTTACTCATATCAATGGCATAATCAACTAGCGACCAATAATAATAAAACTCGGATGACAACACTTTCTCAAAATAATCATAATATGATATAACAAGATGGTATCGCTAGCCCTTTCTAAGACCGCAAAACATAAATGCAGAGCACCTTTAAAGATCAAGGACTGACTAAACATTGTACTTCATGGTAAAAGAGATCCAGTCATACTCAATATAAATTAACAGTAATGCATGCAAATGACAACGATGCTCCCCAACTGGTGCTTTTTACTAAGATGATGATGACTCAACATAAAAGTAAATAGATAGGCCCTTCGTAGAGGGAAGTAGGGATATGTAAAGGTGCCAGAGCTCGATTTTGAAATAGAGATAAATAATATTTTGGGCGGTATACTTTCATTGTCAACATAACAACCAAGAGATCTCGATATCTTCCATTCTACACAAATTATAGGTGGTTCCCAAACAGAATGGTAAAGTTTATACTCCCCCTCCACCAACAAGCATCAATCCATGGCTTGCCCGAAACAACGGGTGCCTCCAACTAACAACAATCCTGGGGGAGTTTGTTTGCAATTATTTTGATTTGATTTGAGCAAGGGACTGGGCATCTAGGTGACCAACCATTTTCTCGTGAGTGAGGAGCGGAGTCCACTCTTCTTGAGAATAACCCGCCTAGCATGGAAGATACAAACATCCCTAGTTGATACATGAGCTGTTCGAGCATACAAAACATAATTTCATTTGAAGGTTTGGAGTTTGGCACATAGAAATTTACTTGGAACGGTGGGTAGATACCGTATATAGGAAGGTATGGTGGACTCATGTGGAATAACTTTGGGGTTTATGGATTTGGGATGCACAAGCAGTATGCCCGCTTAGTACAAGTGAAGGCTAGAAAAAGACTGGGGAGCGAGCAACTAGAGAGCGACAACAGTCATGAACATGCATTAAAATTAATCAACACTGAGTGCAAGCATGAGTAGGATATAATCCACCATGAACCTAAATATCATGGAGGCTATGTTGATTTTGTTTCAACTACATGCGTGAACATGTGCCAAGTCGAGCGACTCGAATCATTCAGAGGAGGATACCACCCTATCATACCACATCACAACTATTTTAGTAGCATGTTGGCACGCAAGTTAAACCATTATAGACTCCTAGCTAATTAAGCATGGCATAAGCAACTATACTCTCTAATTGTCATTGCAAACATGTTTATTCATAATAAGTTGAATCGGGAATGATGAACTAATCATATTTACAAAAACAAGATAGGTTGAGTTCATACCAGCTCCTCTTATCTCAATTAGTCCATCATATATCATCATTATTGCCTTTCACTTGCATGACCGAACGATGTGGATTATAATAATAGTGACTGCATTGGATTAAGATGGAATCTGCAAGCATTCAATACAAGGGAGAAGACAAGGCAATATGGGCTCTTGGTTAAATCAATCAATAATGCATAAAAGAGCCACTCAACAATTTCATCATGGTCTTCTCCTCTCGACCCCCAAAGAAAAGAAAAGAAATAAAACTATTTACACGGGAAAGCTCCTAACAAGCGAAAGAAGAACGAGAAATCTTTTTGAGTTCTTTTAATTACTACTACAGGCATGGAAAGTAAACTAGCTAAAAGCTATAACTATTTTTTTGGTTTTTCTTAAGGTTATTCAAACACACAAGAAGAAAGCAAGAAAAGAAAATAAACTAGCATGGATAGTACAATGAAAAAGTATGAGCACCTATAACTAGAATGAGTGTGTGAACATGAATGTAATGTCGGTGAGAAATACATACTCCCCCAAGCTTAGGCTTTTGGCCTAAGTTGGTCTATGCCCATGGATTAAAGTTGTAGCTGGGGTTGTATCGAGATGCAGCCTCTATTGCCTCATGAGCTGCAGCTTGGAGGTGGGCTGCCTCCGTCCTCCTCTCATATTCATTCGCCGCCTCCCTGGTTATAAAGTGTCTCCCTTTTGCCTGAAAGTCAAAGAAAGTAGGAGAAGGAAGATCAATATGGACAATACGTTGTCTGTCAAAGATTAGTCGATACTGGAGGAACTGTTCATTCCTCTCAAGAAACTGATGGCTAACCATGGCATTATAATCTAAATAAGCAGGAAGCAACTCTCTATCATTTTCATGTATGGGTATCCCAAGATAATTAGCTACACGAGTTGCATAAATCCCACCAAACAAGTGTCCACATGTACCATTAAGATGCAGCCTTCGCGCAACGATGGCCCCCCAAGTTATATTATCTTTCTCCTACCACAACACTCTTAAGAACACTAAGATCCAGAACACACATGTGACATGCCTCGTCCTTGCCATTTATGCATCTACCTATAAAGAGAGCGAAATAATGTATAGCAGGAAAATGGATGCTCCCTATGGTAGCTTGTATTATTTCTCTGGATTCCCCCATAGTGATACTAGCAAGAAAATCTTTAAATTCAGATTTGCGAGGGTCACTAGCACTACCCCATTGCAGGAGTTTACAAGCAGTATTAAAATCTTCTAAGTCCATGGTATAAGATTTATTATAAAGATCAAATAGGACAGTGTGAGAATTGCATGAAGATGTAAATTTGAACCTTCTCACAAAAGAGTCAGTTAAGTGGTAATACCGAGGGCACTCATCTAGCATGAAGCCCTCGAGGTCGGTACTATGCACACATGCGTCAAATTCCTCCTTAATTCCTGCTCGGACTATGAAATCTTCTGAAGGCCATTCATAAGGACGCACTTGAGCTTCCCTCGGTGGTTCATCGTCTGGCTCACGTATCGCGAGCCTTGGTCCTTGCTTCCTTGAAGAACCACCTTGCTATATTTTCCTATGCATTTTTCTGAAAAATTTCTGGAATTTTTAGTGACTCAAAATAAAAATGTAACAAACTCAATAAAACTGATAGCAACTACTCCTACAAGTGCCTAGAGACTACATCATGCATTAGAACTACTTGGGACCAAATAAATTTGACATGCAAGCTCAAGAACAGGGTCACCTTAGCAGTAAAAACTTGCAATGAATAAAGCATTAGACAAAAACTAATTGGACCATTGGAGGAGTCACATACCGAAGAACAATCCCCCAAAGCAGTTTTGTGAATGGAGCTTTGAGCAAGGAGATCGAAAATGGCAGCAAGTTGAGCTAGAACTCGTGCTTGAGCTGGTTGGTGATTTTTTTGGAGGAAGAAGGAGTGTGTGGGTGCAGGAATGATTGGAGGGGGGCTACCAGGGGCCCACGAGTCAGGGGCGCGCCCTCGACCCTCGTGGCCAGGTGCTTGCCCCCTCTGGTGTTCTTAGTGCCATATAACTTAAATATTCTAGAAAAAAATCATATTTCATTTTCAGGGCATTTGGAGAACTTTTATTTTTGGGGTATTTTTTCTTGCAAGGATAATTCAGAAAACAGACAGAAAATACTATTTTTGCTTTATTAAATCTAAATAACAGAAAGTAAAAGGAGGGTATAGAGAGTTGTGCTTTCTAACTTCTTCCATCTCATGCCCATCAAAAGGAACCCACTAACAAGGTTGATCAAGTCTTGTTAACAAATTCATTCCGAATTTCATGAAACCGGATAATTTTTGAATAACACTAGGTTACCTCAACGGGGATATGTACATCCCCAACGATAAGAATATCATATTTCTTCTTGACAGTAGGGAGAGGAAATTCAGAACCTCCAATAGTAATAGTTGGAATCTTTCCAATAGAATTTATACTATGGACTTGAGGTTGTTTCCTCGGAAAGTGTACCGTATGCTCATTACCATTAACATGAAAAGTGATATTGCCTTTGTTGTAATCAATAACAACCCCTACAATATTCAAAAAGGGTCTACCAAGGATAATCGACATACTATCATCCTCGGGAATATCAAGAATAACAAAGTCTGTTAAAATAGTAACGTTAGCAACCACAACAGGCACATCCTCACAAATACCGACAGGTATAGCAATTGATTTATCGGCCATTTGCAAAGATATTTCAGTAGGTGTCAATTTATTCAATTCAAGTCTACGATATAAAGAGAGAGGCATAACACTAATACCGGCTCCAAGATCACATAAAACAGTTTTAACATAGTTTCTTTTAATGGAGCATGGTATAGTTGGTACTCCTGGATCTCCTAGTTTCTTAGGTATTCCACCCTTAAACGTATAATTAGCAAGCATGGTGGAAATTTCAGCTTCCGGTATCTTTCCTTTGTTAGTCACAATATCTTTCATGTACTTAGCATAAGGATTCGTCTTAAGCATATCAGTCAAACGCATACGCAAAAAGATAGGTCTAATCATTTCAGCAAAGCGCTCAAAATCCTCATCATCCTTTTTCTTGGATGGTTTAGGAGGAAAATGCATGGGTTTCTGAACCCATGGTTCTGTTTCTTTACCGTGTTTCCTAGCAATGAAGTCTCTCTTATCATAACATTGATTCTTTGATTGTGGGTTATCAATATTAACAGCAAGTTCAATTTCTACATTATTATTATTGCTAGGTTGAGCGTCAACATGAACATCATTATGAACATTATCACTAGGTTCATGTTCATCACCAGATTGTGTTTCAGCATTAGAGATAGAAATATCATTAGGATTCTCAGGTGTGTCTACAACAGGTTCACTAGAAGCATGCAAAGTCCTATCATTTTTCTTCTTCTTCTTTTTAGAAGGACTAGGTGCATCATCATTAGTTCTCTGAGAATCTTGTTCAATTCTCTTAGGGTGGCCCTCAGGATACAAAGGTTCCTGAGTCATCCTACCACCTCTAGTCATAACTCTAACAACATTATCATTTTTCCTATTGAGGGAGTCCTGGATTAGGGGGTGACCGGATGGCCGGACTATGACCTTTGGCCGGACTCCCAGACTATGAAGATACAAGATTGAAGACTCCGTCCCGTGTCCGGATGGGACTTTCCTTGGCGTGGAAGGCAAGCTTGGCGATACGATATGAAGATCTCCTCCCATTGTAACCGACTCTGTGTAACCCTAGCCCTCTCCGGTGTCTATATAAACCGGAGAGTTTTAGTCCATAGGACGAATAACAATCATACAATAGGCTAGCTTCTAGGGTTTAGCCTCTCTGATCTCGTGGTAGATCTACTCTTGTACTACCCATATCATCAATATTAATCAAGCAGGAGTAGGGTTTTACCTCCATCGAGAGGGCCCGAACCTGGGTAAAAACATCGTGTCCCTTGTCTCCTGTTACCATCCGCCTAGACGCATAGTTCGGGACCCCCTACCCGAGATCCGCCAGTTTTGACACCGACATTGGTGCTTTCATTGAGAGTTCCTCTGTGTCGTCGCCTTTAGGCCCGATGGCTTCTTCGATCATCAATCACGATGCGGTCTAGGGTGAGACCTTTCTCCCCGGACAGATCTTCATATTCGGCGACTTAGCACTGCGGGCCAACTCGTTTGGCCATCTGGAGCAGATCGAGCCCCTGGCCATCAGGTCAGGTTTGGAAGCTTAAATTACACGGCCGACATCCGCGGGGACATGATCTTCGACGGATTTGAGCCATGGCCGAGCACGCCGCACTGTCACGATGGGCATGATTTAGCTCTGCCACCGGACAACGCCCAGAGGGTCGCTCAGATGTCCACTCCGACCATTAGCTCGGAGCCTACTGCACTAGTCGGGGATGGACGGTTGGACGCCACCCCGGGAGCGGCAATCTCTATGGCGATAGAGCCGAATACCAGCCTAGTCCTTTGCAGAGCCCATGACTCTAAGGTGTCGGACTCCGTTCCAGACTCCGTATATCCCGCACCTCTTCCGGTCGAACCCGATTGGGCTCCGATCATGGAGTTCACCGCCACGGGCATCTTTCAGCACTCGCCCTTTGGCGATATCCTGAATTCACTAAAGTCTCTCTCTTTGTCAGGAGAGCCCTGGCCGAACTACGGTCAGCAGGGTTGGGATACAGATGACGAAGAAATTCGAGGCCCACCCACCACCCACTTCATAGCCACTGTCGATGATTTAACCGACATGCTCGACTTCGACTCTGAAGACATCGACGGTATGGACGCCGATGAAGGAGACGACCAAGAACCAACACCTATAGGGAACTGGAAAGCCACCTCGTCATATGACATATACATGGTGGACACCCCCAAAGCAGGGATGGCGAGGGAAAAATGGAGGATAACCCCTCCAAGAAGCAACCCAAGCGCCGACGTCGGTGGCGCCGCTCTAAGTCCCGCCAAAGCAAAAACGGCGATTCCGGCACCGGAGATAACAACACGCCAGACAGTGCCGAAGACAACCCCCTCTAGCAGGATTCAGTGCAGGAGGACGAAGGAGCCAGCCCTCATGAGAGAGCGGCCGACAGAGAGGTTGAGGACGACAACTATATGCCTCCCTCCGAAGACGAGGCAAGCCTCGATGACGACGAATTCGTTGTGCCAGAGGATCCCGTCGAACAAGAGCGTTTCAAATGCAGGCTTATGGCCACGGCAAGCAGCCTCAAGAAAAAACAGCAACAGCTTAGAGCTGACCAAGACTTGCTAGCCGACAGATGGACCGAAGTCCTTGCGGCCGAAGAGTATAAACTCAAACGCCCCTCCAAGAGCTACCCAACGCGCAGGCTGCTACCCCAACTTGAGGAGGAAGCAACTAAACCTACATCACCAGCGTATGATGCACCCGATCGGCCACCCCGTGGCCGCGATAGAGAGGCCTTCAGGCCCTCGACCCAAGCCGCACCCCGGCACCGCTCAAAACATACCAGGGTACGGGGAGACGCAACAGACCTGTGAGACATATTGGAGAATAAGGCAAGGCAAACAAGATCGATCTACGGATCGCATGGGCGCCCCGCTTCACGTGACGCTGCGTCGTGATATAGCCCAGTACAGGGGCGCCGCACATCCACTATGCTTCACAGAAGAAGTAATGGATCATCAAATCCCCGAGGGCTTTAAACCCGTAAACATCGAATCATACGATGGCACAACAGATCCTGCGGTATGGATCGAGGATTATCTCCTTCATATCCACATGGCCCGTGGTGATGATCTACACGCCATCAAATACCTCCCTCTCAAGCTTAAAGGACCAGCTCGACATTGGCTTAACAGCCTGCCAGCAGAGTCAATTAGTTGTTGGGAGGACCTAGAATCCGCATTCCTTGACAACTTCCAGGGCACTTATGTGCGACCACCAGACGCCGATGACCTAAGCCACATAATCCAGCAGCCAGAGGAATCGGCCAGGCAATTCTGGACACGGTTCCTAACCAAGAAGAATCAAATAGTTGACTGTCCGGACACCAAGGCCCTCGCAGCCTTCAGGCACAACATCCGAGACGAATGGCTTGCCCGGCACCTAGGACAGGAAAAGCTGAAATCTATGGCAGCCCTCACGATACTCATGATCCTCTTTTGTACGGGAGAAGACAGCTGGCTAGCTCATAGCAATAACATAACCAAGAGCCCTGGCAATTCGGATACCAAGGATAATAACGGCAGGTCACGTCGCAACAAGCATAAGCGCCGCATTAACAGCGATAATACTGAAAATACGGCAGTCAATGCCGGATTCAGAGGCTCTAAACCCGGTCAACGGAAGAAGCCATTCAAAAGAAAGTCTCCGGGCCCATCCAGCTTAGACCGGATACTCGATCGCTCGTGCCAGATACACGGCACCCCCGAACAGCCAGCCAACCACACCAACAGGGATTGTTGGGTGTTCAAGCAGGTAGGCAAGTTAAGTGCCGAAACCGGAGACAAGGGGCTGCATAGCGATGACCAGGACGAGCCCCGGCCGCCGAACAACAAAGGACAGAAGGGATTCCCCCCGCAAGTTCGGACGGTGAACATGATATACGCAACGCACATCCCCAAAAGGGAGCGGAAGCATGCTCTCAAGGACGTCTATGCGTTGGAGCCAGTCGCCCCAAAGTTCAACCCGTGGTCCTCCTTCCCGATCACTTTTGATCGAAGGGACCACCCCACTAGCATTCGTCACGGCGGATTCGCTGCATTGGTCCTAGACCCAATTATCGACGGATTTCACCTCACCAGAGTCCTAATGGACGGCGGCAGCAGCCTGAACCTGCTTTATCAGGATACAGTGCGAAAAATGGGCATCGATCCCTCAAGGATTAAATCCACAAAGACAACCTTCAAAGGCGTCATACCAGATGTAGAAGCCAGCTATACAGGCTCGGTTACACTCGAAGTGGTCTTCGGATCCCCGGATAATTTCTGAAGCGAAGAGTTAATCTTCGACATATTCCCATTCCGCGGTGGCTATCACGCCCTGCTCGAACGAAGCGCATTTACAAAATTCAACGCGGTGCCGCACTACGCATATCTCAAGCTCAAGATGCCAGGACCTCGCGGAGTCATCACGTTAAATGGAAATACCGAACGCTCTCTCCGAACGGAGGAGCACACGGCATCCCTGGCGGCAGAAGTACAGAGTAGCCTCTCAAGGCAATTCTCCAATCCAGATGTTAAACGTCCGGACAACGTCAAGCGAGCCCGAAGTAACCTACAACAAATCCGGCTGGCACGTTCCGAGCAAGCATAGTAGTGCGGCCCCAACCCCAGCCCTCGCCAAATGGTTTTATCGGTACCACGCGTACATAATTACACCTTAGAGATACCATGGGCATAAGGGGAGGGGCACAACTATGGCACGCCCAGAATGCGGCTCAACCGCACTAAGGGGCTCCCTATTCCGCCGTTTCCTTTTTACACACTTTCAGGACCCAACACACGATGCAACAGCCAGGGAGAGAACAAGCCGCGTCAAATGTCCAGGTGGTCTCTATAACGAGCTTAATACCTGTTTTACTTAAAATCCCGCAGCTTGCCCCTGGAGGGGAACATGTCAAATAATCCCATCTCTTGCTTATCGCACTACTTGTATCGTTCTACTTTCGCGGCAGCCCTTTTTTAATAAACAATACATAGCTCTTATCTATTATTGTACTCATCTATTTTCTGTATACACAAATATGTTCAGTCATGACATTCTGCAACCGTACACTTTGGTACGGCCAATACACCAGGGGCTTAAACACCCCATAACATGGTGTGAGAAGACCAACCACTCTCATGAGTGTGACACCCCGAACTTATAGCACTATATGCATCGGCTCCGAATCATGTCTTTGGTCAATAGTTGGGTTTGCCTGGCTCCCATGTTTTGGTACCTTATGTTCCACAATGTTGGCTAAGGTAGCGCTAGGAGAACTACTGCGATTGTGCCCCAGTTGAGCTAGGTTAACACCTCAGTAGAGAAAGCTAAAACTGACCGTCATGATAGTGCGAGAGACCGGTCGCTGTTCGCGAGGTTTTTCGAGTCCTTACAGACTTATGCCGCTTAGAGCGAGGAACCGGACTTATCCGGCCTAGGTGTGGATAGCGCCCCAAACTCGGTCTTCCGAATACTAGGGGCTTCGCCGCAATTTAAAATTATAGAATTCTATGGCTAAGTGAGAGTGATAAAGCATTATAAGTCCGACGGCCTGGTTCGTTGTGCTGAGCGCCTCCCTAGATGGACCCAAGAATGGGAACAAGAGCACTCAGGTTTATCCCGAACACCCCAGTACTCGTGGCATGGGGGTCGAAGCCGACGACTTGCATCTCTCAGATTTGATAAACGGCCGCACAGAAGGTAATATTTTAAATTAACAAGCGTTGCTTAACGCACATGAACAAAGTTTTTAGCGTACAGGATAACAAAGGCGAGTCTACTCAAAAATTACATCTTTGGAGCACTCATCCGCTATACGGCGAGCACCCTTCAGGACGCCCTTATAATACATCTCGGGCGTGCGATACTCCTTGCCCGGCAGTGGCGCGTCCGTCAAAAGCTTCTCCGCGTCCAGCTTGCCCCGGTGCACTTTAGCACGGGCAAGGGCCCGACGGGCACCTTCAATGCAGACGGAGCGCTTGATGACCTCAATCCACGGACAAGCATCCACCAGCCGCCGCACCAGACCGAAGTAGCTCCCAGGCATGGCTTCCCTAGGCCATAGTCGAACTATGAGGCCCTTCATGGCCTGTTCGGCCACCTTGTGGAGCTCGACCAGCTGCTTTAGCTGGTCGCTCAGGGGCACCGGATGCTCGGCCTCAGCATACTGGGACCAGAAAACCTTTTCCATCGAGCTCCCCTCCTCGGCTCGGTACAACGCGGCAACATCACACACACTACGGGGCAGATCGGCGAACGCTCCTGGAGAGCTCCGGATTCGGGTAAGTAATAGATAATTTACTTTTACATGCTTACTTTGCATAAATAATGCCTTACCCGCCGCTATTTTCTTTATCGCCTCGATCTCCTGGAGGGCCTTCTGGGCTTCGGCCCTAGCGTTTTTGGCACTCTCAAGAGCCAAGGCGAGCTCGAACTCTCGAGTCTTCGAGTCATGATCCAAACTCTCGTGTTTTTCCATGAGAGCCTGGAGCTCTTGTCGCACCTCCGCCACCCGCGCCTCCTGCTTCTCTTGCTCGGTGCGCTCCAAGGCCGCACTGTTCTCGGCCTTGGACACCGCCTCCTTCAGGGTCGCCACCTTGGTCGTGGCCCCTGCAACATTTACGTTGGTCCTGTCATTATTTGCAACCAAGTATTTCTATATACATTTACATGCGGTACTACGTACCCTCTTTATCCTCGAGCTGCTTCTTGGCACGGCCGAGCTCGCTCTCGGGCCGCTCGAGGCTTTCTTTCAATGCATTGACCTCCGCAGTCAGTGCGGCAGAGGTCAGCAGCGCAGCCTGCATTCCCATATTGACATATTTTTATTAGACTCCTGCGTATATCTTTTTAGATCCTCAGCTCGGCTATTCTTTCCGAACGCCGAACTGAGCATCAGGGGCTACTGTCTATGCGGTAACATTTTTATATGTTTTTGAACACATACCTCAAAGCCTGTTAACAGGCTTGTACAGGCTTCTATCAGCCCGCTCTTGGCGGACTGAACCTTCTGAATCACCGCACTCATAACAGCGCGGTGTTCCTCGTCGATGGAGGCGCCGTTAAGCTGTTGGGGAACGTTGCAGAAAATTAAAATTTTTCCTACGGTTTCACCAAGATCCATCTATGAGTTCATCTAAGCAATGAGTCATGGGAGAGAGATTGCATCTACATACCACTTTGTAGATCGCGTGCGGAAGCGTTCAAGGGAACGGGGATGATGGAGTCGTACTCGTCGTGATCCAAATCACCGATGACCAAGTGCTGAACGGACAGCACCTCCGCGTTCAACACACGTACGGAACGGACGACGTCTCCTCCTTCTTGATCCAGCAAGGGGGAAGGAGAGTTTGAGGAAGAAGGCTCCAGCAGCAGCACGACGGCGTGGTGTTGGTGGAGAGGCAGTACTCCGACAGGGCTTCGCCAAGCACTTAACGGAGGAGGAGAGGTATTGGGGAGGGGAGGGGCTGCGCCTTGGATTAGGTGTTCAGCCCTCCCCTCGCCCCAATATTTATAGGGGAAGGGGGAAGGGGGCCGGCCCCCTCTAGATGAGATCTAGAGGGGGGGGGCGGCCAGGGAGGGGGGCTTGCCCCCCCAAGCAAGGGGGGCGCCCCCACTAGGGTTCCCCCCCAACCCTAGGCGCATGGGCCCAAGGGGGGGGCGCCCAGCCCACTAGGGGCTGGTTCCCTGCCCCTTGCGGCCCATGTGGCCCTCCGAGAGGGGTGGCCCCTCCCGGTGGACCCCCGGAACCCCTCCGGTGGCCCCGGTACAATACCGATATGCCCCCGAAACTTTCCGGTGTCTGCATGACAACTTCCCATATATAAATCTTCACCTCCGGACCATTCCGGAACTCCTCGTGACGTCCGGGATCTCATCCGGGACTCCGAACAACATTCGGTAATCACATACAAGTCTTCTTAATAACCCTAGCGTCACCGAACCTTAAGTGTGTAGACCCTACGGGTTCGGGAGACATGCAGACATGACCGAGACGGCTCTCCAGTCAATAACCAACAGCGGGATCTGGATACCCATGTTGGCTCCCACATGCTCCTCGATGATGTCATCGAATGAACCACGATGTCGAGGATTCAATCAACCCCATGTACTATTCCCTTTGTCAGATGGTATGTTACTTGCCCGAGATTCAATTGTCGGTATCCCAATACCTCGTTCAGTCTCGTTACCGGCAAGTCACTTTACTCGTACCGTAATGCATGATCCCGTGACCAGACACTTGGTCACTTTGAGCTCATTATGATGATGCACTACCGAGTGGGCCCAGTGATACGTCTCCGTCATACGGAGTGACAAATCCCAGTCTCGATCCGTGTCAACCCAACGGACACTTTCGGAGATACCTGTAGTGCACCTTTATAGTCACCCAGTTACATTGTGACGTTTGGTACACCCAAAGCACTCCTACGGCACCCGGGAGTTACACGATCTCATGGTCTAAGGAAGAGACACTTGACATTTGGAAAAGCTCTAGCAAAACGAACTACACGATCTTGTGCTATGCTTAGGATTGGGTCTTGTCCATCACATCATTCTCGTAATGATGTGATCCCGTTGTCAACGACATCTAATGTCCATAGTCAGGAAACCATGACTATCTGTTGACCAACGAGCTAGTCAACTAGAGGCTTACTAGGGACGTATTGTGGTCTATGTATTCACACGTGTATTACGATTTCCGGATAATACAATTATAGCATGAATAAAAGACAATTATCATGAACAAGGAAATATAATAATAATCCTTTTATTATTGCCTCTAGGGCATATTTCCAACAGTCTCCCACTTGCACTAGAGTCAATAATCTAGTTACATTGTGATGAATCGAACACCCATAGAGTTCTGGTGTTGATCATGTTTTGCTCGCGAGAGAGGTTTAGTCAACGGATCTGCGACATTCAGATCCGTATGTACTTTGCAAATATCTATGTCTCCATCTTGAACATTTTCACGGATGGAGTTGAAACGACGCTTGATGTGCCTGGTCTTCTTGTGAAACCTGGGCTCCTTGGCAAGGGCAATAGCTCCAGTGTTGTCACAGAAGAGTTTGATCAACCCCGACGCATTGGGTATGACTCCTAGGTCGGTGATGAACTCCTTCACCCATATTGCTTCATGCGCTGCCTCCGAGGCTGCCATGTACTCCGCTTCACATGTAGATCCCGCCACGACGCTCTGCTTGCAGCTGCACCAGCTTACTGCCCCACCATTCAACATATACACGTATCCGGTTTGTGACTTAGAGTCATCCAGATCTGTGTCGAAGCTAGCGTCGACGTAACCCTTTATGACGAGCTCTTCGTCACCTCCATAAACGAGAAACGTGTCCTTTGTCCTTTTCAGGTACTTCAGGATATTCTTGACCGCTGTCCAGTGTTCCTTGCCGGGATTACTTTGGTACCTTCCTACCAAACTTACGGCAAGGTTTACATCAGGTCTAGTACACAGCATGGCATACATAATAGATCCTATGGCTGAGGCATAGGGGATGACACTCATCTCTTCTTTATCTTTTGCCGTGGTTGGGCATTGAGCCGAGCTCAATCTCACACCTTGCAATACAGGCAAGAACCCTTTCTTGGACTAATCCATTTTGAACTTCTTCAAAATCTTATCAAGGTATGTGCTTTGTGAAAGACCTATGAGGCGTCTCGATCTATCCCTATAGATCTTGATGCCTAATATGTAAGCAGCTTCTCCAAGGTACTTCATTGAAAAACACTTATTCAAGTAGGCCTTAATGCTGTCCAAGAATACTATATCATTTCCCATCAAAAGTATGTCATCTACATATAATATGAGAAATGCTACAGAGCTCCCACTCACTTTCTTGTAAACGCAGGCTTCTCCATAAGTCTGCATAAACCCAAACGCTTTGATCATCTCATCAAAGCGAATGTTCCAACTCCGAGATGCTTGCACCAGCCCATAAATGGATCACTGGAGCTTGCACACTTTGTTAGCATTCTTAGGATCGACAAAACCTTCCGGCTGCATCATATACAGCTCTTCCTTAAGATAGCCGTCAAGGAATGCCGTTTTGACGTCCATCTGCCATATCTCATAATCATAGTATGCGGCAATTGCTAACATGATTCGGACGGACTTAAGCTTCGCTACGGGAGAGAAAGTCTCATCGTAGTAAATCCCTTGAACTTGCCGATAACCCTTAGCGACAAGTCGAGCTTTATAGATGGTGACATTACCATCCGTGTTCGTCTTCTTCTTAAAGATCCATTTGTTTTCTAGCGCTCGCCGATCATCGGGCAAGTCAGTCAAAGTCCATACTTTGTTTTCATACATGGATTCTATCCCGGATTGCATGGCTTCTAGCCATTTGTTGGAATCTGGGCCTACCATCGCTTCTTCATAGTTCGAAGGTTCACTGTTGTCTAACAACATGACTTTCCAGGACAGGGTTGCCATACCACTCTGGTGTGGAACGTGTCCTTGTGGACCTACGAAGTTCAGTAGCAACTTGATCCGAAGTACCTTGATCATCATCATTAATTTCCTCTCCAGTCGGTGTAGGCATCACAGGAACGTTTTCCTGAGCTGCACAACTTTCCGGTTCAAGAGGTAGTACTTCATCGAGTTCTACTTTCCTCCCACTTACTCCTTTCGAGAGAAACTCTTTTTCCAGAAAGGATCTGTTCTTGGCAACAAAGATCTTGCCCTCGGATCTTAAGTAGAAGGTATACCCAATGGTTTCCTTAGGGTATCCTATGAAGACGCATTTTTCCGACTTGGGCTCGAGCTTTTCAGGTTGAAGTTTCTTGACATAAGCATCGCATCCCCAAACTTTTAGAAACGACAGCTTAGGTTTCTTCCCAAACCATAATTCATACGGTGTCGTCTCAACGGATTTAGACGGTGCCCTATTTAAAGTGAATGTAGCTGTCTCTAGAGCGTATCCCCAAAATTATAGCGGTAAATCGGTAAGAGACATCATAGATCGCACCATATCCAATAGAGTGCGATTATGATGTTCAGACACACCATTACACTGAGGTGTTCTAGGCGGCGTGAGTTGTGAAACGATTCCACATTTTCTTAAGTGTGTACCAAATTCGTGACTTAAATATTCTCCTCCACGATCCGATCGTAAGAATTTTATCTTTCGGTCACGTTGATTCTCTACTTCATTCTGAAATTCCTTGAACTTTTCAAAGGTCTCAGACTTATGTTTCATCAAGTAGACATACCCATATCTACTCAAGTCATCAGTGAGAGTGAGAACATAACGATATCCTCCGCGAGCCTCAACGCTCATTGGACCGCACACATCGGTATGTATGATTTCCAATAAGTTGGTTGCTCACTCCATTGTTCCGGAGAACGGAGTCTTGGTCATTTTACCCATGAGGCATGGTTCCCACGTGTCAAATGATTCATAATCGAGAGAATCTAAAAGTCCATCAGTATGGAGCTTCTTCATGCGCTTGACACCTATGTGACCAAGGCGGCAGTGCCACAAGTATGTGGGACTATCGTTATCAACTTTACATATTTTGGTATTCACACTATGAATATGTGTAACATTACGTTCGAGATTCATTAAGAATAAACCATTGACCATCGGGGCATGACCATAAAACATATCTCTCATATAAATAGAACAACCATTATTCTCGGATTTAAATGAGTAGCCATCTCGTATCAAACGAGATCCAGATACAATGTTCATGCTCAAACTTGGCACTAAATAACAATTATTGAGGTTTAAAACTAATCTCGTAGGTAAATGTAGAGGTAGCGTGCCGACGGCGATCACATCGACCTTGGAACCATCCCCGACGCGCATCATCACCTCGTCCTTCGCCAGTCTCCGCTTATTCTGCAGCTCCTGCTATGAGTTACAAATGTGAGCAACGGCACCGGTATCAAATACCCAGGAGTTACTATGAGTACTGGTAAGGTACACATCAATTACATGTATATCAAATATACCTTTAGTGTTGCCGGCCTTCTTGTCTGCTAAGTATTTGGGGCAGTTCCGCTTCCAGTGACCCTTCCCCTTGCAATAAAAGCACTCAGTCTCAGGCTTGGGTCCATTCTTTGACTTCTTCCCGGCAACTGGCTTACCGGGCGCGGCAACATCTTTGCCGTCCTTCTTGAAGTTCTTCTTACCCTTGCCCTTCTTGAACTTAGTGGTCTTATTGACCATCAACACTTAATGTTCTTTCTTGATTTCAACCTCTGCTGACTTCAGCATTGAAAATACTTCAGGAAGGGTCTTCACCATCCCCTGCATATTGTAGTTCAACACAAAGCTCTTGTAGCTCGGTGGGAGCGACTGAAGGATTCTGTCAATGACCGCCTCTTCAGGGAGGTTGATCTCCAACTGGGACAGGCGGTTGTACAACCCAGACATTTTGAGTATGTGCTCATCGACAGAACTGTTTTCCTCCATCTTACAACTACAGAACTTGTCGGAGACTTCATATCTCTCGACCCGGGCATGAGCTTGGAAAACCATTTTCAGCTCCTCGAACATCTCATATGCTCCGTGCTTCTCAAAACGCTTTTGGAGCCCGGGTTCTAAGCTGTAAAGCATGCCGCACTGAACGAGGGAGTAATCATCAGCACGTGATTGCCAAGTGTTCACAACGTCTTGGTTCTCCGGGATGGGTGCTTCACCTAGCGGTGCATCTAGGACATAATATTTCTTGGCTGCTATGAGGATGATCCTCAGGTTCCGGACCCAGTCCGAATAGTTGCTGCCATCATCTTTCAGCTTGGTTTTCTCTAGGAACGCGTTGAAGTTCATATTGACATGAGCGTTGGCCATTTGATCTACAAGACATATTTTGCAAAAGTTTTAGACTAAGTTCATGATAATTAAGTTCATCTAATCAAATTATTTAATGAACTCCCACTCAGATTAGACATCCCTCTAGTCATCTAAGTGTTTACACGATCCGAGTCGACTAGGCCGTGTCCGATCATCAAGTGAGACGGACTAGTCATCATCGGTGAACATCTCCATGTTGATCATATCTTCCATACGACTCATGTTCGACCTTTCAGTCTCTGTGTTCCGAGGCCATGTCTGTACATGCTAGGCTCGTCAAGTTAACCCTAAGTGTTCTGCATGTGTAAATCTGTCTTACACCCGTTGTATGTGAACTTAAGGATCTATCACACCCGATCATCACGTGGTGCTTCGAAACGACGAACTTTAGCAACGGTGCACAGTTAGGGGGAACACTTTCTTGAAATTATTATAAGGGATCATCTTATTTACTACCGCCATTCTAAGTAAACAAGATGCATAAAACATAATAAACATCACATGCAATTATATAGTAGTGACATGATATGGCCAATATCATATAGCTCCTTCGATCTCCATCTTCGGGGCTCCATGATCATCTTCGTCACCGGTATGACACCATGATCTCCATCATCATGATCTCCATCATTGTGTCTTCATGAAGTTGTCACGCCAACGACTACTTCTACTTCTATGGCTAACGCGTTTAGCAATAAAGTAAAGTAACTTACATGGCGTTCTTCAATGACACGCAGGTCATACAAAAAATAAAGACACCTCCTATGGCTCCTGCCGGTTGTCATACTCATCGACATGCAAGTCGTGATTCCTATTACAAGAACATGATCTCATACATCACAATATATCATTCATCATTCATCACAACTTCTGGCCATATCACATCACCTGACAATTGCTGCAAAAACAAGTTAGACGTCCTCTAATTGTTGTTGCATCTTTTACGTGGCTGCAATTGGGTTCTAGCAAGAATGTTTTCTTACCTACAAATAACCACAACGTGATTTTGTCAACTTCTATTTACCCTTCATAAGGACCCTTTTCATCTAATCCGCTCCAACTAAAGTAGGAGAGACAGACACCCGCTAGCCACCTTATGCAACTAGTGCATGTCAGTCGGTGGAACCTGTCTCACGTAAGCGTACGTGTAAGGTCGGTCCGGGCCGCTTCATCCCACAATACCGCTGAAGCAAGAAAAGACTAGTAGCGGCAAGCAAGTTGACAAGATCTACACCCACAACAAAATTGTGTTCTACTCGTGCAATAGAGAACTACGCATAGACCTAGCTCATGATGCCACTGTTGGGGAACGTTGCAAAAAATTAAATTTTTTTCTACAGTTTCACCAAGATCCATCTATGAGTTCATCTAAGCAACGAGTCATGGGAGAGAGATTGCATCTACATACCACTTTGTAGATCGCGTGCGGAAGCGTTCAAGGGAACGGGGATGATGGAGTCATACTCGTCGTGATCCAAATCACCGATGACCAAGTGCTGAACGGATAGCACCTCCGCGTTCAACACACATACGGAACGGAGGACGTCTCCTCCTTCTTGATCCAGCAAGGGGGAAGGAGAGGTTGAGGAAGAAGGCTCCAGCAGCAGCACGACGGCGTGGTGTTGGTGGAGAGGCAGTACTCCGACAGGGCTTCGCCAAGCACTTAACGGAGGAGGAGAGGTGTTGGGGAGGGGAGGGGCTGCGCCTTGGATCAGGTGTTCAGCCCTCCCCTCGCCCCTCTATTTATAGGGGAAGGGGGAAGGGGGCCGGCCCCCTCTAGATGAGATCTAGAGGGGGGGGGGGGCGGCCAGGGAGGGGGGCTTGCCCCCCAAGCAAGGGGGGCGCCCCCACTAGGGTTCCCCCCCAACCCTAGGCGCATGGGACCAAGGGGGGGGGCGCCCAGCCCACCAGGGGCTGGTTCCCTGCCCCTTGCGGCCCATGTGGCCCTCCGAGAGGGGTGGCCCCTCCCGGTGGACCCCCGGAACCCCTCCGGTGGCCCCGCTACAATACCGATATGCCCCCGAAACTTTCCGGTGTCTGCATGACAACTTCCCATATATAAATCTTCACCTCCGGACCATTTCGGAACTCCTCGTGATGTCCGGGATCTCATCCGGGACTCCGAACAACATTCGGTAATCACATACAAGTCTTCTTAATAACCCTAGCGTCACCGAACCTTAAGTGTGTAGACCCTACGGGTTCGGGAGACATGCAGACATGACCGAGACGGCTCTCCGGTCAATAACCAACAGCGGGATCTGGATACCCATGTTGGCTCCCACATGCTCCTCGATGATGTCATCGAAGAACCACGATGTCTAGGATTCAATCAACCCCGTGTACTATTCCCTTTGTCACACGGTACGTTACTTGCCCAAGATTCGATCGTCGGTATCCCAATACCTCGTTCAGTCTCGTTACCGGCAAGTCACTTTACTCATACCGTAATGCATGATCCTGTGACCAGACACTTGGTCACTTTGAGCTCATTATGATGATGCACTACCGAGTGGGCCCAGTGATACCTCTCCGTCATACAGAGTGACAAATCCCAGTCTCGATCCGTGTCAACCCAACAGACACTTTCGGAGATACCTGTAGTGCACCTTTATAGTCACCCAGTTACGTTGTGACGTTTGGTACACCCAAAGCACTCCTACGGCACCCGGGAGTTACACGATCTCATGGTCTAAGGAAGAGACACTTGACATTTGGAAAAGCTCTAGCAAAACGAACTACACGATCTTGTGCTATGCTTAGGATTGGGTCTTGTCCATCACATCATTCTCCTAATGATGTGATCCCGTTGTCAACAACATCTAATGTCCATAGTCAGGAAACCATGACTATCTGTTGACCAACGAGCTAGTCAACTAGAGGCTTACAAGGGACGTATTGTGGTCTATGTATTCACACGTGTATTACGATTTCCGGATAATACAATTATAGCATGAATAAAAGACAATTATCATGAACAAGGAAATATAATAATAATCCTTTTATTATTGCCTCTAGGGCATATTTCCAACATAAGCACCTCCAGCAAATTGTCCGGCGCCTCCTGATGGACGGAGGTCGCCGACGTCGTAGGCTTGCCTTTCTTATGAAGGCGCCGCCTGTCGGACTCTGGAATCGTTGATGGTTCCGGAGCATTGTCCGGCCCGGGGCCGGACTTGGATCCCTCCGGGGCTTTACCCCCTCTGGGCCTAGAGTCCAGGAGGTCGCCTTGCGGCACCTCCAGGACCACCTCCTCCTGGTTTAGTCCCTTTCGGGACTCCACCTCGGCGTCGTTCGTAGGGAGAGGGGAGGAGGCCGTCGGAAGTGAAGCACTATTCACATCCGACGAATCCAAGGAGCCGCTCGTTGAATCGTCGAGCTGAGCCTTGGGTGGACTGCATGATCAAATACGGCGTCAGAAAATGCCAAATAATGGAGGGGCGTAGTAAGTTATTCGGATAGCCGGACACTTACGATCTTGCCAGGGGCTTGACCCTGGATGGCCATTCCTTCCTACCACCTTCGGCACCGGAGGCATAGTCCGGCAGAAGGGCTTTCCCCTTCTTGGATCCTCCGGCCTCCCCAGTTGGGGCGGCCTTTCTTTTCTTTCCTCCCCCCGTCGGAGAGGAGAGGTTTCTTATTCTTCCTCCTCCTCGTCTTCAGAGGCGGAGGGTGCTTCGGGGTTGTTGGGCAATGAACCCGACACCCCCAGGTGCCGGGAGCTCTTGCGAGTCTCTGTTGCCTTCTTCTTGGCCTTCTTCTCCGGCACCATGTGAGGTGTCGGAACCAGCAGCCCTGTCAATTGGGCGTTCGCTGGGTCTTCTGGTAAGGGAGCCAGACAGATCATCTGCCCGTACGTCTTCAGCCAGTCCTGTTAAAGGAAAGGGAGGTTAGATCCCACATAGAGTCAGACTATGAAATATAAAGGTCCCGTAACGGGTAGAGTAGCTTACCTTGTTGGCCTGGCGCCGAGAGCTGAATCCGCGATCTTCGGTAGCGGATGCGGGTGCCTCAACGACCTTAAATAGCACCTTCCAGGCATCTTCGTACGAAGTGTCGAAAAGCTTGCTCAAGGTTTGGTGTTGTGCCGGATCAAACTCCCACAATTTGAAGGCCCGCCGTTGGCATGGGAGGATCCGGCGGATGAGCATGACCTGGACTACGTTGACAAGCTTGAGATTCTTGTTCACCAGCTTTTTGACGCAGGTTTGAAGTCCGGTCAGCTCCTCCGAATCCCCCCATGTTAAGCCCGTCTCTTTCCAGGAAGTGAGCCGTGTGGGGAAGCTAGATCGAAATTCGGGGGGCCGCCGCCCATTTGGGATCACGCGGCTCGGTGATGTAGAACCACCCCGATTGCCATCCCTTTATTGTCTCCACGAAGGAGCCCTCGAGCCATAGGACGTTGGCCATCTAGCCCACCATGGCACCTCCGCACTCCACTTGGCGCCCGCCCACTACCTTTGGCTTGACATTAAAAGTCTTCAGCCATAATGCGAAGTGAGGCTGGATACAGAGGAAGGCCTCGCACACGACGATAAATGTCGAGATGTTGAGGATGAAGTTCGGGGCCAGATCGTGGAAATCCAGGCCGTAGTATAACATGAGCCCCCGGACGAACGGGTGAAGAGGAAAACCTAGTCCGCAGAGGAAATGGGGGAGAAATACAACCCTCTCATGGGGCCTAGGGGTGGGGATGAGTTGCCCCTCATTCGGAAGCCGGTGCGCGATGTCGTCAGACAAGTATCCGGCCTTCCTCAGCTTTTTGATTTGCCCCTCCGTGACGGAGGAGGCCATCCATCTACCTCCCGCTCCGGACATGATTGGAGAAGGTTGAGGTGGGAAGTGCGGGCATGGGCGTTGGAGCTCGAGCGCGCAGGGACGAATAAGCAAAGGAGGAAGAAGGCGTGAATGGAAAGGGCGGATTCTTATCCCCTTATATGGGCGGCTGAAACTACGAGCTCCCACCAGCCTAATAAAACTTGCTTATCTCCCAAGCGCCGCGGTTAATGGCGCGGTTGGGTTGCCCATGCCCGTATTGATGAGAATCCCGGAATAAGGGGACACTATCTCCGCTTTGACAAGACGTGCCAAGGAAACCGCCTCGCTAAACGCGCTGAGGTGGAGCGGTATAATGAATAAAAGCCTGGCTGTGGCGTGATGTCACGTTGCGTAATACGTCAGCAGATCTGATTGGTGCAAATATTATTCTCTCTACGGTGGAATGTGGAACTTATTTTGCAGAGTCGGACACTATCCTGGTGTTCAACATCTTCTATGAAGTATTCGGAGGAGGAACCCGCCTTGCAATGCCGAAGACAACTTGCACGCCGGACTCATCGTCATTGAAGCCTGGTTCAGGGGCCACTGAGGGAGTCCTGGATTAGGGGGTGTTCGGATGGCCGGACTATGACCTTTGGCCGGACTCCCGGACTATGAAGATACAAGATTGAAGACTCCGTCCCGTGTCCGGATGGGACTTTCCTTGGCGTAGAAGGCATGCTTGGTGATACGATATGAAGATCTCCTCCCATTGTAACCGACTCTGTGTAACCCTAGCCCTCTCCGGTGTCTATATAAACCTGAGAGTTTTAGTCCATAGGACGAATAACAATCATACCATAGGCTAGCTTCTAGGGTTTAGCCTCTCTGATCTTGTGGTAGATCTACTCTTGTACTACCCATATCATCAATATTAATCAAGTAGGAGTAGGGTTTTACCTCCATCGAGAGGGCCCGAACCTGGGTAAAAACATCGTGTCCCTTGTCTCCTGTTACCATCCGCCTAGACGCACAGTTCGGGACGCCCTACCCGAGATCCGCCGGTTTTGACACCGACACCTATCATTTAACTCATTGAGCAAATCATTTTGAGCTTTAAGCACTTGTTCTACTTGAGTGGTAACCATAGAAGCATGTTTACTAATGAGTTTAAGTTCACCCTTAACTCTAGACATATAATCACTCAAGTATCCAATCATAAAGCATTACTTTTCAATTGTCTACAAACATAAGCATTGAAGTTTTCTTGTTTAGCCATAAAGTCATCAAACTCATCCAAGCATTGGCTAGCAAACTTAGTAGATGGGATTTCAACTTTATCATATCTATAGAGAGAATTTACCTTCACTACCTGTGTTGAGTTATCAAGACCATGTATTTATTCAATAGGTGGTATATTAAGGCCATGTATTTCTTCAACATGAGGTAAATTCTTAACATCTTCAAATTTAATACCTTTTTCTTTCATAGATTTCTTTGCCTCTTGCATATCTTCAAGGCTGAGAAATAGAACACCCCTTTTCTTCGGAGTTGGCTTAGTAGTTGGCTCAGGAAGTGTCCAATTGTTTTCATTTGCCAACATATTATTCAATAGCAATTCAGCTTGATCAACTGTTCTTTCCCTGAAAACACAACCAACACAACTATCGAGGTGGTCCTTGGAAGCATCGGTTAGTCCATTATAAAAGATATCAAGTATTTGATTTTTCTTAAGAGGATGATCAGGCAAAGCATTAAGTAATTGGAGAAGCCTCCCCCGAGCTTGTGGGAGACTCTCTTCTTCAATTTGCACAAAATTATATATTTCCCTTAAAGCAGCTTGTTTCTTATGAGCGGGGAAATATTTAGCAGATAAGTAGTAAATCATATCCTGGGGACTACGCACACAACGAGGATCAAGAGAATTAAACCAAGTTTTAGCATCACCCTTTAATGAGAACGAAAATAATTTAAGGATATAGTAGTAACGAATTCTCTCATCATTAGTGAATAGGGTGGCTATATCATTCAATTTAGTAAGGTGTGCCACAACAGTTTCAGATGCATAGCCATAAAAAGGATCAGATTCAATCAAAGTAATTATCTCAGGATCGACAGAGAAATCATAATCCTTATCAGTAACAAAGATAGGTGAAGTAGGAAAAGCAGGGTCATATTTCATTGTAGCATTTAGAGAATTTTCCTTAAGCTTAGCTAGTAACTTCTTAAGATCAGATCTATCATTACAAGCAAGAAAATCTCTAGCAGTTTCTTCATCTATAACATAACCCACAGGAACAACAGGCAATTCATATTTAGGGGGAGAATCTTCATCATCACTTTCATCAATATTATCAATTTCAATAATTTCATTCTCTCTTGCCCTAGCAAGTTGTTCATCAAGAAATTCACCTAGTGGCACATTATTATCAAGTATAGAAGTAGTTTCATCATAAGTATCACGCATAGTAGAAGTGGCCTCATCAATAACACGCGACATATCAGAATTAATAGCAGAAGCAGGTTTGGGTGTCGCAAGTTTACTCAAAACAGAAGGTGAATCAAGTGCAGAGCTAGATGGCAGTTCCTTACCTCCCCTCGTAATTGAGGGAAAAATCTTAGTTCTTTCGTCTTTCAAGTTCCTCATAGTGAGCAGCAGATATAAATCCCAAGTGACTCAAATAATAGAGCTATGCTCCCCGACAACGGCGCCAGAAAATAGTCTTGATAAACCACAAGTATAGGGGATCACAATAGTTTTCGAGGATAGAGTATTCAACCCAAATTTATTGATTCGATACAAGGGGAGCCAAAGAATATTCTCAAGTATTAGCAATTGAGTTGTCAATTCAACCACACCTGGATAATTTAAAAATCTGCAGCAAAGTATTTAGTAGCAAAATAATATGGAAGTAACGGTAACAGTAGCAAAAGTAACAGTAGCAGTTTTGTAGTAATTGTAACAGTGACAACGGTAAACTAACTAAGCAAAGAGAAATATGTGAAAAGCTCGTAGGCATTGGATCAGTGATGGATAATTATGTCGGATGCGATTCCTCATGCAACAGTTATAACATAGGGTGACACAAAACTAGCTCCAGTTCATCAATGTAATGTAGGCATGTATTCCGAATATAGTCATACGTGCTAATGGAAAAGAACTTGCATGCCATCTTTTGTCCTACCCTCCCGTGGCAGCGGGGTCCTTATGTAAACTAAGGGATATTAAGGCCTCCTTTTAATAGAGTACCGGACCAAAGCATTAGCACTTAGTGAATACATGAACTCTTCATATACGGTCATCACCGGTAAGTATCCCGATTATTGTCACTTCGGGGTTAACGGATCATAACATATAATAGGTGACTATAGACTTGCAAGATAGGATCAAGAAGTCACATATATTCATGAAAACATAATAGGTTTAGATCTGAAATCATGGCACTCGGGCCCTAGTGACAAGCATTAAGCATAGCAAAGTCATACCAACATCAATCTCAGAACATAATGGATACTAGGGATCAAACCCTAACAAAACAAACTCGATTAGATGTTAAATCTCACCCAACCCATCATCGTCCAGCAAGCCTACGATGGAATTACTCACACACGACGGTGAGCATCATGAAATTGGTGATGGAGGATGGTTGATGATGACGACGACGACGGATTCCCCTCTCCGGAGCCCCGAACGGACTCTAGATCAGCCCTCCTCAGAGAGTTTAGGGCTTGGCGGCGGCTTCGTATCGTAAAACGCGATGAATCCTCCTCTCTGGGTTTTTTCTCCCCGAACGTGAATATATGGAGTTGGAGTTGAGGTCGGTGAAGCTCTAGGGGGGCCACAAGGCAGGGGGGCGCGCCCTGGGGGGGGGGCGCCCCCACCCTCGTGGACAGGGTGTGGGCCCCCTGGCCTTGATTCTTTCACCAGTATTTTTTATTAATTCCAAAAATAACTTCCGTGGAGTTTCAGGTCATTCCGAGAACTTTTATTTATACACAAAAATAACACCATGGCAGTTCTACTGAAAACAGCATCAGTCCGGGTCAGTTCCATTCAAATCATGCAAGTTAGAGTCCAAAACAAGGGCAGAAGTGTTTGGAAAAGTAGATACGACGGAGACGTATCATGGGGTTGTGCTCGGAGGGTTGGAGCTAGATGTTGATGTTCCTGGAGCTGATGCCATGACCATGAGGAAGTTTTTCTGGTCTCGAGACGGCATGGGCTGCTTGTCTCTCTATGATGACGCCGCTCTCCAGGCTATTAGCTTTCTACAGTGTCTGTATGGGTTTGTTGTTCTAGACTACAATTACAAGAGCATGATGACTTATCGAGAGCTTGCTCGTTCGGTTGTTGTCTTGGCGGCCTCGCTGGTTCGATCTTCGTTGCCCGTTGTGGCTGGTGATGTCTCTGCCGTCGTGGGTGACGTCAATGCTGCTTCGCGGCGGCAGATGCTACATGCTTGGTTGGTTTCTACGGCCTGTATTTTCTAGGAGTGTCGTTTTTTCCCGTTGGTTAGTTGATAGATCATTTTCCTGTGATGCCGCCTGATATATGTTGAGATAGTTGTGTATGAGATGAGTAGTTGGTTGTAATAACATTCGGAGATTCACTGTTCATTTATTAAATGTGTGCCTGTATCTTCTCCTTCTCCTGGCCTTGTTGCTCGTGCAGAGTATGATAAATTGTGTTCTGTCTCTCTATTGTGCCATGCTAAATTAACATGCCTGGTGTTACATGTCTTAAAATTACATTGTACCTTCTTATTGGTTTCCAATGTCTTTGGGCATGGTGTATCTCTGACGCTTACATGCCGCGTCGTCCGGACGTGGCCTGTGTTGAGGATGCTGTTGGGGTTGGTGTTGGTTTGTCGGCTGCTTGTGGACGCGGTCGTGGCCGTGCTGCTCGTGGACGTGGTCTGGCCATTGCCGGGGTGGGGGTGTTGATGTAGGGGTGCCGATCATGGGCGAGCTACTGGTGGACGTTGTCGCGCCACTACTGGGGAGGTGGCTGATGCATCTGGTGTTGGTCGTGGGCGGGCTGCCGGTGGTCGTGGACGGGGCGCTGGCCGTGGGTGGTCTGGCGCAGGGGGGTCCGGACGTGGGCTGACAGCCTGTGGCTGTGGACGGGCCCCTGGCCATGGGGTTTCTGATGCAGGTGGGGGCGGTCGTGGGCGAGCTGCCCGTGGTCGTGGACGGGCCAATGGATGTGGGGTTTGTGATGTAGGGGGTGCCTTTGCGTCCAATCCTGTTGCTGGATCTTGGCCAGGTGCTGCATGGAGGGTGTCATCTGTTGTAACGGGGCGAGGCGGCGTGACTGGCCCAAGTAGTAGGGGTGTCTGTAGACCCGTCCTTGGTCGTGGTGCTGGTCCTGAGCGTGCTGCAGGCGCTGGGTGTGCATCAGTCCTTGGGATTGCTAGGCGTTACGTGCCACGGCTGCCCGTTGGGTCTCCTTCTCGAAGCCGTACATGTGCATGCCTATCTACTTTTATTCCTTCGTTGTTTCGTTTGGTAGGCTGTTTTGCTGAGGAAGTTGATTGCTGTTTTGTTCTTGTGTTGTTAGGCGATGGTTAGTTTCCCTTTCTGAGTAGGCGACGTTTGTAAAGACCATATCCGAACCGCATGGCAATAAACAGAGCCACTTTGCAACAATGCAGGAAGCGGCTAGGAAAGATGTGGAGAGGGCATTTGGTGTCCTTCAAGCTCGTTGGGGAATTGTTCATGCCGCTGCAATGATGCGGGAATTGGAAACTTTGTGGCAACGCATGACATGTTGTGTTATTTTGCACAATATGATTATGGGGAATGACAATGATGGTGTAGCCCAAACCAATGACTTCGAAGCATCAGGAGAACCGAAAGATCGAGATGCAATTTAGCTCATGAACTTTTTGCAGATGCATCCGAATCTTCGAGATCACTCATCAGGTGCACGCGTAGCTACTCAATGATCTTGTGAAACATACGTATGTGGACCCACAGTGAAAACCAAAGAGTCGATGTTTGAGTTCTGTCTCTCTATTGGTTTTCAGCGTCTTTGGGCATGGTGTATCTCTAACGCTTACATGCCGCGTCGTCCGGACATGGCCTGTGTTGAGGATGCTGTTGGGGTTGGTGTTGGTTTGTCGACTGCTTGTGGAGGCGGTTGTGGCCGTGCTGCTCGTGGACGTGGTCGGGCCATTGCCGGGGTGGGGGTGTTGATGTAGGGGGTGCCGATCATGGGCGAGCTACTGGTGGACTTTGTCGCGCCACTACCGGGGAGGTGGCTGATGCATCTGGTGTTGGTCATGGGCGGGCTGCCGATGGTCGTGGACGGGGCGCTGGCCGTGGGTGGTCTGGCGCAGGGGGGTCCGGACGTGGGCTGATAGCCTGTGGCTGTGGACGGGCCCCTGGCCGTGGGGTTTCTGATGCAGGTGGGGGCAGTCGTGGGCGAGCTGCCCGTGGCCGTGGACGGGCCAATGGACGTGGGGTTTCTGATGCAGGGGGTGCCTTTGCGTCCAATCCTGTTGCTGGATCTCGGCCAGGTGCTGCATGGAGGGTGTCATCTGTTGTAACGGGGCGAGGCGGCGTGACTGGCCCAAGTAGTAGGGGTGTCTGTAGACCCGTCCTTGGTCGTGGTGCTGGTCCTGAGCGTGCTGCAGGCGCTGGGCGTGCATCAGTCCTTGGGATTGCTAGGCGTTACGTGCCACGGCTGCCCGCCGGGTCTCCTTCTCGAAGCCGTACATGTGCGTGCCTATCTACTTTTATTCCTTCGTTGTTTCGTTTGGTAGGCTGTTTTGCTGAGGAAGTTGATTGTTGTTTTGTTCTTGTGTTGTTAGGCGATGGTTAGTTTCCCTTTCTGAGTAGGCGAAGTTTGTAAAGACCATATCCGAACCGCATGGCAATAAACAGAGCCACTTTGCAACAATGCAGGAAGCGGCTAGGAAAGATGTGGAGAGGGCATTTGGTGTCCTTCAAGCTCGTTGGGGAATTGTTCATGCCGCTGCAATGATGCGGGAATTGGAAACTTTGTGGCAACTCATGGCATGTTGTGTTATTTTGCACAATATGATTATGGGGAATGACGATGATGGTGTAGCCCAAACCAATGACTTCGAAGCATCAGGAGAACGGAAAGATCGAGGTGCAACTTAGCTCATGAACTTTTTGCAGATGCATCCGAATCTTCGAGATCACTCATCAGGTGCACGCGTAGCTACTCAATGATCTTGTGAAACATACGTATGTGGACCCACAGTGAAAACCAAAGAGCCGATGTTTGAGTTTTGTACTTAAGATAAATTTCACGTAAACACTATTTATGTTCGGTAAGAAACATTAGTATTTACGTGAGGCAATGACATGTGTGATCAACATGCATGGATCTGAGAGTCCGGATTTAAAATATGAGGATGCCAAGAGCGAAATGTGAGGGCTTGACCGGATGTGTGTGCGGATGTGCTCGGACGCGTCCGCAGACGTATAGGGACGGCTTTGCCAAATCCGGCTGTAATACTCTTATATGGTAACACTTTCAAAAATTTAAATACCTCTCGGTAAGTATCGTAGTAGTTGAGGAAAAAAATCTCTCTGCTTGCCGCTCAGAAGGGGAGACACTTGCCGGTTGCCACGACATGTCATGCCTGGCCCCCAAATGACATGTGGGGCCAAATGCTACCGCTCTAGAACGTTCTCCATCAACGACGGTAGTACTCCCTGCCGCACCGCGCTCGTTCCACCACATTTCAGAAGTTTCCATCACCTTCCAGACTCCCCGCCTACGGCGACCTATATAATCTCCTTCCCCCTCCCGTCGCATCACAACCAAAGCATTCCACAAAATCAAGAAGCAGACAAGCAGTCCAACGCCGAGGAGATCAATCACAATCACCGAGTGAGAATGGAGGGCAGGATGTTCGGGCTGGAGACCCCGCTGATGACGGCGCTGCAGCACCTGCTGGACGTCCCAGACGGCGAGTCCGGCGGAGCCGGCAGTGCCGGCGGTGAGAAGCAGGGCCCGACGCGCGCCTACGTCCGGGACGCGCGCGCCATGGCGGCCACCCCCGCCGACGTGAAGGAGCTGCCGGACGCGTACGCCTTCGTGGTGGACATGCCGGGGCTCGGGTCCGGCGACATCAAGGTGCAGGTGGAGGACGAGCGGGTGCTGGTGATCAGCGGCGAGCGCCGGAGGGAGGAGAAGGAGGACGCCAAGTACCTGCGGATGGAGCGCCGCATGGGCAAGCTGATGCGCAAGTTCGTGCTCCCCGAGAACGCCGACATGGAGAAGATCTCCGCCGTGTGCCGCGACGGCGTGCTCACCGTCTCCGTCGAGAAGCTGCCGCCGCCGGAGCCCAAGAAGCCCAAGACCATCCAGGTCCAGGTCGCCTGAGATGCGTCTGCGTGCGCGTCGAATCGAAGCAGAGTGCGAGTGAGTAGCGAGTTTCCTGTGATGAGCGATGGTCTGTCTGTCTTTTGGTTTCGTCTGCTGGAGGGTGTGTGCCGTGTCACTCTTGATGTTTCGTTAGTGGAAACGGGGATGTTCTGCGGCTTCGCCATGCGAATCTCTTGGCCACATTTCTCTACTCCTATAAAATACCCAGTTGGTGGTGATGGTGTGCCTGCCATACCTGATTTTCGACCGTCAGATGTCATCCAACGCATGGGAGCTAACTATGGTTTATGTTTGTAAAAAACGCCTTATTCTCTTCGTTCAGCTCCAGCCATCCCCTCATTATCCAAATCCTATGAGCGAAGGCATTGGATCCTTCACGAAAACGAAAGGAAACAGTGGAACCAAAAAGGGCAGCGCCGCTGCCGCTCCACACGCCGCCGGCGCCGCCGACGCAGTCCGCTCCTAACACCCTCTTCCGCCTCCTCACTGCAGCAACATCCCCACCTCTCACTACCACCTCCCCCCTCCGACCCTCCCCGATTTCTCCCCCCGCCTGCCCCGTCTCCTCCGACGCCGACGTGGGCAAACACGCAGCCGCCGCCGCTCGTCCCCGGAGTCCGCGACGCCTCCCCTCCCTGGTCCTTTGATGTAGCAGCCCCTGCGCCCACCGATTCCCCCTCCTCCCGGTTGTCTCCCCTACCCCATCTACTCCGACGCCGATGTCGGCAAGTACGCCGCCGGCGCCGTCCGCCTCTGATTCCGCGACCCCTCTCTTACCTTATTCTCTGACGCAGCAGCCCAGCCGCCCACCATCTCCCCATCCTTCCCGGCGTCTCCTCCTTCCCGCACCCCATCTCCTACGACGCCGACGTTGGCACGTACGCCGCCGGCACGTTCCGTCCCCCGAGCTCGCGACGCCACTCCTGCCTCCTCCTCTGATGCAGAAACCGGGCCGCCCACCACCTCCTCCTCCTCCTGGCCGGCTCTTCAGCGACGCCGGCGCCAGCTTCCCTGCGACGCGCTCCAGGCCATTCCCTTCGAGTACTTGCTGGTGAGCTGGTCCACACCCGTTTCCTCCAGTAAACTCTGTTTCAGAGACGGCTGGTCTGTGTGATGGTTGCCTCTGCTGTTGCCTCTCCTTCCTACCCGTCCCGCCTCCAAATTTCAAATTTTCTGTCACTTAAAGTTCAAATCCGCGCGCCCAGTTCGAACTGTCCAGAAACCACTCCTGCAGCCCAATATAAATAAGTGGGCAGGCATATGGGACTCAGGCTGCTCAAACTACACCCCCAAGAAGTCCCACATTGGTCACGCCAACCTTCAGATCGACGCATGAGATGATGATACTACCCAGCACACCAGCATCTACAGGCTCAATATTTTTTCCTTTCCCTGAATATACCTGACTGTTACGTATGCTGTATTGATTGTCTAATATCCTTTATTCTTTTTAGGTGAGCAGATGGATGATGTGAGAGGCCCAAAACTAATATGGTTGGCATAAATGTTTTAAGCAAACAACTAAAGAGGAGTTCACAGGGCTTGCATTTGACGAAGCCACTGTTCGAAGGATGCTGACACATGGCACATCATTTTGCCATGGTAATCTTGCTTCCGGAGCCCGATTATTTTGGTTGTACTTGTATGTACTCATGTATGCAAGTTATGCACCAAGTGCTTTATTTTATTGTTTTCTCTTTTCTCATGTGAGTTATCGTGGCTTGTTACTGAATGTGATATGTTTGTGAGGTGCTCAATGTGTTTACCATTTCTAGCAGATAATTGTGTGCGGGCTGGAGTTGTAGTCCATGTTAAGCAAACAGAAGCCAAAGACAGGCAAATGGAGAGATAAAGCTGGTGAATGTTGTCACAGTTGCTACGTGTGTAGACGAATTTTATATTTGCCGCATGCTCTCCCCTTGATATAGGATAGAGCGAGCAATTAGAGAGTTGAGTAGGGAGAAGGGTCTTCCTACGAGATGGAGATGGACAAGAAAGAGTTTGGCTTCATGACAAAGGGGTTCATCGATTAAAAAACATATGTTTGATTGTGCTCGATGTCTATTTATCAATAATAATATATCACTACTTTAATCAATGTATTAGTTTCTGACTATACCTTAGGTCCACCTTATCTTTTTTGATCCCGTAGTGTAGCACGGGCATCTTACTAGTTCTATTGAAAAATCCGAGATGTTCGTTTAAGTTCTAAGAGGCCGTGTTCTGAAAATTCAGGAAACTGAGTTTGTAACTTAACGGAGAATTGGATAAGACTAGAACATGAAGAATAGCAAAATTAGGTGGAACACTATTAGCATGTTTTTGCAACTTAATGTATTCGATATTTTGTACTCAAACAAACTGACGTATCTCCGCTGACGTATTTCCGTTAATTGCCAAGCTAATGGAAAGGGTGTGAGCCCGGTTGGAAAAAACAATGGAACACGAACTAGTTATGAAGTGCTTTATTCACCAGGGAGAAAAATCCTGGATGTCTTGGCATTTTCATCTTGACAAATGTCTGGCTTTTGGGAAGATAGAAAAAGAAAATTCAAAATACGAAAGTCTGTAAAGTCTCGTACAGAAAAGAGTCCGAGAAGAAGGAGAAGGGGAGAGCTAGTTCAACACACTGCTAGGAAATAAAAATATCAAAGTCTGTTATAGAAAAGAGCGAAAAGAAAATCCTAAATCCTTCAAAGTGCACGCGCACAATCTAGTGCTCGCGAGCGGCCGATCGCTGACCGCACGATCTCGCCAGAGCATGTGTCAGAGACGCTGGCCATTGGGCGTTGCCAGTGACTTTAGTCCCACCTCAGATATGTGAGGGGGCTAGGACCACCTTATAAGGAGGAGTGCCACACTCCTTTCAGGCTAGTCTTTTGGGATGTGGTGGGCTCTTTGCTTGTAGTGGTGTGTCTGATGCGCACCGGAAACGTCCGAACATATGCCGGAGGTTGGGAGCTGGGCCTGGGACGCTAACAATTGGTATCAGAGCTGGGTCCCAGTCTGCCCTGTTTAGGGGGATGGGGTGTCAGAGACGCTGGCCATTGGGCGTTGCCAGTGGCTTTAGTCCCACCTCGGATATGGAAGGGGGCTAGGACCACCTTATAAGGAGGAATGTCACACTCCCTTCAGACTAGTCTTTTGGGATGTGGTGGGCTCTTTGCTTGTAGTGGTGTGTCCGACGCGCACCGGAAACGTCCGAACATATACCGGTGGCCGCCCTCGACGCCCGTGCCCTCTTCTCCCCTCCAACCGCCCTCCCATCCATGCCATACTCGCGCCTCCACCTCGCCGCCCACCCGCGCGTGCTCGCCGCCTCCCCCGCCTTCGTCATGGCCACCCCCAAGAAGCGCTTCCTGACCCCCACCCGGACCCTGCTGGTGGCTGCAGGGCCAGGGAAGTCGTCGCGATGGAACGAGGAGCTACACTTGGATCGCTGCTCCCTGGCCGAATCTGCACCATGGCTTATCCGGATGGGTAAATTTACTGCGTCTTCTTGCTTGGCGGGTTATCCCGTTCCTGATGTAAACAGAGTTTGAGCAGCCGCTGCCCGATTTGGCCTCGTTCCTTTCTTACAGGAACAGGATTGTGGTACCTGGGATGTGCCTCGTGCAGTCGCGGTGATGGAGCACATGCTCACCAGTTTCTCTTCCTTCAATACAAGGATGCGGAGAAGCCCATCTACAGTACGTGGATCTTTAATACCTGGTTAGCATATAATAAGCTAATCCGCTCAACATCGTTAGTCGTTGAATGATTCAGATAGCATGAAGTATGCATATTTTGTTGAAAATGATCATAGAGGTCACAATTCAGAAGTTATAATCAGCTACAAACATTTTTGCACACATAGTTGTTTTTGGTTAGACACGATTATTGAAAAGTTACACACATGGTGATCATTTTTGTTGGCATCTATAGTAATTTTAATTGCACACATATTTGTTTTCAGTTGGATACGATCATTGAGAAGTTGCACACACAACGATCATTTTTTGTTGGCATCTATAGTAGTTTTAATTGCACATATATTTGTTCTCAGTTGGATATGATCACTGGGAAGTTGCACACACAGCGATCATTTTTTGTTGGCATCTATAGTACTTCTAGATATTATGCACATAATTGTTCTCAGTTACACACACGGTGATCATTTTTCATTGACATCTATAGTAGTTCCAGCTGCACACATAGTTATTTTCAGTTGGACACGATCATTGGAAAGTTGCACACACGGGGTTCATTTTTGGTTGGCATCTATAGTAGTTCTAGTTGCACACATAGTTGTTTTCAGTTGGACACGGTCATTGAAAAGTTGCACACACGGGGTTCATTTTTGGTTGGCATCAATAGTAGTTCTAGTTGCACACATAGATGTTTTCAGTTGGACACAGTCATTGGAAAGTTGCATCCACGGCGATCATTTTTTGTTGGCATCTATAGTAGTTCTAGTTGCACACATAGTTGTTTTCAATTGGACACGGTCATTGGAAGTAGTTGGCATGGGCAATAGAATTAGTTGCACAAAATCTGCTAGGCAGTTGGCCAGGGCAACAGATAAAGTTACACATCTCACTGACATGGATTCGTTGAATGATGAAAAAATGCACATCCATAGACCATGAGGGTGCAGAAAAGTTGTCTACAGCTGAGACCCTCAAGATGCACATCTCACTAGTTGGGGTGGAGTGGGAAGGGGTACTAGCAATGAAAACTACACATACACGGGTACGGGGGAAAGTTACACATACACATCAACCGTTAGGTAGTTGGCTGGGACAGTTTCCGAAGTTGCACATCCACTGCTTGGCAGTTGACCGAGGTAGCAATAGTAAAAATTGCACTTCCAACTAGAGGATAAAAGTTGCACATCGACTACTAAGCAGTTGGATGGGGCAGCAGACGAAGTTGCACATCTCACTTGATATTGGGTAGTCTGAGGTGAGGTGTCGTCATTGAAAACTGCACATCCATGGATTGAGAAAAAGTTGCACATCGACTATTAGGTAGTTGCACATCAACAACTAGCCAGTTGCACAAAACGGGGATAAAATTGCACACAAAAAAGTTTGTCAAAACATATTCATTCGGGATCTTGTTTCGAAGAGCACATCGCGAGGATTTCAGTGATGAAAGCGGATCTTAATTTTAATGTTTGGTTCAAAAATTATGGCTTTTTTAAGAAACAAAAAATAAAAAGCAAACTAGATTGTCAACTTCCTTTTGTGTACAAGGGACCATGTACTTTCCTTATCCACCTCTAAAGCTCTACCTGAAGACAAATAATTACTATTGATAGATTATTAGGGGACCAAAACTTTCCGTTTTAGGCCGGCCGCTCGCAAAGTGTAGCGGGCAGCCGGCCTCTCGCTAGACCAACCCAACGAAAATACCAAAGTTTGTTACAGAAAAGAGCGAAAAAAAACCAAAGTCTGCTACGGAGAAGAGCGAAAATACCAAAGTCTGTTACAGAAAAGAGGCTGAGTCTGTCACAGAAAAGAGTCCGAGAACAGGGAGAAGAGGAGAGTTACCAAAAGTCTGCTACAGAAAAGAGCGAAAATACCAAAGTCTGTTACAGAAAAGAATCCGAGAACAGGAGAAAATACCAAAGTCTCTTACAGAAAAGAGTCCAAGAACAGGGAGAAGAGGAGAGTGAGTTCAATGCACTGCTAGGAAACCCACCGCACTCGCCTACCGTCGAAACGAGTGCTATAGGGTAAAAACCTAAGCAGCACCAGCATATACTAGTAAAGATGCATCCCGGCTCCTTCCATTCAGTACACCAGTAGCTACAGTTCTCTCGTGTTTATTCTCTGGCTAGCTCAAGGTTTGCTTGCCGTGTCCACGGCGCAATGGTGTCAGGTGCAGGCCCTCTTACTCTGAAGCTGGCCGCCGTCAGTGCCGTTCTCGCCCTGCTGGTCATACCTTCCTTGGGACGCTGTCCTTCCCTTGGTCCGGCACAGCCGCCACCGCCACCACCGGAGGCCATAGCACCACCACCACCACCACCGGCGCAGGCACCACCACCACCACTGATGGCGGTACCGCCAGCGCCAGCGCTGGGTTCGGGGCTAGGACCGCGGCTCGGATGCGGTGAGTGTCGTGTACAGTGCTTCCCAGCGTGCCAAGCCTCCCATTCCATCGACTGCAAAGAGGAATGCGACAACGATGAGAGCCGATGCGAGGAGTGCAGGGCCGCAGTGATCGAGAAGTGCAAGGCCGTCTGCACGGGCAGCTGTGACTGCAGTGCTGAAGCCGACAAGTCATGCAACTCCGAATGCTCCTACAATACATGCAGCTACTGCGGGTACAGCCGTGGCAAGAGTTGCAAGAACGACTGTGACAACTACTGCAACAGCAACTGCTGGGGACCATAGCCTATAGTAGCTAGTGTTGAGTGCTCACCGGCCGGACTATCCGGCTATGCATGTACTCTACTAGTGGTTGGGGCGTGCCATTGGCACGCCTCCTAAGCGTTCATGTGTGCACTTATCTAGCTCACACACGTCAGTGAGTCTAGGTTGATCCTTGATGGCACGTATATACAATAAAAGTTATTACAAAAAACTTGCTATGATAAGCATCACATGTGCTCCTCCGCCGTCCTGTGCGCACGAGTCTTGTTGGTGTACTTGTGAAGGCGTATATACAGCCCGGAGGAGTACTTGTTGTTTGAACACTAATACAATTAACAGAAGTGCAGTAGCAAAGCGTTGAGTCGTCACATGAAAGAACAACACAATTCAATCATGTTCATAGGTGTGTCAATGGAAAAAAGATGGTTCTTGGATCAACGCTTTTAGATGGTAACAATTAACACAATTCAAAATGAGTTCATTGTAGACAAGCCTGGTATTGTAGCAAAGTTCATTGTAGGTTCATTGTAGCAAAGCGCTGAGTCGTCAGGCATAGCAGGCTCAAACATTTAGATGGTAACAGAAGTGCAGTAGCAAGCCTGGTGAGCATCCCCTCCAGGCCCCCCAGACCCTATCTCCCTGCAATTGATTACAGAACAAAATAGATTCATAGTGAGCACTTCAAAGTTTGAATAACAGACCGGGCAATATAGCAAGGAATCACAAGATATATAGTTGGAAATCGGTACCAGCAAATCTTCAGCTACAAGTTCATTCAACATTGGTACTATCTTAAATCATTAGTTCTATGTTCTAACCACACATGTAAAATAAAGCATCAACCTCTAAGAAAATTCTTTATTTCCCTAAGCTGGCAGAATCAAAATTAAAAGAGATGCATCTAGAATCTATTTAAGTTGATGCGCAGAGACATTTCAACCTCTAAGAAAATATTTATAACAAGTCCTAGCTGTAGTAAATACAGTACCTTCTTAAGCTGGCGCTAGGGGATGTGTAAATTGCAAGCATAAAGGTTCTTCAACTGAATAACTTCCACAAACAAATAGAATAGCAGCTTGTACCAAAACCTCACGTTATGTACCATATAGAGTTTTCCCTACACAAAAGAACCGCCAGATTGTTATCTGTGTAACGCAAAAAAAGGGAACAACATAGAAAACAATCATTCGCATCCTTGCAAATGTTGATATTATTAAATAAGGCGGGTAGGCATCCCTTTCCAACTTAAAACGTTAGGTCTTTGGAGGAAGATCTTAATTAGCAGTCTTACTGGTCTCTTCTGTAAGTTACAAAATCTGAAACAGTAACAATGTACAAGACCCAGTACTCTACATCACACTGACTCTGGAAGGAAAATAACACACAAAATGATATCAATTACCCAGAAAGGCGGGATCTACCTTAATTTGTTTGTCGAGCTTACTTTTAATTAGCATGGGGTACATAATGAAAATAACCAATGGAGTGCCAAATCAGGAGCCTTTGAATCAGCGTCAAACAGAAGATCAAATCGATTTGGTAACATGAATCCCACACTTAAACTCTTCCCATCAATAAAAGTCGGATCCTAAAAGAAACAATCAGAGAAAACAACAGTTAGACACTAACAGAGATTCCAATGTTAACAAACATGTTGAGTAATTTATATCATTGGTATCTTGGCGTAGCATAATCACCATCAGGCAAGTAAAACATGACAGACTATTAACTGAAGCGACTCATCTAGTACTTCAGTAGAGACTGGTTCTTCTGCAGCAGCAGCTACATCTTCCGACTCTTATTTATCAGATGGAGCAACTTCGTTGTTCTGTTGCCATGCATTGCCGACAAGTCATCACAATCAAGCTATTCATCTAACCAAAGAGAAATACACAGAAAACTCCATCTATCACCAAACAGAAAGGCACCATCACAGTCGTGATGTACAGATTACTAACTAACATTCTTGTACCTATTGAAAAATGGACCAAAGATCAATAATGATCTCTAGTCATAAAAGTATTAGTTGTAGAAAGAAACCGTCTATTAATCAGTGATGCCCTTATCATATAGTAGAATCAGCTGAGGATTGCTACAAGCACCAAAGGACAGACAACATAAATCACATCAGTTAAGTGTAACTGAAATCTTTCCTGCATAAATAAAAAGCGCCATCTGAGTCTTGAAGCCAAACTACTAAATAGTGGAAGAGCTCAAAGCTATTTGTTGTACCAACATTATAATGGCTACCATAAGCATATCAATGCAATACCAAGAATAACATAGAACTCAATTTATGTAAGGGGCACACACAAACTCAACGTGTCATTACTATTCTCTTCACCGACTAATGAATAACCATCCAAGCAAAGACGGAAAGTATGCTGAGTGGACTGCAGAAGACACTGACTATTTGCATTTGACAACATCATTTCATGAAATTATGATTCAGCAGTGAGAGGCATCCTAGCATGCATACCATCCATGGTATGAATCAACTGGAGGTTCTTGAACATGTTGGATGGGCGCGCCGGTCGGCAGAACGAGTAGCCCGAACGCCACGGCGAGCCTGTCAGAAACAAATGAGGGAGTAAATTGAGACTGGAAGATAACTGTAGGAACACAAGAAGTTATCTGAAGCAATGATGAGTCTCAAGGCAATATATATGAGAGTTATTTTGGTGATAGAAACTTCAGGGCTACTGGTAGTTGCTTGTGTGTAAGGTGACTTTGAACAGAAAAGAAATTGGGCAATAAACAACACCGGAAAACCAGTAGCTTGGGCAAAAAAAGGTGGGAAAATAATAAGTAGGCCTCTTCAGAGAGCTAAACTCCAACCATCATGGTAAGGCTATGAAGAATTTAGTACGGAAGTCTGAATGTGGCCTCCTATAAAATACTTTCTAGATAGTTATATTGTACTAAGACGCTAAATCAAGAAGAAAAACATGTTTCAATGAACAAACACTCTTCATGCTGATCTTTATAGAACAGACATACTGCATATATATACATCCAAATCTAAATCCAGTTTATTCAGGGATGGCATGAACATATGCAGTGCTTTCTGTAGTATTTACCTTGAGACGGGTTTAGTTCCGATGTTGGCGTCGCGATGAATTGTGCCGTGCAGCAACCGGGAGTACACCAATGCCCGTTCCCAGCTCGCAAGTGGAGACCAAACGTATCAACCACTCCCTTGCTCTAGATCCATTCTGTGAACACAGAAAACACTAATTAATGCAACTACAACTTCACAAGAACTCTGACCAGAACACAAGTTTTTTTCAAAGAACAAGCCAACACTTGATGCAACAGTTGTGTGTGCACCTGCCATTCCATGTATTAGTTGTGTTACCCATTGGTATCTGAAGTGTCTTGCCTTACAAGGGAAAGTTTGAGCATACATACTGAATCAATTAATCTGGACGACGGCCGGCATTACACCCTCCGGTGAGACCCCACTACCGGATCGCTTTAGGGGAACGCAAACAATTCTTCGTATAGAATCCTGAATACACCATCGACTTTATTAATATAAAAAGAGATAAAAGGGATACCAATAATATGGGTAATGCCATAAAAACTTTTGGATTCTGTCATTGTTTTATTGCCAAATCTGCAAATTATGATTGTAAAAACACTTCATATGACTGGCAATGCAAGTGTGAAGCAGAACTCACTCTTGTAACAATACCAAATCTCTATAGGAAGAATAATATAACTTAAGAAGAAAAATAGTGATTAGCTCCTCTCGCAATTAACCACTACAGAACTTTTGAAGAGCATCCATCACCTCAAAATTACATTGCAAACCAAACTCTTCCTGGATTAGCTCCTCGCATTGCAAATCAAGATCCTAACATGTAGGGAAACAAAGAAAATTCTAACTTAACAAAGCATAATATAACTTAAGAAGGAAAATAGTGATTCGAAGTAGCAAAAGATCTGACATACCTCAACAGTAACCTTTCCATTTTCCATCAATATATAGTATGCGATTATGACCTCCTTGATCTGAACATCAGAAATCGCAAATATGTAAATAAACTGTCAGTTGAAATTTCCTATGAACACAAGCCTCTATTTTGCTGATTCTTAGGACCTACTTCCTGCTGAATCACATCTTCACAGAGGTGCAGAAGTGTGGCTTTCCCACTATCTAGTTGTTTGTCATATATTGACTGAGTGATTAGGTTTTGATAGGTATTCCATCAACCCGGAAAGCAATACATGAGTGTCCTAATTAAGAAGGGCTAAAAGAATTAAGGAAGCAAAATCACATTTTGTGAATGTGTTCTACAGTAATCCTAGCAGGTCAAAAGAACAAAAAAAGGCCTCCTGGTGAGGTCATACACAAATAATCCAAATTACTAACGGCATGAATACCCTGTCAAATAATACATCGAGTGGGACTCACGAGAAATAGATCTTAGCACAATATCCAGCCAGAGCAGAAAGGATGGCAATCATAACCCAGAAATCAGCCGATGCACGGAGATGGACTCGCGCAGGAGGAGGTTGCTGTTTGGCGTCATGGTGGCGTCAATGGCGGAGTGGCCAGACATGGTAGATGCCTCAATTTGTTCTGAAGACGGACCTGTGGAAGATGGCGGCGACGACACACGAGTGCGTCTGACCGGATTATGCCCCAGACCAGGTATGTGGCTCGGCTGGGGCTTCCGAATGTGTTTCGGCTTCCGGCTATTGATGTTAGGATTACGTGAGTGGTCTGGGTAGTGGCCCGGCTAGCTCCCTTTCATCATATTGGATAGGAGTAGTGGCATATGTTGCCAAGATGGTGGATTCAGGCACATTGGTGTAATACTTTGTATGGTCATCGTGAATAATCAATAAAGTGGCCGTATGCATCTTCCAGATGCAGAGGCCGGGGGTCATCCTCCTTTTCTAAAAAAAAAAAAAGTGAACCGACGAGTGTAACCTGGGTAATGTGATAGAGGCAATCATCAACTGATGAAACACAACAAAATCTGGATCAAGTCAAACCAATTTCACTCGACTTACAAGCCCAATAACAACAGAAACAATGAACCGAACCCAGTCCATTAGCGTGAGGCTCAGGTTTTTCTTCTTAGGCTGCAAATACCATGATTTACCATCAGCTATAAGTCCAGATGAATAAATGAGTATAGATGTGTTCTCAAAGCAAAAACTTTTGGACGTAACCACATCTTTTCTTTTAGAAAACGTAGAGCATCCAACACTAACCAGAACCAACTCCATATCTGCCATCGGAATACTTTTGAAGTGTTTAACCTGAATTGCTCTATCATCCTGGCCCTTCGGGCTTTTCTTCCTGAACCTGTGAACAAGAGGATCAGGAAACGAAGGAGACAAGAACAAGGTTGTGGACGAGGCAACTACAAGAATCACCAACCTGTAAGCGCAAGAAGAAACTTGCATCAAGATCATCAACTGCAAATAAAAAGTGGAGCACCAGAGTAGTCAAAAATTTATGAGGAGATGGCTAAAATAAAGAGCACCAGAACGCAACATAACAGAAGGCCAAAGAACGAGGAAAAGATCGCATCTCTGTGCAGGAACAAACCAAAGAAAAAGCGAACCAGGGCAGCCTCTTGCGATGTGATTCCCGGACTGCTCCTGCCGCTACACCCGGCGGGCCTCCCTCAACTGCCGGCCCCGCCCACATCCGTCGCTCCACCAACTCTGCTGCTTCCGCAGTTCCGCCTACAGGTGCCGGACTTGCCACGGCCTTCTGCCCCCGCCCTGACCCAGCCGTCGGCCGCTGTTGCACCTCCACTGCCAGCCGCCAACCTATTGTGTGTGAGCCGGCTAGGTTCTTGTCCTGTAGACGACGTTGAGGCGCACAGAGAAAGACGAAGGAGATGAGTCGGAGGAGGTGCCGACGACCGCATCGATCACGTCCGGGTTGTTCTCGTCCTCCTGCGCCTTCCTCGGGATGAGGGCTCTCGGCGCCTCCGCCTTCTAGCTGTTGCTGCCGCCTTGCCGTGGGGAGGAGCAGCGCCCCACCTTACTACGAGGGAGCCACAGAGAGGAGAAGATTAGTGGGAGAAGCCAGCCTTCCTTCGATGGCCAGCGCTGAAGGAGTGATGGGGCGGCGTCGGCAGAAACCCTGGCGAGGTAGTGGGGAGAGGAGGCGCTTGCGTCGGGAGAGCAAGAGGGGTGGAGCTGCCTTCGTTGGGAAGGAAACGTCTGATGAATGGAGGTGGGGCGTGGGGCGACTAAGTTATTTTACCAGTGCTGGTATGTACCGGTGGCCAATCCACCATCCATCACTTTTGTCAAGATCTGTGCATATCTTATACTCTATTTGCAGATATTAAATTGGACATAGCAATACATGTACTGCTGTCAGATGTTGTCAGCTTTACAGAAGAGAGAGAGTTAGAGTGGAGTGAACGGTGCATGCATGCATATGACATATGACATGCTTTTATTTTTCTCCTCATATTTTTTAATGATTCATATCTTTTGAACCAAATGTCTATTATTGAAACTTTTTATATATTTGAATTCGTGGTGACAAGACCTTCAGAACAAGATCAATTTTGGATATGTTTGAAATATATTTTATTTTATGTATTTCAATTTTGTTTGAAATCACTTCCATAAAACATTAGATTGTTTCACTATGTCATAAAAGTTTTTTCTAGTGTTTCACTCATTTTCATAAACTGGAATATGGAACTCACAGAGACACGGATATATTTGATATGACAACATTTTTCTAGCTTTTCCTAGTGTTTCGCTCATTTTTCACGAACTGGAATAAGGAACTCACAGAGACAAGGATATATTTGATATGAAAACATTTTTTCTAGCTTTTCATAGTGTTTCGCTCATTTTTCACAAACTGGAATATGGATTTCACAAAGTTTTTTCTAGTGTTTCGCTCATTTTCAATCATTTGAATAAACATATTTCACTTCAAAATGATGGACATCACTCATTCGAAAAATTATTCCAAACAATTTAGAAAACTGATTTCACTCATTGAATCAAACAAGACATTTCACTCATTTGATACAACTGATTTGAGTTGTTTCAATTGAAAGAAATACATGTTTCAATAATTTGAAAAGCTAATTCACTCATTTGAAATTAAAAAAAAATCTTGTTTCAAGAAGCTGGTATATGTCACAAAAATAAACTTAAATTATTTCATAAAACTAACTTCACTCATTTGATGTAACTTGTTTCAAATAACCCATTTCAATTATTTCACAAAAACCGATTTCACTCAATTGAAAAGAAAAAAATCGCTCGCTTCATAAAACAGATTACATTCATTTCAAAAACTATATTTCACTCATTTCAAAACCGATTTCACTCATTCAAACATTGTTTTCATTCAATTCATAAAATTGGTTTCATTGAATTCAAAAAACATATTTCAGTTAATTGAAATAACCCATTTCATAAAACTGGTTTCACTCATTACAAAATATATATCAAAAACTAATTCCACTTTGTATTTATGAAATATATTAAAATGTATTTCAATCATCTCAAAAGTTAGTTTCAAATGTTTGAAATATAAATTTTAATTTGAAATAAGTGAAATTTAAATGAAATGAAAAAACAATTTCACTCGCATCATAAAATAGATTTCACTCATTTCAAAAACTATATTTCACTCATTTCAAACATGATTTCACTCATTCAAACAATGTTTTCATTCAATTCATAAAATTGGTTTCATTGAATTCAAAAAACATATTTCAGTTAATTGAAATAACCCATTTCATAAAACTGGTTTCACTCATTACAAAATATATCTCAAAAACTAATTCCACTTTGTATTTATGAAATATACTCAAATGTATTTTAATCATCTCAAAAGTTAGTTTCAAATGTTTGAAATATAAATTTTAACTTGAAATAAGTGAAATTTGAATGAAATGAAAAAACAATTTCACTCGCTTCATAAAATAGATTTCACTCATTTATAAAAAAAATTGAAATAATCCGTCTCAAATGTTTTAAAATAACTAGTTTCACATTTTCTAAATAACAAGTTAAAAATATTTCAGAATGAAATTTGTTTCATATGCATGAAAACAGAATGTACTCATTTGAAAATTTTGGTTTCACTCCAATACTTTTTTCGTGTATTCCACAAAACATGTTTCACTCATTTGAAATGTTGAAATTAAAAGATGTTTGAATGTATTCAAGATTGATCTTGTTCTAAAGGTCTTGGCATCAGGAGTTCAAATATATAAAAAGTTCCGAAAATCAAGTTGCAGTTTAAAATATATGAATGAATGAAATTGGCAAAGAGAAAATAAAGGGTATGAATTAGTCTGACATGTGATGCATCTTTTGTACGTGAGAAGGAGGAGAGAGAATGGACCATGCATGCGTCAAGTATAACTATATTGCTGACATGGGCCCCTCTTATCTGACATTGATTTGACTATTAATAAAAACACAAGAGATAGACTCTCATTATACACATCTATATATTGTCTGTGGACCTTCCTATAGCACGAATCACTTCGCGTTTGAGTGGCAGATGTGTTGCCGGTAGGTACCGTATCCGGTAAAAAGAGGTTTGCGGGGCGTGGGGCTCGATGTGCTTTTCCGTTCCCATTCGCTTCGTTTTCTTTTTTATCTCGGCACAGTAAAAACAATCGACGTGGACATCGCCAGCGATCACCCTTTGCGCGACTCTAAATGTGTTCGATGGTCAATTGTGTGTGCTTGTTCACGTACGTATGCATGTATCCACGGAAGGATGTACTTCCTCCAATCCATATTACTTGTCTCATATTTGTCTACATACGTACATTTATACAAATTTAAGAATAATAATATGGATCGGAGGGAGTACCTGATAATAATATATACACGATCAAGTACAATCACAAGGCTATATCCATTCTTATTGTACCAACTTTTCGTGTTTACGTATGATGAATCTGGCCACATGTGTGAATCGGACAAGCGGAAACGGAACGCGAGGGCCTCCCATGTCGCTCTCCCGTGAGCGACCCGGGAGAGAAACCTTGCCCGCACATCCACCTCCATCCCCTTCCCGCAGTAGGTGAGCTTCACTGGGCAAAGCCCGCCCGACATTAGCGGCGGCGGGAACCAGTTCCCCCTCTCGGTGGGTTGGAGCAGCGTGGGGCGTTCATTCTAGCGGGGGCTCACACGGCAGCCCAGATGCACACGCCGGCAATGAAGCGTGAGCTCGGGGCGGCAGTGTGGAGGCACTGGTGCTGCATCAGCTTGGCCTGTCATGGCCCTGCACCCCGATCTCTCTTCGTTGGTACGGCGGTTCACCTTGGCCGGCCTACTATGGATCCATGACAACGCTAGTCACCGACAGATCTTCGGGAGCGTCCATCTCTCAAGATCCAGCGATTGACTTGGGCAGTCAGATGCATATTATGGACAAAGACTTTTGATGCAGTTGGATGGTTGTGCAACAGTGGCGACCACATGTAGCTGCTAGGATTGCGGGAAAGTGGTGGCGACAACACTTCAATGACTTCGATGGTGGTGCTACCCTAGCATCCGGTCTTGAGCTCTTGGTTGAAAGCCTAACTCTGAGTCGAGCTGGTTATACCTGGAAAGTTTGTTTTTTACGTCGTTATCTCGTTGAAGGCATTTCTTGGATATACTTGGATTGATCCTTCAAGGTGAAAACCTAGATTCCGGCCTTGGTGGTTGAGTCTTATGACGGCAACGCTTGAGTATGGCTCCCTTCCTGAAGGCATTGTTGTTGAAGAATCTCGTTGTTCTTGTGATGTCATCGGATGGTTGGTGTGGATATGGTCATTGTTGCAGTTTGACGATCGTGTGTCTGATCACATTGGCCTTTTTTTTTCCTTTTTTTCTTGCCCACGCATAGCTTTGCTCCTTTATGACTTTGCTACACTAGTAGAAAACAGGGCATACGTTCAGGCCAGATAAGCCCATTAGTCCCGGTTTAGTCATGAACCGGGACCCATGGGGCCATTGGTTCCGGTTCATGAGGCCAGGGGGCTTGTCGGGCCTCCTGGGAGCATTGGTCCCTGTTCGTCTCGACCCTTTAGTCCCGGTTGGTGGGACGAACCGGGACCAATGGGCCTCGCTCCTGGCCCACCATCATTGGTATCGGTTGGTGGGTTGAACCGGGACCAAAGGGTGGCCTTTAGTCCCGGTTCATGCCACGAACCGGGACCAATGAGTTGCCTATATATACCCCTCGCCCGCGAGATGAGCACTCCACTGTTCTGTTTTTCTGGCCGGCCGTTGGAGAGCTTTGTGGTGCCCTAGCTCACCTCCTATGCACACGAGATGTTTGATGGAATGCCCGAGCCACACTACTTAACTTTCTCCTCTCCAAGCTCGACCTCCAAGCTCCATTTTCCTCAATATTTGTCTAGGTTTAGCGGTCCGTCATGTCCCGTCCCCATCTTCAGCGCCGTCGATCGTCCGCGCCGATCTCGTCGCCGGCACCACCGTGGTGAGCCTCTTGTTCTTATCTTCTTTATGAAAGGAAAAAATTCTTACTTGTATGTTTATATAGACACTTGTATAATTTTCTTATTTTTATTATTGCTTCTTACGATGGTTTTAGTATCCGCCCCCGTCAGCCCTCGTCCTGTCTATGATTCAGATGTAGTATATATTATCTTTATAACTATTTGGTTCATTTATTGTTTATGAAAATTATGCCAACCAACGTGACATAAATTTTATTTATCTAGGAGGTATATGAACCGGAAATTCCAACCGACCCTATTATCGAGAGGTTAAATTTAGTTGAAGAAGAACACAATTTCTTGAAGGAAAAGATAAAAAAATTGAGGAGGAGAAGATGATATTGGAGTTGCATGTTGCGGATGTCGTCGATGATCACAAGAGCAAGATGGATGCAATGCGCTTGAAGATTAGAAAGATTAGAAAATATGCCATTCATACCGAGGCTTGGTATCATTATGCTATTGGATCAATTGTTACCTTGGTTGCGATTATGATCCGCATTTGTTTTCGCATTGAAATGTTTTACATAGTTTCAATGTATGGTTTAATTAATTACATGCTCTGGAGAGCTATATGTTGTTCAACGAGAACTATGTATGTGCTTTGGTTTTAATGCGATGATGAACTTCTATTAATTTGGTCACATAATTATCTATTCAGGATGTTCTGTAATGGTTTTTGACACACTTAATTATATATATATATATATATATATATATATATATATATATATATATATATATATATATAATGCACGTAGATGAACCGGCAATGGATATACGGTGACAGACATACCTCTGAGTACATTAAGGGCGTGCATGGTTTTCTCGAAGTGGCTGAGGCAAACAAGCAGAATGGTTTTATTTGTTGTCCATACCGTATCTGTGAGAATACGAAGTCTTACTCTAACCGGAAAATCCTTCACATCCACCTGCTTGAGAAGGGTTTCATGCCATACTATAATGTTTGGACCAAGCACAGAGAAATAGGGGTTATGATGGAAGACAGCGAAGAACAAGAATGCAATGACAACTATGTGCCCCCTGAATACGGTGATGCTGCAACAGGGGAAGCTGTTGAAGATCAAGAGGAACCAGATGATGTGCCCGATGATGATCTCCGCCGGGTCATTGTTGATGCAAGGAGTCAGTGTGAAAGTGAAAAGGAGAAGGTGAAGTTTGATCGCATGCTAGAAGATCACAAAAAAGGTTTGTACCCCAATTGCGAAGATGGCAACACAAAGCTCGATACCATACTGGAATTGTTGTAGTGGAAGGTAGAGAATGGTATGTCTGACAAAGGATTTGAGAAGCTACTGAAAATATTGAAGAAGAAGCTTCCAAAGGATAACGAATTGTGTGACAGTACGTATGCAGCAAAGAAGGTTGTTTGCCCTCTAGGATTGGAGGTGCAGAAGATACATGCATGCCCTAATGACTGCATCCTGTACCGTGGTGCGTACGAGGATTTGAACGCATGCCCGGTATGCGATGCATTGCGGTATAAGATCAGACGAGATGACCCTGGTGATGTTGACGGCGAGCGCCCCCAAAAGAGGGTTCCTGCCAAGGTGATGTGGTATGCTCCTATAGTACCACGGCTAAAATGCCTGTTCAGAAACAAAGAGCATGCCAAGTTGATGCGATGGCACAAAGATGACCGTAAGAAAGACGGGAAGTTGAGAGCACCCGCTGATGGGTCGCAGTGGAGAAAAATCGAGAGAAAGTACTGGGAGGAGTTTGCAAGTGACGCAAGGAACGTATGGTTTGGTTTAAGCGCAGATGACATTAATCCTTTCAGGGAGCAGAGCAGCAATCACAACACCTGGCCCGTGACTATGTATCTATAACCTTCCTCCTTGGCTGTGCATGAAGCGGAAGTTCATTATGATGCCGGTTCTCATCCAAGGCCCTAAGCAACCCGGCAACGACATTGATGTGTACCTAAGGCCATTAGTTGAAGAACTTTTACAGATGTGGATTGGAAACAGTGTACGTGCGTGGGATGAGCACAAACAGAAGGAATTTGACCTGCATGCGTTGCTTTTTGTCACCATCAATAATTTCCTGCTCTCAGTAACCTTTCAGGACAGACAAACAAGGGATACCATGCATGCACGCACTGTTTTGATGACACCGAAAGTATATACCTGGACAAAAGCAGAAAGAATGTTTACCTGGGGCATCGTTGATTCCTTCCGACCAACCATCAATGTCGAAAGAAAGGCAAGCACTTCAAAGGCGAGGAAGATCATCGGAAGAAGCCCGCCATGCGTACCGGTGATCACGTACTTGCTATGGTCAATGATTTAAAAGTAATCTTCGGAAAGGGTCCCGGCGGACTATCTGTTCCCAAAAACGCTAACAGACACGCACCCATGTGGAAGAAGAAATCTATATTTTGGGACCTACCCTATTGGAAAGACCTAGAGGTCCGCTCTTTAATCGACGTGATGCATGTGACGAAGAACCTTTGCGTGAACCTGCTAGGCTTCTTGGGTGTGTATGGGAAGACAAAAGATACAACGGAGGCACGGGAGGACCTGCAACGTTTGCATGAAAAAGATGGCATGCCTCCAAAGCAGTATGAAGGTCCTGCCAGCTACGCTCTTACCAAAGAAGAGAAGGAAATCTTCTTTGAATGCCTGCTCAGTATGAAGGTCCCGTCTAGCTACTCGTCGAATATGAAGGGAATAATAAATATGGCAGAGAAAAAGTTCCAGAACCTAAAGTCTCATGACTACCACGTGATTATGACGCAACTGCTTCCAGTTGCATTGAGGGGGCTTCTACCGAAAAACATTCGATTAGCCATTGTGAAGCTATGTTCATTCCTCAATGCAATCTCTCAGAAGGTGATCAGTCCAGAAATCCTACCAAAGTTAAGGAGTGATGTGGCGCAATGTCTTGTCAGTTTCGAGCTGGTGTTACCACCATCCTTCTTCAAATATCATGACGCATGTCCTAGTTCATCTAGTCGACGAGATTGTCGTTCTCGGCCCTATATTTGTACACAATATGTTCCCCTTTGAGAGGTTCATGGGAGTCCTAAAGAAATATGTCCGTAACCGCGCTAGGCTAGAAGGAAGCATCTCCATGGGACATCAAACAGATGATGTCATTGGGTTTTGTGTTGACTTCATTCCTGACCTTAAGAAGATATGTCTCCCTCAATCACGGTATGAGGGGAGACTGGGTGGAAAAGGCACGCTAGGAGGGGACTCAATAGTATGTAGGGACGGGCATTCTTGGTCTCAAGCACACTACACAGTTCTACAGAATTCTACCTTGGTGACCCCGTATGTCGATGAACACAAGAACATTCTGCGCTCCAAACACCCGGACTAGTGTGAGGACTGGATTACATGTGAACACATCAGGAGTTTCGGCAGTTGGTTCCAAACACGTCTCAGGTGTTACAAAACTATTTCTGATGACCTGTACTCGTTGGCGAGGGAACCATCTTCGACTGTAATGACCTACAAAGAGTATGAGATAAATGGGAATACATTTTACATGATCGCCCAAGATCAAAAGAGCACCAAGGTCCACTTTGATGCAGCAATCAAGAGGGGAAAGGACACATATTATGGTTACATAGTGTACATATGGGAACTTGACTATGGAAATGATATCAAGGTCTCTTTGTTTAAGTGCAAATGGGTCAATATGTCAGGAGGAGGGGTACAGGCAGACCCACAGTACGGAATGACATCAGTGGATCTGAACAATCTAGGGTACACAGACGAGCCATTCGTCCTAGCCAATGATGTGGCGCAGGTTTTCTATGTGAAGGACATGTCTACCAAACTGAGAAATAGAAAAGATAAGGAAGCGGATATATCATACGATGAGCCAAAGCGCCACATAGTTCTTTCGGGAAAAAGAAACATCGTGGGATTGGAGGGCAAGACAGACGTGTCTGAAGATTATGAAAAGTTTCATGAAATTCTTCCCTTCAAAGTCAAGGCTGACCCAAGCATCCTGTTAAACAATGAAGATTATCCATGGTTACGCCGCAATAAGCAAAGAACACAAGCAAAGAAAAAGTGAAGACTTTTTATCAACAACTATTATGATGATGCCTTTGATGTAGAATATCACTGCAGTTGCATTTGAACAAATGAAATCCCTTTGTAACAGATGAGTTTTCGTCCAAAACCCCGATACTTCAAAAGAGATTGTCTGTTTTTTACACGAAGTGCATCCAGTTTTGGTTGTAACCATCTCAACTTTTTAGCACATGCTATGTGGGTGAAATGATGATACCATGCCAACTTTCAACCTTTTCGGAGTTCATTTGTAGTGCTTTTCAATATAAGGGTCATTTATCTCAAATAATGAACTAATAGCAAAAAGGATGACCTAATAGCAAAAAGAATGAACTAAAAGCAAACAGAATGAACTAATATCAAAAAGAATGAACTAATATAAAAAAGAATGAACTAAAAATAATCAATTAAAATATTCTGTTATGATCAACTAAAACAAAACTATAATATCTTTCAATAGCAAAAAGAATCAAATAAAAGCTTTTATAAAACTCCAATAGCAAAAGGATCAACTCAAAAAACTTTTATAAACCTCTAGTATTATTGAAACTAAGATTATATAAAATTTATGCAACCAAAATTATCAAATTATTTTATGTTCAAAACATTAAAAGCAAAAAGAATTTTCATAAAGAATTTCTTTTGTTAGAAACTTTAATAGCAAAAAGAATTATCATAAAGATTTTTTGTGTTAGAAACTAAAATAACAAAATCTGTTTTTGAATATAATGATAAAACACAGTAATATTAAATAGCAGGAAAAAGAATCACTCAAAAATCTATGTTTATAGTAAAGTTATTCAAAAACTAGTGATTCACACAAATTTCAAAAAATTCAAATTTAAACTATTTAAATAGGAAAACAAATGGTACTAACAAAAAGTTTATATTTTTTAGTACCTAAAAGCAAAAGGAACTAAAAAAATAAAGCAAAAAAAGGAAATAAATAATGCAAAAAATTGAAAAAAAACTAGGAAAAATAAAAAAATGCCACCTACCGGGCCAATACGGCGTGAATACGACTAGAAACCCTACCATGGGTTAGGATTCAGGCCCGCAGAAGGCCCAGTAGGCCCATCAGTCATAGCAGTGCCAATTAGGCCCATAAGCCTGCAATCGAGAGGAGCTCAAGAGGGGTGCGGCAGTGAGGCTTATAAACCACTGCGCGCCCCTCTCAACTAGCGAGGTGGGACTAAAATTTTGGCCACGGGCAGCACGAGGCCTTTGGTCCCGGTTGGTGGCACCAACCGGTACCAAAGGGGTGCATTGGTACCGGTTCGTGGCACAAACCAGTACCAATGGCCACCTTTAGTCCCGGTTGGTGCCACCAACCAGGACCAAAGGCCTTTGCTTCCCGCCCTTTGGGCTGCTGAAAAGAGAACTTTGGTCCCGGTTGGTGGCACCAACCGGGACTAAAGGTGGGTATTGGTCCCGGTTGGTGCCACCAACCGGGACCAAAGCTCGGGCTATATAACCAGGACATGTAAATTTTTCATTCACTTACTCATTCTCCCGCCGCCGACGCCGCCCTCTGCCCTGTCGCCCGCGCCCGTCGCCGCCGTCGCCAATGCCCGCGCCCGTCGCCGCCGTCGTCGTCGCCCGCGCCCGTCGTCGCCGCCCCCGTAGCCACCCCGCGCCATCGCTGTCAGCTCACCGCGCCGCCCCGACGCCGTCGCCGCCCCGTGCCTCCACTGTGTCCATGCCACCGCTGCCCCGCGTCGCCCCGACGCCGTCCCCTGCCCCGTGCGCCAATGCCTCTGCCTCAGGTCGGCCACGACCTCTCCGTTGCCGACGCCGCCCTGATGACCCACAAGTATAGGGGATCTATCTTAGTCCTTTCGATAAGTAAGAGTGTCGAACCTAACAAGGAGCAGAAGGAAATGACAAGCGGTTTTCAGTAAGGTATTCTCTGCAAGCACTGAAATTATAGGTAAGAGATAGTTTTGTGATAAGATAATTTATAACGGGTAACAAGCAATGAAAGTAAATAGAGTGCAGCAAGGTGGCCCAATCCTTTTTGTAGCAAAGGACAAGGCTGGACAATTTCTTATAATAAGAAAAGCGCTCGCAAGGACACATGAGAATTATCGTCAAGCTAGTTTCATCATGCTCATATGATTCTGGTTCGTTACTTTGATAATTTGATATGTGGGTGGACCGGTGCTTGGGTACTGCCCTTTCTTGGACAAGCATCCCACTTATGGTTAACCCCTATTGCAAGCATCCACAACTACAAAAGAAGTATTAAGGTAAACCTAACCATAGCATGAAACATGTGGATCCAAATCAGCCCTTACGAAGCAACACATAAACTAGGGTTTAAGCTTCTGCCACTCTAGCAACCCATCATCTACTTATTACTTCCCAATGGCTTCCTCTAGGCCCAAATAATGGTGAAGTGTCATGTAGTCGACGTTCACATAACACCACTAGAGGAGAGACAACATACATCTCATCAAAATATCGAACGAATACCAAATTCACATGACTACTAATAGCAAGACTTCACCCATGTCCTCAGGAACAAACGTAACTACTCACAAAGCATATTCATGTTCATAATCAGAGGAGTATTAATATGTACTAAGGATCTGAACATATGATCTTTCACCAAGTAAACCAATTAGCATCAACTACAAGGAGTAATCAACACTACTAGCAACCCACAGTTACCAATTTGTGGTTTTGGATAAAAGATTGGATACAAGAGATGAACTAGGGTTTGAGAGGAGATGGTGTTGGTGAAGGTGTTGATGGAGATTGACCCCCTCCCGATGAGAGGATCGTTGGTGATGACGATGGTGATGATTTCTGATACGTCTCCAATGTATCTATAATTTTTGATTGTTCCATGCTATTATATTACCTGTTTTGGATGTTTATGGGCTTTATTTTACACATTTATATCATTTTTGGAACTAACCTACTAATCGGAGGCCCAGCCCGTATTGCAGTTTTTTTGCCTATTTCAGTATTTCGAAGAAAAGGAATATCAAATGGAGTCCAAACGGAATGAAACCTTCGGGAGCGTGATTTTTGGAACGAACGTGATCCAGAGGACTTGGAGTGCAAGTCAAGAAGCAATCGAGGCGGCCAGGTGATAGGAGGGCGCGCCCACACCTCTTGGGCGCGCCCCCTGTCTCCTGGGCCCCTCGAGCGGTCACCGACGTACTTCTTCGTCCTATATATACCTACGTACCCCGAAAACATCCAGGGAGCCACCGGAGAAATATTTCCGCCACCGTAACCTACTGTATCCGCAAGATCCCATCTTGGAGCCGTCGCCGGTGTTCTGCCGGAGGGGCAATCCACCACGGAGGGCTTCTACATCAACATCATAGCCCTTCTGATGAGTTGTGAGTAGTTTACCACAGACCTTCGGGAACATAGTTATTAGCTAGATGGCTGCTTCTCTCTTTTTGGATCTCAATACAATGTTCTCCCCCTCTCTTGTGGAGATCTATTCCATGTAAACTCTTTTTGCGGTGTGTTTGTCGAGATTCGATGAGTTGTGTGTTTATGATCAAGTTTATCTTTGATAAATATTTCAATCTTGTCTGAATCTTTTATGTATGATTGAGTTATCTTTGCAAGTATCTTCGAATTATCAGTTTAGTTTGGCCTACTAGATTGATCTTTCTTGCCATGGGAGAAGTGCTTAGCTTTGGGTTCAATCTTGCGGTGTCCTTACCCAGTGACAGAAAGGGTTGCAAGGCAAGTATTGTATTGTTGCCATCGAGGATAAAAAGATGGGGTTTATATCATATTGCTAGAGTTTATCCCTCTACATCATGTCATCTTTCTTAATGCGTTACTCTGTTCTTATGAACTTAATACTCTAGATGCATGCTGGATAGCGGTTGATGTGTGGAGTAATAGTAGTAGATGCAGGCAGGAGTCGGTCTACTTGTCACGGACGTGATGCCTATATACATGATCATGCCTAGATAATCTCATAATTATTCTCTTTTCTATCAGTTGCTCGACAGTAATTTGTTCACCCACCGTAATACTTATGCTATCTTGAGAGAAGCCTCTAGTGAAACCTATGGCCCTCGGGTCTATCTTTTACCATATAAGCTTTTAATCTACTTTTATTTGCATCTTTACCTTTTCATCTATATTATAAAATACCAAAAATATATTTATCTTATCATATTATCTCTACCAGATCTCACTTTCGCAAGTGGCCGTGAAGGGATGGTCAACCCATTTATCGCGTTGGTTGCGAGTTCTTTGTTTGTTTGTGTAGGTTCGTGGGACTTGTGAGGAGCCTCCTACTGGATTGATACCTTGGTTCTCAAAAACCGAGGGAAATACTTACGCTACTGTGCTGCATCACCCTTTCCTGTTCAAGGAAAACCAACGCAAGCTCAAGACGTAGCAAGAAGGCTTTCTGGCGCCGTTGCCGGGGAGGTCTTCGCTCAAGTCAAGACATACCAAGTACCCATCACAAACTCATCTCCCTCGCATTTACATTAATTGCCATTTGCCTCTCGTTTTCCTCTCCCCCACTTCACCCTTACCGTTTTATTTGCCCTCTCTTTCCCAATCTCTCTCTTTTTCGCTTGCCTTTTTTTGTTTTCTTGTGTGTTGGATTACTTGTTGCCATGGCGCAAGATAATACCAAATTGTGTGATTTCTCCAATACCAATAATAATGATTTCCTTAGTACTCCGATTGCTCCTCTTAATGATGTTGAGTCTTGTGAAATTAATGCTGCTTTGCCAAATCTTGTTATGAAAGATCAATTTTCCGGCCTTCCTAGTGAAGATGCCGCTACCCATCTAAACAACTTTGTTGATTTGTGTGAGATGCAGAAAAAAGATACGGATAATGATATTGTTAAATTGAATTTATTTCCGTTTTCACTTAGAGATCGTGCTAAAATTTGGTTTTTGTCTTTGCCTAAAAATAGTATTGATTCTTGGAACAAGTGCGAAGATGCTTTTATCTCTAAGTATTTTCCTCGCGCTAAGATCATCTCGCTTAGGAACGATATTATGAATTTTAAAAAACTTGATCATGAGCATGTTGCCAAATCTTGGTAAAGAATGAAATTGATGTTTCGCAATTGCCCTACTCATGGTTTGAATTTATGGATGATCATACAAAATATTTATGCCGGATTGAATTTTGCTTCTAGAAATCTTTTAGATTCGGCCGCCGGAGGCACGTTTATGGAAATCACTTTAGGAGATGCTACAAAACTTCTTGATAATATTATGGCTAATTATTCTCAATGGCACACCGAACGATCTACTAGTAAAAAAGTGCATGCTATAGAAGAAATTAATGTTTTAAGTGGAAAGATGGATGAGGTTATGAGATTGTTTGCTACTAAGAGTGCTTCTATTGATCCCAATGATATGCCTTTATCTTCCTTGATTGAGAATAATAATGAATCTATGGATGTAAATTTTGTTGGTAGGAATAATTTTGGAAACAATGCTTATAGAGGAAACTATAATTCTAGACCGTTCCCTAGAAATTCCTCTAATAATTATGGAAAATTCCTACAATAATTCTTATGGTAATTTTAATAAGATGCCCTCTGATTTTGAAAATAGTGTGAAAGAATTTAGGATCTCTCAAAAGAATTTTAATGCCTTGCTTGAAGAAAAATTGCTCAAAGTTGATGATTTGGCTCGGAACTTTGATAGAATTTCGCTCGATCTTGATTCTTTGAAACTTAGGTCTACTCCTCCTAAGCATGATATCAATGACTCTCTCAAATCTATGAGAAGTTCCATTGATGAGTGCAAAGAAAGAACCGCTAGATTGCGTGCTAATAAAGATTGCTTTGTTAAAGTGTGTTCTTCTAGTTTCCATGAAAATAATGATGAAGATCTTAAAGTTATTGATGTATCTCCTATTAGATCCTTGTTTTTCAATATGAATCTTGATGATAATGGTACTGGAAGTGAATCAACTCTTGTCAAAAAGCGATCCGATAATTTGGACTTTTTAGATCTTGATGCTAAATTTGGTAAAAGTGCAATTGGAGACGTCAAGACTTTAAATAGTATTGAACCCACTATCTCGGGTTTCAAGGAATTTGATTATGATAATTGTTCTTTAGAAAGTTGTATTTCCTGGTTACAATCTGTTGTGAATTCTCCTCATGCTTATAGTCAAAATAAAGCTTTTACCAAACATATTGTTGATGCCTTGATGCAATCTTGTGATGAAAAACTTAATTTGGAAGTTTCTATACCTAGAAAACTTAATGATGAGTGGGAACCTACTATAAAGATTAAAATTAAAGATTATGAGTGTTTTGCTTTGTGTGATTTGGGTGCTAGTGTTTCCACGATTCCGAAAACTTTATGTGATATTCTAGGTTTCCATGATCTTGATGATTGCTCTTTAAATTTGCACCTTGCGGATTCCACCATTAAAAAGCCAATGAGAAGGATCAATGATGTTCTCATTGTTGCAAATAGAAATTTGGTGCCCATAGATTTTATCGTTCTTGATATAATGCAATCTTTCTTGCCCTATTATTCTTGGTAGACCTTTCCTTAGAACGATTGGTGCGATTATTGATATAAAGGAAGGGAACATTAGATTCCAATTTCCATTAAAGAAAGGCATGGATCACTTTCCAAGAAAGAAAGTCAAATTACCTTATGAATCTATCATGCGAGCTACCTATGAATCAAGTGCCAAAGATGGCATTAGTTAGATCTATCTTCGCTTTTATGCCTAGCTAGGGGCGTTAAACGATAGCGCTAGTTGGGAGACAAGCCAATTTTCTTTGTTTTTTTGTCTTTGTTCATGTTTAGTAATAAATTTTTCATCTAGTTTATGTTTAGATCTGTTTTCTTGTTTTAATTAATGTTTATGCCAAGTAGAACCTATAGGATAACATATGATGCTAGTTGATTTGATTCTGCTGAAAAATAGAAACTTTGCGATCACGAGAAACAATTCAATAAATCACAGAAATGTTATTTTGCATTGATTCTTTTTTCTGCTGATCAATAAACAAATTGTTTAGGACTTCCTATTTTTGTAGGATTTGTGGAGTTCCAGAAGTAACCTAAAGTTACAGATTGCTACAGACTATTCTATTTTTGACAGATTCTGCCTTTCGTGTGTTGTTTGCTTATTTTGATGCATCTATGGCTAGTATGTAAGGGTATGAACCATAGAGAACTTGGAATACAGTAGGTTTAACACCAATATAAATAAAGAATGAGTTCATTTTAGTACCTTATGTGGTGGTTTTTCTTTCTTGCACTAACGGAGCTTATGAGATTTCCTGTTGAGTTTTGTGTTGTGAAGTTTTCAAGTTTTGGGTAAAGATTTGATGGGCTATGGAATAAGGAGTGGAAAAAGCCTAAGCTTGGGGATGCCCATGGCACCCCAAGATATTCAAGAATATCCAAAAGCCTAAGCTTGGGGATGCCCCCGGAAGGCATCCCCTTTTTCGTCTTCGTTCATTGGTAACTTTACTTGGAGCTATATTTTTATTCGCTACATGATATGTGTTTTGCTTGGAGAGTCGTGTATTATATTAGTATTTGCTTTTTAGTTTAACACAATCATCCTTGCTGCACACACCTTTTGGGAGAAGCCCACCTGATCAGAATTTATTAGAATATGCTATGTGCTTCACTTATATCTTTTGAGCTAGATAGTTTTTGCTCTAGTGCTTCACTTATATCTTTTAGAGCACGGCGGTGGCTTAATTTTGTAGAAATTTCTAGTCTCTCATGCTTCACTTATATTATTTTGAGAGTCTCTTAGAACAACATGTATTTGCTATGGTTATGAATTTGGTCCTAGAATGATGAGCATCCAAGTTGGGTATAATAAAAACTATCGTAGAAAGTGCATTAAACACTAGGATCAATTTGATGCTTGATAATTGTTTTGAGATATAAAGGTAGTAATGTTAGAGTCATGCTAGTGGGTAATTATGAAATTAAGAAATACTTGTGTTGAAGTTGGCAAGTCCCATAGCATGCACATATGGTAAAAGTTGTGTGACAAATTTATTGCATGAGGTGCTCTTTTGATTGTCTTCCTTATGAGTGGCAGTCGGGGACGAGCGATGGTCTTTTCCTACCAACCTATCCCTCTAGGGGCATGCGTAGTAGTACTTTGCTTCGAGGTCTAAGTAGACTTTTGCAATAAGTATATGAGTTCTTTATGACTAATGTGAGTCCATGGATATACGCACACACATCCTTCCATTTAGCTAGACTCTATTATACCGTGCAACTTTCACCGGTAGCATGCACCCATTATTTACCTTCCTCAAAACAGCCACCATACCTACCTATTATGGCATTTCCATAGCCATTCTGAGATATATTGCCATGCAACTTTCCACCGTTCCGTTTATTATGACACGCTCCATCATTGGCATATTGCTCTTTGCATGATCATGTAGTTGACATCGTATTTGTGGCAAAGCCACCTTCATAATTTTCATACATGTCGCTCTTGATTCATTGCATATCCCGCTACACCGCCGGAGGCATTCATATAGAGTCATATCTTGTTCTAGCTTTGAGTTGAAATTCTTGAGTTGTAAATTAATAAAAGTGTGATGATCTTCATTATTAGAGCATTGTCCTAAGTGAGGAAAGGATGATGAAGACTATGATTCCCCCACAAGTCGGGATGAGACTTCGGATTTATAAAAATAAAAGAGGCCAAAGAAGCCCATGAAATAAAAGAGGCCAAAGAAGCCCACCAAAAATAAAAAAAAGAGAAATAAAGAAATAAAGAAAAAAAAAGAAAAAAAGAAAAAAAAGAAAAAAATAATGAGAGAAAAAGAGAGAAGGGACAATTGCTACTATCTCTTTTCCACACTTGTGCTTCAAAATAGCACCATGATCTTCATGATAGAGAGTCTCCTATGTTGTCACTTTCATATACTAGTGGGAATTTTTCGATATAGAACTTGGCTTGTATATTCCAATGATGGGCTTCCTCAAAATGCCCTAGGTCTTCGTGAGCAAGCAAGTTGGATGCACACCCACTTAGTTTCTTTTGTTGTGCTTTCATATATTTATAGCTCTAGTGCATCCGTTGCATGGCAATCCCTACTCACTCACATTGATATCTATTAATGGGCATCTCCATAGCCCGTTGATACGCCTAGTTGATGTGAGACTATCTCCTCCCTTTTGTCCTTACAACCACCACCATATACCACCATAGTGCTATGTCCATGGCTTGCGCTCATGTATTGCGTAAGAGTTGAAAAAAGCTGAAGCGCGTTAAAAAGTATGAACCAATTGCTCGTCTTGTCATCGGGGTTGTACATGATGGGAGTATTTTGTGTAATGAAAATGAAGCATGTCCTAACTATATGATTTTGTAGGGATAAGCTTTCTTTGGCTATGTTATTTTGATAGGACATGATTATTTGTTAGTATGCTTCGAAGTATTATTATTTTTATGCTTTATAAGCTTTTATCTTGAATCATTTGGATCTGAACATTCATGCCACAATAAAGAAAATTACATTGAGAATTATGCTAGGTAGCATTCCTCATCAAAAATTCTGTTTTTATCATTTGCCTACTCGAGGACGAGCAGGAATTAAGCTTGGGGATGCTTGATACGTCTCCAACGTATCTATAATTTTTGATTGTTCCATGCTATTATATTACCTGTTTTGGATGTTTATGGGCTTTATTTTACACATTTATATCATTTTTTGGACTAACCTACTAACCGGAGGCCCAACCCGTACTGCTGTTTTTTTGCCTATTTCGGTATTTCGAAGAAAATGAATATCAAACGGAGTCCAAATGTCGGAGTAATGGGCCACGGGTAGACTAACTCGAGCCCCAGAACCTTTCAAGACATCGGGGCAGGCTGCGCCCCTCAAGACCCCGCGACGAAGAGCCGCCTTCAGGGAGTCGGCGGCGGGGCCACCGACTGCCCCTTCTCGGCCGAGTCCCGGTGACGACTCCGAGAAGGGCCGACTCCTATTGACGGCTTCTAGAGAAGCTGGCTATGGGGAGTCGGCCCGCGACTCCAACCACCCCCAGCCTCCGCCACGACGGACGGGGCAGGGTACGGACACCGCGTGGCCGTCCCTGTCCGACTTACGAAGGGCTGGCATGGCTACAGTGTGCCGTATCGATGGAGACCTCCGTCCGGCGCGACACTGTTGCCATGCCTGCCCTGTACCCACGACGGCCTGACTGTACTGTCCAGAGACGGCGAGACCCACCCGTCAGCAGGGGTACAAAAGACGGCGAGAGCACCGTAAGACGGACCCATCGGGAGTCGGCCCACCGGAGTCGGCCGGCCCCTCCCATGGGCCCCGCACGCCATTAACCAGACAAGACGGGGAATGGCGACAGTGATCGTCTGTTAGGCGGCGGCACTGTTGCCATGTCCCCATGACCAAGCCGGCGTCACCAGTAGCATGGCTACAGTAGTCCGTAGCCGGCGGGGCCCGCTAGGCGGCGGGCCCCAGCAGTCGGCGGAAGAGGCGACAACCTGAGAGACAGACGGCTAGGACCCACGCCCAGCCGGATTACCATTGTAACCTTGGGGGGCAGGCCTATATAAGCCCCCCAGGGTACCCATGCAATGGGATCGACCCATTAGCTATAGGCCGGACCATATAGGAAGGAGGAAGCTAGCCTCGCCTTCTCATACCTCCAGGAAACAGCTCTAGGAGCAACCTTGTACTCACTTTGCCATAGTGATCATGCGGAGACCCCGCAGAGCAGCAGTAGGGGTGTTATTTCCACGGAGAGCCCTGAATCTGGGTAAGATTCGCCGGTGCATGCCTTCGCCTCATCCCGTTTCCAGGCACCGGTGACGTTCTACTCGCCCCCACCATGATAAGCCATCCCTTGGCATATGTCGTACCAAACCCCCGACATTTGGCGCCCACCATGGGGCCAGGTGCACCGCCGTCCGGAGACCTGCTCTGGACGGGAACCCTTTTCCTCCCTGGCGAGCGCAGCCAGCCCGACACGCCAGATGGAGTTTGCGCCAATGCGCTGCATGGCGCTGAGATTGCCTGCGCGGTCAGCTGCCTCGCCGAACTTGTCGGCGAGGTTCGTCTCTCCGACGAGCCTGCATCCGATGTAGGCACGGGCGGCCGCGAGAGTCTCCTCGCGCGCCTCCTCGACCAACTCCACATCGCCGGCGAGCCTGCCGTAGACCTGGAGTCCATAGGCTCCACCAACCCGATGTTGGTCGACTCCGACACCGCGTCGCTCGACGCGTTCCCCCCCAAAATGGTGGTCTACGACGAGCCGCCCCCTCACACTGAGAGCGGCGGAAGCACCGTCACAGAGGTTCTCATCCTCGATCATGGCGAGCGTTCTGGAGAGGACGCCCACGACCCGCTTGACGCGGCTCTACGAGACCTGTCCGCGCCGATTCCGGGAGACGCTGACGCCGAGACGCTGGAGGCATGCCGCCTTCAGCTCGTCGAGGGCGCGAAGAAGCTGACAAGCATGATGCGCTTGTCAGAAGCATACCAACGTGAGATGGATCGCGCCGTGGGCGGCTCGCCGGCTCTGACTGGGCCTAGCCGCCTAGGCGCGGTCCGGCAACGCGGCGTGGCCATCGCCAAACTGTTTGGGGCCGATCGCACTGTGTACGCCACGCCTGTGGAGAACATCCGCGCCGCCCAGGAGGCGGCGGACGAGCTGGACCACTTCGAGGGCGAAGAGCGCCGCCTGATGACGGAGCGAGTTCAACAGCTCCTCGACGCGGCTGCAGTGCAGAACGAAGCCGGCTGCCGCACGGAGGTGCCGCAACGACAAAACGACGACCCTCCACCCCGCCGAGATCAGGGCGCGACGTCTCGGACACCGACTGGCGGTGTCCGTGGAAAGAAAGACAAGGAGCCGGCTGTCAGCCACAGTCGGACTCGCATCACCATCGAGCGCAACCAAGACGGTCGCCCGAAAGCAGTGGAGCGGCGGGACGACTATCTGCCTCCTCCTCCTCGCAGAGAAAGGCGAGTCTCCCTGGCACCCGTTGAGCATCCGACTCTCGGTGACCGCCTTGGACGCCGAGAGGGAGTCAGAGAGAATGACGCCCGCCACCGGATCGACCGACTCCACCGATCCCTGGCGCTGGAAGAAGAAGATGAGTTGGGTCCTCCCTATTTCGGACCCCGCATCAGAGACGAGCCCTTTCCCAAAGAGTTCACGCTCCCCCGAGACACGCCCAAGTACACCGGCACTGTGAAGCCAGAGGACTGGCTGATTGATTACTCCACGGCCGTCAATATAGCGAACGACAACAAGCGAGTCGCCGTAAGGTATGTTCCACTCATGCTCCAGGGCACAGCCCGGACATGGTTGAACAGCCTGAAGCCCAGCAGCATCAACAGCTGGGTCGACTTCACTGAGGCCTTCGTCCGCAACTTCACAAGCACGTACAAGCGACCTCCCAAGCCTCGCCAACTCTCCTTGTGTGTGCAAGGCCCCAACGAGTCCACTCGCGACTACCTCACGCGCTGGGCCGAGCTTCGAAACTCTTGCGAGGGCGTGCACGAGGTGTAGGCTATCGAGTACTTCACTGCCGGGTGTAGAGAAGGCACCCTCCTCAAGCACAAGCTCCTCTACGACGAGCCGGAGACCCTCGACGAGCTGCTGATCACAGCAGACAAGTATGCCACAGCCGACTCCTCCATGAAGGCGGAGATTCAAGTTAGTGCGACTGGCAAGGTGGCCCCTCAGGATCCTAGAACTCCGGCTGGGGACACCAGTCGGCGACAGCAGCAAAACGATCACAAGAGCAAAGCCCCACAGCCGGCTTCCAGCAACCGGCAAGTGGCGACAGTCGAAGATCAACAGCCGGAGGGGCAGCCTCCGGCCAAGCGATCGAAAGGCGGCAAGTCCAACTGGTTGCCGGCCTTCTCCTATGAGTAGACTCTTGATGGCCCATGCAAGTTCCACAGCGGCGCGAAGCCGTCGAATCACACCACCCGGAAGTGCCACTGGCTCACCAGAATTGCCAAGGGAGACGGCCTCCTGCCTCCCCCGCCTGCTGGGCCGCCGCCTCCGCCGCCGCCCCAGCAGCCGGCTGCCAGGCCATTCGGCGCAATACAAGACAAGTACCCAGAAGAGCACGGAGCCTACGTGGTGTTCACTAGTGTGGCTGATGATCGACGCAGCAAGCGGCTGCAGCAGCAAGAGGTGAATGTAGTAGCATCAAGCACTCCCGAGTTCATGCACTGGTCCGAGAAGCCTATCAGTTGGAGCAGAGCTGATCACCCAGAGGTGATGCCGAATCCGGGCTCCTACCCCCTGGTCTTAGGCACCACCTTTGCCACAGATAGGCGGGCCTCTCATTTCTCGCGAGTGCTGATAGACGGAGGCAGTAGCATCAACATCCTGTACAAGGATACCATGGAGAAGCTAGGAATCAAGCAAAGACAACTTCAGAGCAGCCGGACTGTGTTCCACGACATTGTTCCGTGCCTTTCCTGCTCACCAATCGGCAAAATCCTGATAGATGTCCTCTTCGGAGACAAAGATCATTTCCGCCGAGAGCCAGTATGGTTTGAGGTGGTGGACCTCGAAAGCCCATACCATGCATTGCTTGGCCGACCTGCTTTGGCCAAGTTTATGGCGGTCCCCCACTACGCCTACCTCAAGATGATGATGCTGAGTTCCAAGGGGATTCTGACCATTGCCGGCGACTACAGAAAGTCGTCCACTTGCGCGGCCGAGAGCAGTCGGCTGGCTGAGTCCTTGGTGATCACGGCCGAGAAGCGGCTTCTCGATCGGGTGGTGGCGATGGCTGCCAAGCAGCCCGAGTTGTCGCCCCACCCCAAGGAGTCGGAAGTCGAAGGTTCGTTCAAGCCGGCCAAAGAAACGAAGAAGATACCCTTGGACCCGGAGCACCCAGAGAGGTACGCTGCCATAGGTGCAAACCTTGACAGCAAATAGGAAGGCGAGCTCGTCGATTTCCTCCGTGAGAATCGAGACATCTTCGCATGGTCCCCCAAAGACATGCCAGATGTACCGATGGAATTCGCCGAGCACAAGTTACATGTCCGGTCTGATGTGAAGCTCGTCAGGCATCCCTTGTGCCGCTTGTCAGAAGAGAAGAGAAGAGTTGTTGGAGAAGAGATAGCCCGACTCCTGGCGACCGGCTTCATCATGGAAGTCTTCTTCCCGGAGTGGCTAGCAAACCCGGTCCTGGTGCTAAAGAAGAACAAGCAGTGGCGGATGTGTATCGACTACACAAGCCTCAACAAAGCTTGCCCCAAGGACCCTTTCGCTCTGCCGAGAATTGATTAGGCGATAGACTCCACGGCCGGATGCGAGCTGTTGAGCTTCTTAGATGCATACTCAGGATATCACCAAATCAAGCTGAACCCGGCAGACAGACTGAAGACCGCCTTCATCACGCTGTTTGGAGCCTTCTGCTACCTAACCATGACGTTCGGCTTGAGGAATGCCGGCGCCACCTTTCAGCGTTGCATGCAGAAGTGCCTCCTCAAGCAACTCGGCAGAAACGCCCACGTCTACGTGGATGATGTGGTGGTGAAGATGGAGAAGCGTGGAACACTGCTGGAAGACCTCAAGGAAACCTTTGAGAATCTGCGCCGATTCCAGATCAAGCTTAACCCTGAGAAGTGCGTCTTCGGAGTACCAGCCGGCCAACTCCTTGGCTTCCTGGTCTCTGAACGTGGCATAGAGTGCAACCCTGTGAAGATCAAGGCCATCGAGAGGATGGAGGTACCCAGCCGACAACTAGATGTGCAAAAATTCACCGGCTGTTTGGCATCCATCAGCCGATTCATCAGTCGGCTGGGCGAGAAGGCTCTCCCCTTATATCAGCTCATGAAGAAGACGACCTTTTTCGAGTGGACTCCGAAGGCGGATGAAGCTTTTCTCCAACTGAAGAAGATGTTGACTACGCCCCCTGTGCTGGCGGCCCCGACTCCCAAAGAGCCCATGCTCCTGTACATTGCCGCCACTAGCCGGGTAGTCAGCACAGTTATTGTAGTCGAGCGCAAGGAGGAAGGCAAGGCGCTACCTGTCCAGAGACCGGTCTATTACCTGAGCGAAGTACCGTCGACCTCCAAGCAGAACTACCCCCACTACCAGAAGATGTGCTACGGCGTGCACTTTGCCGCCAAGAAGTTAAAGCCTTACTTTCAGGAGCATCCAATCACTGTGGTTTGCACGGCTTCCTCATCGACTGGGCCGAGACCCAGTACCTGCCACCAGCGCCCGACTCCACCCATTGGCGGATGCATTTCGATGGCTCCAAGATGCGCACCGGCTTGGGAGCCGGTGTTGTCCTCGCTTCCCCCAAAGGCGACAAGCTCAGATATGCGCTGCAAATCCATTTTGCCGCCTCCAATAAGGTCGCCGAATACGAGGCGCTCATTCACGGGCTCCGGCTTGCCAAAGAACTTGGCATCCGCCGAATCCTGTGTTTTGTCGACTCCGACTTGGTGGTCCAGCAGTCATCTGGTGACTGGGACGCCAAGGATGCAAACATGGCGAGCTACCGTTTCCTTGTATAGCAACTCAGCGGATATTTCGAGGGGTGCGAGTTCCTTCACGTGCCAAGAAATGACAATGACCAAGTAGACGCCCTGGCATGAATCGGCTCCACCCGCCAGGCAATACCATCTGGCATCGCCCTTCGGCGCCTCCTCAAGCCGTCTATCAAACCTTCACCAGAGTCAGACTCCATCTTTGTGCCGGCTCCACCCGAAGAAGTCGGGTCCGACTCAAGAGCCCCAGCAGGCGGCATGAGAATTCTTACAGATGACTCCAAGAGCGTCGGAGTCGAAGCCGGCCCGGGGACTTCAGAACCCGGCCCGGGGACTGCGGCACCTAGTCCGAAGACTCCAGAACTCGGCTCGGGGACTGCGCCAATCGGCCCGGGGACTTCATCAACCCAGCAAGCGGCTGCGGACTCCAACCCGCCGCCTCCCAGCCCAACCACCGTCGTCCAAGTCGCCGTACTGGCAGTCGAAGAGATAGCAGCACCCTCATTGGCCCAGCCCATCCTCAAGTTCCTAGTAAGCAAAGAGCTGCCAACTGATGAAATCTCGGCTCGGCAAGTGCAACGCCGAGCCGCAGCCTACACCATAGTCAACAGAGAGTTGGTCAGGCGCAGCGTCACTGGTGTCTACCAGCGTTGCGTCGAGCCAGAGCAAGGCCAAGCAATCCTCAGAGACATCCATCAAGGCGAGTGCGGCCACCATGCGGCTTCAAGAGCACTTGTCACCAAAGCCTTTCGACACGGTTTCTTCTGGCCGACTGCCTTAGTAGAGGCTAAAGAATTAGTTCAAAAGTGCAAAGGGTGCCAGAAGTTCCGCTCCAAGCCACATCAGCCGGCTTCGGCACTCAAGACTATCCCCATCGCCTGGCCCTTTGTGGTTTGGGGCTTGGATATGGTGGGACCATTCAAAACAGTCCGAGGCGGCCTAACTCACTTACTTGTAGCGGTGGACAAGTTCACCAAGTGGATAGAAGTAAAGCCCATCAAGAAGTTGAATGGTCCGACTGCGGTGACTTTCATCGCCGACATCACGACTCGGTACGGCATTCCACACAGCATCATCACCGACAATGGCACAAACTTTGCCAAAGGTGCCTTGGCCCGTTTTTGCGCGACACAGGGCATCTGACTGGACTTAGCATCCATTGCCCACCCACAGTCAAACGGCCAGGTAGAGCGATCAAACGGCCTCATCTTGTCCGGCATCAAGCACCGGCTGGTCGAACCACTGGAGCGTTCGGCTGACTGTTGGCTTGATGAGTTGCCAGTCGTTCTCTGGAGTCTGCGCACGACTCCGAACAAGTCAACCGGCTTCACGCCTTTCTTCCTCGTCTACGGTGCTGAAGCCGTCATCCCGACAGACATAGAGTTCGACTCCCCGCGAGCCACCATGTACACCAAGGAGGAAGCAGAAGAAGCACGTCAAGACGGTGTCGATCTGCTGGAAGAGGGCCGGCTGTTGGCACTCAGCCGGTCCAGCATCTACCAGCAGAGTCTGCGCCGATACTACAACAGGAAGGTCAGGCCAAGATCTTTCCAAGAGGGCGACCTTGTGCTCCGGCTGATCCAGTGAACAGCCGGTCAGCACAAGCTGTCGGCACCTTGGGAAGGACCCTTCATCATCAGCAAAGTGTTAGGCAACGACTCCTACTACCTGATCGACGCTCAGAAGCCCCGAGCACGCAAGAGGGACGACTCCGGCAAAGAGACGGAACACCCATAGAATGCAAATCTCCTCCAAAGATTTTATAGTTGATGCAGTATGTATCACGCTACCCTTTGTATTAAAGTACCAAGACTTCGGGCCCCCCGAGGCGAGCTCGGGGACTGCCCTTTTTGTTATCTGTATGATGAGAATTACGCCTTCGAGTATATTACTTTTTGTTATGCCGCTCGGCACCGGGCCCGACTAGTCGGTCCAGGGACTCGCCGCCTCGCGCTATGAAGTGCTTCCTGTAGTCAGACAAGTAGTGTGTGGCGCCTAAGCCGTCTCCTGCCAGAAGCCGCAGCTCGCAGAGCGACTGTTTGGTAGGCAGGAGTAAGGAAGAACGGGCGCCCACACGAAAAATGGCTAAGGACTCAAAGCACAAACATAGCCTAAGACGGCTTCCAGCCTCTCCTAAAGCAAGGCCGACTTGTGAGCAGTCGGCTTGCCGCTTTCTCCTAGCCTCTCTTAAGCAAAGCCGACTCGTAAGTAGTCGGCTTGCCGCTTTCTATCCGACTTGTTAAAAAGACTCTAAAAATGGCCAAGTACTTGCTTTTCGAAAGTAGCCAATCATTTGACTCAGTGGCAGTCCGCCCAGTGGTTGTCCGACTGGCAAGGTGGCGACTAAGGGAAGGCGACAAAGGAAAAAGCCAAAAGAGCAATAAGCAAGGAGAGATAGAATTCGGATAAAATATTTACACGACTTAGGCCCTTGGCCGAATCTTAAAAGCAGAAGCTCAAAATACACCCCGCGGGTGGAATTGTTCGAATTAACAGAAATTCTTCAAAGACTACTAAAGCAGATAAAATGGAGGCAAGACGTCAGCCTAGGAGGCGGCATCCGGGTTCGAAGGGTCGGAAGAGATGGCGGTGTCAGGCGCTGGGACGGCCGGCTGGGCAGTCTCGGCTTGATCATCTCCAGCGACAGCCGCCTTCTCCAGATGCTGCTCGTTGCTGGAGGTGCGGTCGAGCTGAGGCTAGTCGCCCAATCCGTCTTCTGGCGCCTCCATCTCACCTCCGTCCTCCGCCTCGCCTTCCTCCTCGGCGCTGGAAGCAATCACCTCCGTCGAGTCCTCGTCGTAAGTTGGGTTCATCCCGAACCACTCTGGCGGCGCCTCCCCGCCGTCTTCAGCCCGATCAGGGACGAAGATGCTGGTGTCCACGTAGTCGGCGATCGCCGCTGCATGCGCGACGAGGGCGTCTTCCACGCCTATCAGCTCGGCCTGGGCCTCTGACCGGAATGCGGCCAGCCGGTCCAGGTCTAGCCCTGGATACCACGCCTTGACGAATTCCAAGGCCTGGCGCGCTCCAGCCCGGGCCGAGGAACCCTTCCAAGCCTCAAGACGGCCAGCTGTGACCTCCAGCCAGTCGGCAGTCCGACTGGGAGTGCGCAGGGCCGGCATATCTGGCCACAGGGCGGCAATCGCTTGAGCGCCGGCACGTTGAAGCTGGCGCAACATCCGATGGGCCGGCCGCAGACGAGCCTCGATGCTCAGAAGCTGCTCATCAAGGGTCCGGGGGCCGTTGGCGGCAATCTCCGTGCCGCTCGCCCTCCGCGCCTCGCGATCAGCCTGGATGGCCTGAGTGGCCGCCTGCGAGTGGCCGGGGAAGAAGTCTGCCAAGACAAAAAAGAAGCAAGTCAGAAAATCAGGAGTCAGCCCGACCCATAGTCGGCTGCCCAAAGAGAGTAATGAAACTCACCATCGATGATATCCTCGATCTCTTGGAAGCCGGAAGTCAGCTGCGCCTCCTTGTCGGTCCAGGAGGAGCGCTCGCTTTCGAACTCGGCCAGGAGAGCAGCCTCTTTCCTCTCTGCCTCCTCCTGCGCCTTCTTGAGCAGCTCCTTCTGCTCCGCCAGCTGCGCAGCTAGCAGGTCGCGCTCCGCGGCAAGTTTGCTGCACTCCTACCCCTTGGCACGCAAGGCGGTGTTAGCCTCGCCCAGCTGGTGCTGAAGAGTAGCGTTGGCCCCTGAAGAATAAAAAAGAAAAAGACGTTAAGTCGTCAACAAAGAAAGTCGCTGGGAAGATCCGGCCTCACTGCTCAGCAGTCGGCCCGAATCTCGGGGACTACAGCCCGCGGGTGCGCCAGCGCGCCCCCGCGAAGAAGAAGTAAGACACACTCCGGCTCTCTGACAAGTCGGCAGCCTGCTTGCCCAACTCCTCAACATTGCGGTTCAAGGCGGTGACGCGGAGGTTGTGATACTCCTACAATAAGAATTTCAGACAAAGATAAGTAGTGGAACTCGCCAGAAGGAGTTCCGACCCGCCTGCTCAGCAGCCGGCCCGGACATCGGGGACTACACCTAGTGGGTGCGCTGGCGCGCCCCCATAAAGAAGAACAAGGAAAAGCAAGGTCGAAAATAAAGCGTACCCAGACGGCTGCTCGCGACGCCAGATGCGCCTTGGTGCAGTTCTGGATGGCGTCGCCCTCGGCCCGCAGTTTCGCCTGGACGTCCAGAAGCGACTGGTTCTGCGGGCCCGTGCTGCCTCCTTGCACCCACCCGACGGGCGCGGCACTCGTCGCCTCAGCATCTGGGACGGCCGAGCTGGCGGTGCCGGCTTCCAAACGTCGTGGCGCGAAGTCGCCTTCGCAAGGCGGCGGCGTGCTGGCGAGGCGACTTGATGAAGCAGCCTCGCCACGGACTCGTCCTCAGTCGGCGGCACCGGCGGGTCCGCCGGCTGCTTACCCTGTGCACTCCCAGACGGTGGCGGAGGCGGCGGTGGTGGCACGATCGTATCCGACATGGAGGCATCGCTGCTCTCCCTCTCCATGACGGGGTTCTCGCCGCCGGCTTCCCCAGTCTGCCCCGTGAACTCCGGATGCGGCTGCGCGGAGTTTAGCGGGACGACAAGCAGCGCCGACTGGAGGAGCGCGGCCTCCTCTGCTCGCCGCCTTGCCGCCATGGCGGCCTCGGCCTCGTCCAGCTTCCTCTGGGTGGAGGCCGCCGCCCTCTCGGCCTCCGCCTTCTCCAGGCGGGCGGCTTCGTCCTCGTCGCGCTTCTCCCGCGCGTTCCGCTCCGTCGCCTCCCGAAGGTCGACGGCGGGGTCAATCCGCCGAGTAGTGGCGGATGTCTCTGCCGACCCCATGACGGAGGTGGCGGCGACCCTCTCGAAGGTGAGGGGAGCCCTGAAGCAAGGAAGATATGTAAAAAACTTGGACAAGACCCGTCAAGTACGAAACAAGCCAAGAACGGAGGCACTTACGCGGAGACCAGCGGCGGCTTCTTCACTTCCTTGCGAAAGCGGTTGGCCTTCGCGATCGCCTCCTCCCTTTGGGTCGTGGAGGCCACACCCCTGAGCTTCTTCGGCCGGCCGCCAAGAAAGCTTGGCCCGGCCCGGCGCCTCTTAGCGCCGCCTTGGCCACCCAAGCCGGCGGAAGAGCCCGCACTCGGTTGGCCGGCCCTTGATTGGTGGCGCGGGGCGGCTTCCCCCTCAGCATCATCATCAGGCCAATCGGCAAAGGTGGCTGAGGGCCTGAAGCCTCCTCCTCCTCCTCCTCCTTCGGCGTCGGCCTCCATCGCCGCGGCCCCCAAGTCCGGGTCGTTGATGTCGCTCTCCGCCCGATCGGGGACGAACTGGCGGGCCGAGCCCGCGGTGCCGGCTGAAGGCTGGATGAGGGGGTTCTGACTCAAGAAAAACCAAAAAGATCAGAAGTCGAATTTGGCTGCTAAGAAGACAAAAGAAGAAGAAAGACGACTTACGATAGGAGGGGGGTTGGCACGTGAGTATGGCTCCTTGCCGAACTGCGAAGTTGCCGCGAGGTTGCAGTTTGAGATATAGTTCACCGTGTCCGCCACCTCCGCGTGGGGCATGTCCTTGGAGCAGAGCCGACTCGGATCCCGGTGGCCGCTCATCTGACAGATTAGATGAGGCCGGCCTTGGAGCGGGAGGACTCGGCGCGCCACGAAGGCGGCCAGCAAGTCGGACCTAGTCAGCCCCTCCGACTGTGTCAGAACTCGGAGTCGCGCGACGGCAGCAGCACCAGCGGGAGTCAGCGTCTTGACCGGGTGGGACCAGTTGTGGAGCCTCCCATCCGGTGTGCCGGCTTCGAAGGGCGGCAGATTGACCCAGTCGCCGTCTGCGGTGACGTTCTTCACATAGAAGTAAGAGCGCTGCCACATCTTCACCGACTTGATCAGCGGGATGGCGGGAAACGGATTGTCGGTCACCGACCTCCGCATCGCGATGAAGGCGCCGCACTGGGTCGGCACGCCGGCGACATGCGTGCCGAGCTTCGATTGAAAAAAATTCTCCCCACAGCTCGATGGTGCGGAGAACACCGAGAAAGCCTTCGCACAAGGTGGCGAAGGCAGCCAGCAGCACCACCGTGTTCGGGGTGAGGTGGTGCAGCTGGAGCCCGTGTAACTCCAAGAAGGAGTGAAAGAAGCCGCTCGCCGGCAGCCCCAGGCCGCGCATGAGGTGCGAGTGGAATACGACCCGCTCGCCCTCCTCCGACGCCGGCAATATCTCCCTCTCCGGTGCGGCGCGGGCTCGCACTAGGTCCGCGCCGGGGAGGCGACGCGTCTTGCGGAGGAACTCGATGATGTCGTCATCCACCTCGGAGCCGTCCCACACGCCGGAGCGCACGGCAGCAGGTGCGGCGGCGGAGGAAGAGCTCATTGCCGCAGACGTGGCATGGTTCGGCGCGACGGTGGCGAGAGGAAGAAGAAGCAAGAAGAAAGCAAGGGGAGTAGGGGAAGTGGGCGCGCGTCCTCTGCCGCCCCCTCCTCCCGCCTACTTATAGGCCCGTGGGCTGAGAAGCCGAGGGGGCGGGCGTGGGATTAACTGTGCCTAGGACCCCACGCCCCCACGATCTACCCCACGAAGTAACTGCGTGCAGTTATGACGTGGGAATCCCAACCGTCCGCGCGGCCACAGTCGATCTGTTCGCTTGCCGAGGCACGGTAGTGGCGGGCCCCGCCTGATGTCCTGTCCCGTTGCGCGCGTAGGTGGGCAGACTGACCCTGCCATGTGGCGCCACGCGACAGACCCGCAACGGGGAGCCGCCCGGAAGCTTACTGGGCACGCTGCCTGGACCCCGCCGCGATCTTCTGCAATCCGACTTCAGCTAGTCGGCCAGGGGAAGACGGCAGCAGGATGAAACTGTTGAGACTTCTCGACATGTCACCCTCGGTGCCTCAGCAGCTTCTGGGACTACTGTCGGAGTAATGGGCCACGGGTAGACTAACCCGAGCCCCAGAACCTTTCAAGACATCGGGGTAGGCTGCGCCCCTCAAGACCCCGCGACGAAGAGCCGCCTTTAGGGAGTCGGCGGCGGGGCCGCCGACTGCCCCTTCTCGGCCGAGTCCCGGTGACGACTCCGAGAAGGGCCGACTCCTATTGACGGCTTCCAGAGAAGCCGGCTATGGGGAGTCGGCCTGCGACTCCAATCACCCCTAGCCTCTGCCACGACGGACGGGGCGGGGTACGGCCACCACGTGGCATCCCTGCCCGGCTTACAAAGGGCTGGCATGGCTACAGTGTGCCGTATCGATGGAGACCTCCGTCCGGCGCGCAATGTTGCCATGCCTGCCCTGACCTCAGCCCCCATGGGCGGCACACTATACCCACGACGGCCTGACTGTACTGTCTAGAGACGGCGGGACCCACCCGTCAGTGGGGGTACAGAAGACGGTGAGAGCACCGTAAGACGGACCCGTCGGGAGTCAGCCCACCGGAGTCGGCCGGCCCCTCCCACGGGCCCCGCACGCCATTAACTAGACAAGACAGGGAGTGGCGACAGTGATCGTCCGTCAGGAGGCGGCACTGTTGCCATGACCCCATGACCAAGCCGGCGTCACCAGTAGCATGGCTACAGTAGTCCATAGCCGGCGGGGCCCGCTAGGCGGTGGGCCCCAGCAGTGGGCGGAAGAGGCGGCAACCTGAGAGACAGACGGCTGGGACCCGCGCCCAGCCGTATTACCATTGTAACCCTGGGGGGCAGGCCTATATAAGCCCCCAGGGCACCCATGCAACGGGATCGACCCATTAGCTATAGGCCAGACCATATAGGAAGGAGGAAGCTAGCCTCGCCTTCTCCTACCTCCAGGAAACAGCTCTAGGAACAACCTTGTACTCACTTTGCCATAGTGATCATGCGGAGACCCAGCAGAGCAGCAGTAGGGGTGTTATCTCCATGGAGAGCCCTGAAGCTGGGTAAGATTCGCCGGCGTGCATGCCTTCGCCTCATCCCGTTTCCAGGCACCGGCAACGTTCTACTCGCCCCCACCATGATAAACCATCCCTTGGCATATGTCGTACCAAACCCCCGACACCAAACGGAATGAAACCTTCGGGAGCGTGATTTTTGGAACGAACGTGATCCAGAGGACTTGGAGTGCAAGTCAAGAAGAAATCGAGGCGGCCAGGAGATAGGAGGGTGCGCCCACCCCTCCTGGGCGCGCCCCTATCTCCTGTGCCCCTCGAGCGGCCACCGACGTACTTCTTCCTCCTATATATACCTACATATGCCGAAAACATCCAGGGAGCCACCGAAGAAATATTTCTGCCACCGCAACCTTCTGTATCCGCGAGATCCCATCTAGGAGCCATTGCCGGCGTTCTGCCGGAGGGGGAATCCACCACCGAGGGCTTCTACATCAACACCAAAGCCCTTCCAATGAGTTGTAAAGTAGTTTACCACAGACCTTCGGGTCCATAGTTATTAGCTAGAGGGCTTCTTCTCGCCTTTTGGATCTCAATACAATGTTCTCCCCCTCTCTTGGGGAGATCTATTCGATGTAAACTCTTTTTGCAGTGTGTTTGTCGAGATCCGATGAATTGTGGGTTTATGATCAAGTTTATCTATGAGAAATATTTGAATCTTCTCTGAATTCTTTTATGTATGACTGAGTTATCTTTGCAAGTATCTTCGAATTATCAGTTTGGTTTGGCCTACTAGATTGATCTTTCTTGCCATGGGAGAAGTGCTTAGCTTTGGCTTCAATCTTGCGGTGTCCTTACCCAGTGACAGAAAGGGTTGCAAGGCACGTATTGTATTGTTGCTATCGAGGATAAAAAGATGGGGTTTATATCATATTGCTTGAGTTTATCCCTCTACATCATGTCATCTTTCTTAATGCGTTACTCTGTTCTTATGAACTCAATACTCGAGATGCATGCTGGATAACGGTTGATGTGTGGAGTAATAGTAGTATATGCAGGCAGGAGTCGGTCTACTTGTCACGGACGTGATGCCTATATACATGATCATGCCTAGATAATCTCATAATTATTCGCTTTTCTATCAATTGCTCGACAGTAATTTGTTCACCCACTGTAATACTTATGCTATCTTGAGAGAAGCCACTAGTGAAACCTATGGCCCCTTGGTCTATCTTCTATCATATAATTTTCCAATATACTTATTTTCTGCATCTATATTATAAAATACCAAAAATATATTTATCTTACCATATTATCTCTATCAGATCTCACTTTCGCAAGTGGCCGTGTGCTACGTCTTGAGCTTGCGTTGGTTTTCCTTGAAGAGGAAAGGGTGATGTAGCATTGTAGCGTAAGTATTTCCCTCAGTTTTTGAGAACCAAGGTATCAATCCAGTAGGAGGCTCCTCACAAGTCCCACGAACCTACACAAACAAACAGAGAACTCGCAACCAACGCGATATAGGGGTTGTCGGTCTCTTCACGGCCACTTGCAAAAGTGAGATCTGATAGAGATAATATGGTAAGATAAATATATTTTTGGTATTTTATAATATAGATGCAGAAAATAAAGATGCAAATAAAAGTAGATTGGAAACTTATGTGATAGAAGATAGACCCGGGGGCCAGAGGTTTCACTAGTGGCTTCTCTCAAGATAGCATAAGTATTACGGTGGGTGAACAAATTACTGTCAAGCAATTGATAGAAAAGCGAATAATTATGAGATTATCTAGGCATGATCATGTATATAGGCATCACGTCCGTGACAAGTAGACCGACTCTTGCCTGCATCTACTACTATTACTCCACACATCGACCGCTATCCAGCATGCATCTCGAGTATTAAGTTCATAAGAACAGAGTAACGCATTAAGAAAGATGACATGATGTAGAGGGATAAACTCAAGCAATATGATATAAACCCCATCTTTTTATCCTCGATGGCAACAATACAATACGTGCCTTACAACCCTTTCTGTCACTGGGTAAGGACACCGCAAGATTGAACCCAAAGCTAAGCACTTCTCCCATGGCAAGAAAGATCAATCTAGTAGGCCAAACCAAACTGATAATTCGAAGAGACTTGCAAAGATAACTCAATCATATATAAAAGAATTCAGAGAAGATTCAAATATTTCTCATAGATAAACTTGATCATAAACCCACAATTCATCGGATCTCGACAAACACACCGCAAAAAGAGTTTACATCGAATAGATCTCCAAAAGAGAGGGGGAGAATATTGTATTGAGATCCAAAAAGCGAGAAGATGCCATCTAGCTAATAAATATGGACCCGAAGGTCTGTGGTAAACGACTCACAACTCATCGGAAGGGCTATGGTGTTGATGTAGAAGCCCTCCATGGTGGATTCCCCCTCCGGCAGAACGCCGATGATGGTTCCAAGATGGGATCTCGCGGACACAGAAGGTTACGGTGGTGGAAATATTTCTTCGGTGGCTCCCTGGCTGTTTTCTTGGTATGTAGGCTTATATAGGAGGAAGAAGTATGTCGGTGGCCGCCCGAGGGGCCCACGAGACAGGGGGGCACGCCCAGGAGGGGTGGGCGCGCCCTCCTATCTCGTGGCCGCCTTGGCTGCTTCTTGGCTTGCACTCCAAGTCCTCTGGATCACATTCGTTCCAAAAATCATGCTCCGGAAGGTTTCATTCCGTTTGGACTTTGTTTGATATTCCTTTTCTTCGAAATACTGAAACAGGCAAAAAACAGCAATACGGGCTGGGCCTTCGGTTAGTAGGTTAGTCCCAAAAATGACATAAATGTGTAAAATAAAGCCCATAAACTTCCAAAACAGGTAATATAATAGCATTGAACAATCAAAAATTATAGATACGTTGGAGACGTATCAAGCATCCCCAAGCTTAATTCCTGCTCGTCCTCGAGTAGGTAAATGATAAAAAAAGAATTTTTGATGTGGAATGCTACCTAGCATAATTCTCAATGTAGTTTCTCTTTATTGTAGCATGAATGTTCAGATTCAAGTGATTCAAAATAAAAGTTCATATTGACAAAAGAAATAGCAATACTTCAAGCATACTAATAAAATCAATCATGTCTTCTCAAAATAACATGGCTAAAGAAAGTTCATCCCTACAAAATCATATAGGTAGGCTATGCTTCATTTTCGTCACACAAAGATGTTCCCAACTTCTATACCCCCGATGACAAGCCAAGCAATTTTTTTCATACTTAAATAATCTCAAACTTTTTCAACCTTCACGCAATACATGAGCGTGAGCCATGGATATAGCATTATGGGTGGAATAGAATAATGATTGGGGGTTGTGTGGAGAAGACAAAAAGGGAGAAAGTCTCACATTGACGAGGATAATCAACAGGCTATGGAGATGCCCATCAATTGATGTCAACATGAGGAGTAGGGATAGCCATGCAACGGATGCACTAGAGCTATAAATGAATGAAAGCTCAACAAAAGAAAACTAGTGGGTGTGCATCCAACATGCTTGCTCACGAAGACCTAGGGCATTTGAGGAAGCCCATCGCAGGAATATACAAGCCAAGTTCTATAATGAAAAATTCCCACTAGTATATGAAAATGACAACCTATGAGACTCTCTACATGAAAACATGGTGCTACTTTGAAGCACAATATATGAGAGTCACTACATGAAGAACAAGCTGCTACTTTGAAGCACAAGTGTGGAAAAATAAATACTAGCATTGCCCCTTTATTTATTTTCTTTCTTTCCTTTTTTTCTTTTTTTTCTTTTTTTTCTTTTTTTTCTTTTTGGCCTTCCTTTTTTTCTTTTGGCCTTTCCTTTTTTTCTTTTTGGGCAATGCTCTAATAATGATGATCATCACACTTTTATTGATTACAACACATGAATTACAACTCGAAACTAGAACAAGATATGACTCTATATGAATGCCTCCGGCGGTGTACCGGGATGGTGCAATGAATCAAGAGTGACATGTATAAAAAATTATGCGTGGTGGCTTTGCCACAAATACGATGTCAACTACATGATCATGCAAATGGAAATATGACAAAAGTAATGTATGTCATGATGATGATGAACGGAACGGTGGAAAGTTTCATGGCAATATATCTCGGAATGGCTATGGAAATGACATAAATAGGTAGGTATGGTGGCTGTTTTTAGGAAGATATAAGGAGGTTTATGTGTGATAGAGCGTATCATATCACGGGGTTTGGATGCACCGGCGAAGTTTGCACCAACTCTCAAGGTGAGAAAGGGCAATGCACGGTACCGAAGAGGCTAGCAATGGTAGAAAGGTAAAGGTGCGTATAATCCATGGACTCAACATTAGTCATAAGAACTCATATACTTATTGCAAAAATTTTGAAGTCATCAAAAACCAATCACTACGCGCATGCTCCTAGGGGGATAGATTTGTAGGAAAAGACCATCGCTCGTCCCCGATCGCCACTCATAAGGATGCACAAGCCAGGTACACTTCATGCTTCAAATTTGTTACACAACTTTAACCATATGTGCATGCTATGGGACTTGCTAACTTCAACACAAGCATTCTTTAAATTCATAATCACCCAACTAGCATGACTTTAATATCACTACCTCCATATCTCAAAACAATTATCAAGTATCAAGTTGATCATAGCATCCAAATCACTTCTCATGATAGTTTTTATTATACCCAACTTGGATGTTCATCATTCTAGGACCAATTTATAACCATAGCAAATACCATGCTGTTCTAAAAGACTCTCAAAATAATATAAGTGAAGCATGAGAGATCAACAATTTCTTCAAAATTAAACCACCGCCATGCTCTAAAAGATATAAGTGAAGCACTAGAGCAAAAACTATCTAGCTCAAAAGATATAAGTGAAGCACATAGAGTATTCTAATAAATTTCAATCAAGGAGGCTTCTCCAAAAGGTATGTTACAACAAGGATTATTGTGGTAAACTAAAAAAACAGAGACTAATATAATACACGACGCTCCAAGCAAACACATATCATGTGGCGAATAAAAATATAGCTCCAAGTAAAGTTACCAATGAACAAAGACGAAAGAGGGGATGCCTTCCGGGGGCATCCCCAAGCTTAGCTTTTGCCACCCTTTATTCCATAGTCCATCAAATCTTTACCCAAAACTTGAAAACTTCATAACACAAAACTCAACAGGAAATCTCATAAGCTCCGTTAGTTAAAGAAAACAAAACCACCACATAAGGTATTGTAATGAACTCATTCTTTATTTATATTGGTGTTAAACCTACTGTATTCCAAGTTCTCTATGGTTCATACCCTTACATACTAGCCATAGATGCATCAAAATAAGCAAACAACACACGAAAAACAGAATCGGTCAAAAACAGAACAGTCTGTAGAAATCTTTAGCTAACGCAAACTTATGGAACCTTAAAAATCCTACCAAAATAGGGCATCCTAAAAAATTTGTTTATTGAACATCACAAAAAAGAATCAATGCAAAATCTCGTATCTGTGATTTATTGAATTTTTTCTCGTGAGCACAAAGTTTCTGTTTTTCAGCAGAATCAAATCAACTCATATCATAGGTTATCCTATAGGTTCTACTTGGCACAAACACTAAATAAAACAAGAAACCACATATAAACAGAGAGTAGATGCAAAATTTATTACTAAACAGGATCAAAAACAAAAAAACATAAAGAAAATTGGGTTGTCTCCCAACTAGCGCTATCGTTTAACGCCCCTAGCTAGGCATAAAAGCGAAGATAGATCTAAGTAATGCCATCTTGGGCACTTGAATCATAAGTAGCTCGCATGATAGATTCATAAGGTAAGTTGACTTTCTTTCTTGGAAAATGCTCCATGCCTTTCTTTAATGGAAATTGGAATCTAATATTCCCTTCCTTCATATCAATAATTGCACCAATCATTGTAAGGAAAGGTCTACCAAGAATAATAGGGCAAGAAAGATTGCAATCTATATCAAGAACGATAAAATCAACGGGCACCAAATTTCTATTTGCAACAATTATAACATCATTGATCCTTCCCATTGGCTTTTTAATGGTGGAATCCTCAAAGTGCAAATTTAAAGAGCAATCATCAAGATCATGGAAACCTAGAATATCACATAAAGTTTTCGGAATCGTGGAAACACTAGCACCCAGATCACACAAAGCAAAACACTCATAATCTTTAATTTTAATCTTTATAGTAGGTTCCCACTCATCATTAAGTTTTCTAGGTATAGAAACTTCCAAATTAAGTTTTTCATCAGAAGATTGCATCAAGACATCAACAATATGTTTGGTAAACGCTTTACTTTGACTATAAGCATGAGGACAATTAACGACGGATTGCAACAAGGAAATACAACTTTCTAACGAACAATTATCATAATCAAAATCCTTGAAATCTGAAATAGTGGGTTCAATACTACTTAAAGTCATGACCTCTCCAATCCCAGTTTTACCAAATTGAACATCAAGATCTAAAAACTCTGAAATCTTGGGACGCCTTATAAATAAAGTTGAGTCATCTCCAGTCCCATTATTATCAAGATTCATATTGCAAAACAAAGATCTAATAGGGGACACATCAATAACTTTAAGATCTTCATCATTATTTTCATCTAACTTTTCTGGTTTGGCAGCCATCTTATTGACTAAGGTGGCTTGCTTATCAGAAATTTGGGCTATAGCCTTCTCAAGCCGCGTTATTTGAGAGTTCACACCATAAAATTCTTATTCATATCATCAAGATCATTATCCATAAGACCCAAAAAATCTTTTTGTTCTTTAAGCTCTTTTCTAAAGAAATTATTATGCTCAAATTGCAAATTCATAAAGCTTCTAATATTAGATTCAATATCTTCGAACCTCCTAAGAAGGAGGTCGGTACTCTTAGGTAAAGCCATAAGGACAAACAAGCACACAGGCAAATAGAAGAAAGCAAGCGAAAGAGGGAGGAAGAAGAAGGCAAGCAGAAAAGAGAGGAGATTGGGAAAGAGAGGGCGAATAAACGGCAAGGGTGAAGTGGGGGAGAGGAAAACGAGAGGCAAATGGAAAATAATGTAAATGCGAGGGAGATGAGTTTGTGATGGGTACTTGGTTTGTCTTGACTTGAGCGAAGACCTCCCCGACAATGGCGCCAGAAATCCTTCTTGATACGTCTTGAGCTTGCGTTGGTTTTCCTTGAAGAGGAAAGGGTGATGCAGCACAATAGAGTAAGTATTTCCCTCAGTTTTGAAGAACCAAGGTATCAATCTAGTAGGAGGCTCCTCACAAGTGCCACGAACCTACACAAACAAACAAAGAACTCGCAACCAACGCGATAAAGGGGTTGTCAATCCCTTCACGGCCACTTGCGAAAGTGAGATCTGATAGAGATAATATGGTAAGATAAATATATTTTTGGTATTTTATAATATAGATGCAGAAAATAAGTATATTGGAAACTTATATGATAGAAGATAGACCCGGGGGCCATAGGTTTCACTAGTGGCTTCTCTCAAGATAGCAAAAGTATTATGGTGGGTGAACAAATTACTGTCGAGCAATTGATACAAAAGCGAATAATTATGAGATTATCTAAGCATGATCATGTATATAGGCATCACGTCCGTGACAAGTAGACCGACTCCTGCCTGCATCTACTACTATTACTCCACACATCGACCGCTATCTAGCATGCATCTAGAGTACTAAGTTCATAAGAACAGAGTAACGCATTAAGAAAGATGACATGATGTAGAGGGATAAACTCAAGCAATAAGATATAAACCCCATCTTTTTATCCTCGATGGAAGCAATACAATACGTGCCTTGCAACCCTTTCTGTCACTGGGTAAGGACACTGCAAGATTGAACCCAAAGCTAAGCACTTCTCCCATGGCAAGAAAGATCAATCTAGTAGGCCAAACCAAATCGATAATTCGAAGAGACTTGCAAAGATAGCTCAATCATACATAAAAGAATTCACAGAAGATTCAAATATTATTCATAGATAAACTTGATCATAAACCCACAATTCATCGGATCTCGACAAACACACCGCAAAAAGATATTACATCGAATAGATCTCCACAAGAGAGGGGGAGAACATTGTATTGATATCCAAAAAGAGAGAAGAAGCCAACTAGCTAATAACTATGGACCCGAAGGTCTGTGGTAAACTACTCACAACTCATCGGAGGGGCTATGGTGTTCATGTAGAAGCCCTCCATGGTGGATTCCCCCTCTGGCAGAACGCCGGCGACGGCTCCAAGATGGGATCTCGCGGACACAGAAGGTTACGGTGGTGGAAATATTTCTTCGGTGGCTCCCAGGATGTTTTCTGGGTATGTAGGCTTATATAGGAGGAAGAAGTACATCGGTGGCCGCCCGAGGGGCCCACAAGACAGGGGGCGCGCCCTCCTATCTCGTGGTCACCTCGGCTGCTTCTTGGCTTGCACTCCAAGTCCTCTGGATCACGTTCATTTCAAAAATCACGCTGTCGAAGGTTTCATTCCGTTTGGACTCTGTTTGATATTCCTTTTCTTTGAAATACCGAAATAGGCAAAAAAAACAGCAATACGTGCTGGGCCTCCGGTTAGTAGGTTAGTCCCAAAAATGATATAAATGTGTAAAATGAAGCCCATAAACATCCAAAAGAGGTAATATAATAGCATGGAACAATCAAAAATTATAGATACGTTGGAGACGTATCACCTTGAAGGGATTGGAAACCCCTTTATCGCGTTGGTTGCGAGTTCTTTGTTAGTTTGTGTAGGTTCGTGGGACTTGTGAGGAGCCTCCTACTGGATTGATACCTTGGTTCTCAAAAACTGAGGGAAATACTTACGCTACTGTGATGCATCACCCTTTCATCTTCAAGGAAAACCAACGCAAGCTCAAGACGTATCAATTTCCCCCTCCCGGAGGGAAGTTTCCCTGGCAGAACAGCTCCGCCGGAGCCCTAGATTGGTTCCGCCAAGGTTCCGCCTCGTGGTGGTGGAGTTTTGTCCTGTTAGCCTGCTTATGATTTTTTCCAGGGTAAAAGCCTTCATATAGCAGAAGATGGGCACCGGGGGGCTACCAGGGGGCCCATGAGACAGGGGGGCACGCCCAGTAGGGGTGGGTGTGGCCCCCACCCTCGTGGCCATGGTGTGGGCCCCATTTGGTACTTTCTTTGCTCAATGATTCTTATTAATTCCAAAAATGACTTTTGTGGAGTTTCAGGACTTTTGGAGCTGTGCAGAATAGGTTTCCAATATTTGCTCCTTTTCTAGCTAGAATCCCAGCTTCCGGCATTCTCCCTCTTCATGATAAACCTTGTAAAATAAGAGAGAATAATCATAAGTATTGTGACATAACGTGTAATAACAGCCCATAATGCAATAAATATCGATATAAAAGCATGATGCAAAATGGACGTATCAACTCCCCCAAGCTTAGACCTCGCTTGTCCTCAAGTGGAAGCCGATATCGAGAAATATGTCCACATGTTTAGAGATAGAGGTGTCGATAAAAATAAAATACGGACATGAGGGCATCATGATCATTCTTATAACATCAACATATATAGATTTTGTCATATGACTTCTTTTGCTCAAGTAACAATCTATTCACAATGTCAAGCATGGTTCAGAAACTTCATTGAGAACTAACAAACTATAATCTCAGTCATTGAAGCAATTGCAATTTATCATAACATAAGAAAGAGTCAACATAAGAGCTTTTCAGCAAGTCCACATACTCAACTATCATTTAGTCTTTCAAAATTTATGACACTCACGCAATACTTGTGGTTATGGAGTTTTAATTGGACACAGAGAAAGATAGGGGCTTAAAGTGTTGCCTCCCAACGTTTTACCTCAAGGGTAATGTCAACAATAATAGTTCATGCTAATGAACATCCAATTGGATATATGTATCAGGATATTTCCAACACGAGGTGCTTGCCAAAAGGATAAAATGAAAAAGGGAAAGGTGAAGATCACCTTGACTCTTGCATAAAGTAAAAGACATAAAGTAAAAGATAGGCCCTTCGCAGAGGGAAGCAGAGGTTGTCATGTGCTTTTAGGGTTGGATGCACAAAATCTTAATGCAAAATAACGTCACCTTATATTGCCACTTGTGATATGAACCTTTATTATGCAGTCCGTCGCTTTTATTACTTCCATATCACACGATCGTATAAAGCTTGTTTTCTCTACACTAATAAGTCATACATATTTAGAGAGCAATTTTTATTGCTTGCAACATGACAACTTACTTGAAGGATCTTACTATATCCATATGTAGGTATGGTGGAATCTCATGGCAAAACCGGGTTTAAGGATTTTTGGAAGCACAAGTAGTATCTCTACTTGGTGCAAGGAATTTTTGGATACCATGAGGGGGAAAGGCAAGATCAACATGTTTGAATGATCCATGACAATATACTTTAACTGAGATGTGAGAAAACATAAACCATTACGTTGTCTTCCTTGTCCAACATCAACTCTTTAGCATGTCATACTTTAATGAGTGCTCACAATCATAAGAGATGTCTAAGATAGTATATTTATATGTGAAAACCTCCCTTCCTTTATTACTTCCTATTAATTGCAACGATGACCAGAGCTATGTTTGCCAACTCTCAACAACTTTTAAGCCTCATACTTTCTATATGTGAAGTCATTACTATCCATAAGATCAATATGAACTCTTTTATTCTTTTTATTTTCTTAAGATCATGGCAAGATAGCACAGCCCTTGACTCAACACTAATCTTTATTATATATAACTCACGGACTCGATTACATAGAAAGATCACAAAGCAAAACCCAAAACTAGTTCAAACCAAAACTTTATTCTTCTAGATCAAAATATTACCAAAAGGATCGAACTAAGTAAAACGGTAAAGATATGAGTGTTATGGTGATACGATACCGGGACACCCCCCCAAGCTTGGCAGTTGCCAACGGGAGTGCCCATACCCATGTGATTATGTCCTCGGAGATTCTGAAGAAGGAGTTGTTGATGATGGTGGATAATCGCACATCGAGTGTAAAAGCTCCTCCAACTTGCGGATAATGCCCTTGAGTGCGACGATATGATCCTTCAACAAAATATTTTGCTGTGTAAGGTGCTTGTTTTGTATGTGAGCTAACTCAATCATCTTGAAAGCTTCAATCTCAGTTGGGGTAAAGAGGTTAGGTAAAGGTTGAGGGATGTTTTCTTCTTTTGCCGCCGGAGCTTGATCCTCCATGGCCTTCTTGATCCCTTCATCCTTGTTGATCTCCTTCGGTTCTTCTCTTTTCAGCTCTATCTTCAATAGACAAGCATCCTTGTCTTCATTGTTGGAGGAGGGTGACGTCATGATGCTCTAGATCTGTCAAAAAATAGCTCAAAATGAAACAGAAGATTTTTGCGTGATACGGTGGTCAAAACCTTCGGGAGATTATATAATGGATTTTTACCGACCAAAAGAAGTAACGTGCAAGAAAACGGAGTTCGGGAGGCACACACAGTGCCCACGAGGTAGGGGCGCGCCCAATAAGGGTGGGCGCGCCCTCCACGCTCGTGGAGGCCTCGTGTCCTTCCCGGATTACTTCTTGCTTTCCTAAATTCTTAAATATTCCAAAACGGAGAAAAATTGTCATTACAATTGTTTTGGAGTCGGTTTACTTACGTACCACATACCTATTCCTTTTCGGAGTCTGAAACATTCCGGAAAGTGTCCCTTATGTATTCCTCCGGGGTTACGGTTTCAATAATATTAGTTTCAACATTTATATGATTACCTGAGATATAATGTTTGATTCTTTGACCGTTCACCACCTTAGGATTTGTGCCTTCGAAGTTGTTGATTTTTATGGCACCAGAACGATAGACCTCCTCGATAACGTAAGGGCCTTCCCATTTAGAGAGAAATTTTCCTGCAAAAAATCTTAAACATGAGTTGAATAGCAACACATAATCACCTACATTAAACTCACGCTTTTGTATCCTTTTGTCATGCCATCTTTTAACTTTTTCTTTAAACAGCTTGGCATTCTCATAGGCTTGGGTTCTCCATTTATCAAGTGAGCTAATGTCAAATAACCTCTTCTCACCAGCAAGTTTGAAATCATAGTTGAGCTCTTTAATGGACCAATATGCCTTATGTTCAAGTTCAATAGGTAAGTGACACGCTTTTCCATAAACCATCTTATACGGAGACATACCCATAGGATTTTTATATGCAGTTCTATAGGCCCATAATGCATCATCAAGTTTCTTGGACCAATTCTTTCTAGATCTATTAACAGTCTTTTGCAAAATTAATTTGAGCTCTCTATTACTCAATTCTACTTGACCACTAGACTGCGGGTGATAAGGAGATGCAATTCTATGATTAACATCATACTTAGCATGCATTTTACGGAAAGCACCATGAATAAAATGTGAACCACCATCAGTCGTGAGATATCTAGGTACTCCAAACCTCGGAAAAATAACTTCTTTAAGCATCTTAATAGAGGTGTTATGACCAGCACTACTAGTTGGAATAGCTTCTACCCACTTAGTAACGTAATCAACAGCAACTAAAATATGTGTGTATCCATTGGAGGCAGGAAAAGGTCCCATATAATCAAAGCCCCAAACATCAAATGGTTCAATAATAAGAGAATAATTCATAGGCATTTCTTGACGTCTACTAATATTACCAATTCTTTGACATTCATCACAAGACAAGACAAACTTACGGGCATCTTTGAAGATAGTAGGCCAATAAAAACCGGATTGCAATACCTTATGTGCAGTTCTATCTCCAGCGTGGTGTCCTCCATATGGTTCGGAGTGACACTTGCGTAGGATCTGTTCCTGTTCATGCTCAGGTACACAACGTCTGATAACACCATCTACTCCTTTATAAAGGTGTGGGTCATCCCAGAAGTAATGTCTTAAATCATAAAAGAACTTTTTCTTTTTCTGGCATGTGAAACTAGGTGGTATAAATTTAGCAACAATGTAATTAGCATAATCAGCATACCATGGAGTAGTACGAAAAGCGTTAATGACCGCTGATTGTTCATTAGGGAAGCTATCATCAATAGGTAGTGGGTCATCAAGAACATTCTCTAACCTAGACAAGTTGTCTGCAACGGGATTCTCAGCTCCCTTTCTATCAATAATATGCAAATCAAATTCTTGGAGCAAGAGGACCCATCTAATAAGTCTAGGTTTAGCATCTTTCTTTTCCATAAGATATTTAATAGCAGCATGATCAGTGTGAATAGTTACTTTAGAATCAACAATATAAGGTCTGAACTTATCACATGCAAATACAACTGCTAAGAATTCTTTTTCAGTAGTAGCATAATTTCTCTGGGCAGTATCAAGAGTTTTACTAGCATATTGGATAACATTTAATTTCTTATCAACTCTTTGCCCTAGGACAGCACCTACAGCATAATCGCTAGCATCACACATAATTTCAAAGGGTAAATTCCAATCAGGTGGCTGAACAATAGGTGCAGTGATCAAAGCTTTCTTAAGTATTTCAAATGCTTCTACACAATCGTCATCAAAGACAAAAGGAATATCTTTTTGCAATAAATTAGTCAGAGGCCAAGAGATTTTAGAAAAGTCCTTAATGAACCTCCTATAAAAACCGGCATGACCAAGGAAACTTCTTATACCTTTAATGTCCTTGGGACATGGCATCTTTTCAATAGCATCAGCTTTAGCTTTATCAACTTCAATACCTTTTTCAGAAATTTTATGCCCCAAGACAATGCCTTCATTAACCATAAAGTGGTAATTTTCCCAATTCAAGACGAGACTAGTGTCTTCACATCTCTGCAAAACTCGATCAAGGTTGCTCAAGCAATCATCAAAAGAGGATCCATAAACAGAAAAGTCATCCATGAATACCTCACAAATCGTTTCACAAAAGTCGGAGAATATAGCCATCATGCATCTTTGAAAGGTAGCAGGTGCATTAAATAAACCAAACGGCATACGTCTATAAGCAAAAGTACCGAAAGGGCAAGTAAAAGTAGTTTTTGATTGATCATCTGCTGACATAGGTATTTGAGAGAAACCAGAATAACCATCTAGAAAGCAGAAATGTGTATGTTTGGATAGTCTTTCTAGCATTTGATCAATAAAAGGTAAAGGGTAATGATCTTTCTTAGTAGCTTTATTTAATTTAGGGAAATCAATTACCATCCTATAACCTGTAATAATTCTTTGCGGAATCAATTCATCTTTATCATTAGGAACAACAGTAATACCTCCCTTTTTAGGGACGCAATGGACAGGACTTACCCAATCACTATCAGCAACGGGATAAATTATACCCGCTTCAAGGAGCTTTAGTATCTCCTTTCTTACCACTTCTTTCATCTTAGGATTTAACCGTCATTGATGTTCTCTAACTGGTTTGGAACCTTCGTCGAATTTAATTTTATGTTGGCATAGAGTGGGACTAATTCCCTTAAGATCATCCAGAGTATATCCAATAGCAGCATGGTGCTTCCTGAGAGTTTTCAATACTCTTTCCTCTTCTTGCTCTGAAAGGTTGGGACTAATAATAACATGATATATCTTCTTTTCATCAAGATAAGCATATTTAAGATTATTAGGTAAAGGTTTGAGCTCAAACACGGGATCACCCTTGGGTGGAGGGGGATCCCCTAGGATTTCAACAGGTACGTTGTGTTTCAGAATAGGACCCTGTTGAAGGAATACTTCATCTATTTCCCTTCTTTCATTCATAAACATATCATTTTCATGGTCTAGCAAATATTGTTCTAATGGATCAGTAGGAAGCACGACAATAGAAGCAAGACCAATAATCTCATCCTTACTAGGCAACTCTTTATCATGGGGTTGTCTACGAAATTTAGCAAAATTAAACTCTTGTTTCATATCCCCCAAGCCAATTGTAACAACATCCTTTTCGCAATCAATCTTAGCATTAACAGTATTCATGAAGGGTCTACCGAATATAATGGGACAAAAGTTATCTTGTGGGGAACCCAGAACAAGAAAATCAGCAGGATATTTAACTTTCCCACACAAGACTTAAACATCTCTAACAATCCCAAAGGGTGAAATAGTATCTCTATTAGCAAGCTTAATTGTAACATCAATATCTTCTAACTCAGCGGGTGCAATATCATGCATAATTTCTTCATATAAGGAAAAAGGTATTGCACTAGCACTAGCAGCCATATCACATAAGCCATGATAACAATGATCTCCTATTTTAACAGAAATAATAGGCACGCCTGATGAGGATACACACCTGGGGTAGGGTCATAGGCCTGACCTATACGTCCTACCCAAGGTCACTACCCTAGAAGATAAAAGGACCAAGAGACAACAGGAGAACACCAGTCGAAGACGTCGAGTGCAATCCACTCGACAGTCGTGTCACTCGGAGGTTTTCTTCTGTACCGGCATTCGACCATACAGAGAACCACTCGACCTGTCGAAGACTAGGAGTCACTTGGCGTGGCAATGGACATGCGTTCACTCTATAGTCTTTAAGGTCATTAACAACACTCAAGGCTGGCGTTACTTGTAACGCACCTACTTTATGTACATTAAGTCCCTTGTAATGGAGGATGGCCGGGTCCTGGCACACTCTATATAAGCCACCCCCTCCTCTGGCATAAGGGTTCGCACCCCCGGTAATATCACACACATAATTCAATCAACCGCCTCCGGGCACCGAGACGTAGGGCTGTTACTTCCACCGTGAAGGGCCTGAACTCGTAAACCTCGTGTGTACACATTCACCATAGCTGAGATCTTGCCTCCATACCTACCCCCCTTTCTACTGTCAGTCTTAGGACCACGACAATGCCTACAACAGGTCTATGTATCTTAGCATCTGGTTTAGCAATATTAGCACTTTCACCTAAGAAGTAAATAACATGCCCATCTATATTATCATCCAAGAGATCTTTAACCATAGCAATACTAGGTTCAACTTTAATTTGCTCAGGAGGTGTATAAGTTCTAGTATTACTCTTACGAACAATAGTTGAAGCTTTAGCATGATCCTTTATTCTAACAGGAAAAGGTGGTTTCTCAACATAAGTAGTAGGAACAATAGGATCATTATAAGTGATAGTCTTTTCTTCAACTGTAACAGGTGCAACTACTTTTACTTCAATGGAAGGATTATATTTAAACCAGTTCTCCTTAGGGAGATCAACATGAGTAGCAAAAGATTCACAGAAAGAAGCTACTATCTCAGAGTCAAGTCCATATTTAGCGCTAAATCCATGAAAAGCATCGGTATCCATAAAAGATTTAACACAATCAAACTGAGGTGTCATACCCGACTCCTTACCATCGGCGGGACCCCAATCTTCAGAGTTGCGTTTAATTCTTTTCAATAAATCCCACTTGAATTCAGTAGCCTTCAAGATATAAGAACCAGCACAAGAAATATCGAGCATGGTGCGATCATTGAGACAAAGCCGAGCATAATTATTTTGAATAATCATATCTCTTGAGAGCTCATGATTAGGGCATGAATATAACATTGACTTAAGCCTCCCCCAAGCTTGAGCGATGCTTTCTCCTTCGCGATGCCAGAAATTATATATGTAATTACGATCATGATGAACAAGATGCATAGGATAGAACTTCTGGTGAAATTCCAACTTCAATCATTTATAATTCCAAGATCTCGTATCATCACATATCCTATACCATGTCAATGTGTCTCACTTCAAAGATAAAGGGAAGACCTTCCTCTTGAGAACATCATCGGGAATACCTGCAAGCTTAAATAATCCACAAACTTCATCCACGAAGATAAGGTGTAAATCGGGATGCAATGTTCCATCTCCTTCAAAAGGATTAGCTATATCATACCCGAAGGAATTTCATAGTAGACATTTTCAGTAGGTTCGGTAGGTTGAGGAGCAACTCTTTGCTCTACTGGTCGGGGCGAAGATGCCCCAAACAAGCCCCTCAAAGGATTAGTTTCCATAGTAACAAGTGACATAAAATTTCAGCACACTATATAAATATTTCCTTACCAAGTTCCACTCACCAAAGGCGCTTCACTCCCCGGCAACGACGCGATAAAAGAGTCTTGATGACCCACAAGTATAGGGGATCTATCATAGTCCTTTCGATAAGTAAGAGTGTCTAACCCAACGAGGAGCAGAAGGAAATGACAAGCGGTTTTCAGTAAGGTATTCTCTGCAAGCAGTGAAATTGTAGGTAACATATAGTTTTGTGATAAGATAATTTGTAATGGGTAACAAGCCATGAAAGTAAATAGAGTGCAGCAAGGTGGCCCAATCCTTTCTGTAGAAAAGGACAAGCCTGGACAATTTCTTATAATAAGAAAAGCGCTCCCGAGGACACATGGGAATTATCGTCAAGCTAGTTTCATCACGCTCATATGATTCACATTCGTTACTTTGATAATTTGATATGTGGGTGGACCGGTGCTTGGGTACTGCCCTTTCTTGGACAATCATCCCACTTATGATTAACCCCTATTGCAAGCATCCGCAACTACAAAAGAAGTATTAAGGTAAACCTAACCATAGCATGAAACTAGTGGATCCAAATCAGCCCCTTACGAAGCAACACATAAACTAGGGTTTAAGCTTCTGTCACTCTAGCAACCCATCATCTACTTATTACTTCCCAAGGCCTTCCTCTAGGCCCAAATAATGGTGAAGTGTCATGTAGTCGACGTTCATATAACACCACTAGAGGAGAGACAACATACATCTCATCAAAATATTGAACAAATACCAAATTCACATGACTACTAATAGCAAAACTTCACCCATGTCCCCAGGAACAAACGTAACTACTCACAAAGCATATTCATGTTCATAATCAGAGGAGTATTAATATGTATTAAGGATCTGAACATATGATCTTCCACCAAGTAAACCAATTAGCATCAACTACAAGGAGTAATCAACACTACTAGCAACCCGTAGGTACAAATTTGTGGTTTTGGATACAAGATTGGATACAAGAGATGAACTAGGGTTTCAGAGGAGATGGTGCTGGTGAAGGCGTTGATGGAGATTGACCCTCTCCCGATGAGAGGATCGTTGGTGATGACGATGGTGATGATTTCCCCCTCCCGGAGGGAAGTTTCCCCGGCAGAACAGCTCCACCGGAGCCCTAGATTGGTTCCGCCAAGGTTTCCCCTCATGGTGGCGGAGTTTTGTCCCGTAAGCTTGCTTATGGGTTTTTCCACGATAAAAGCCTTCATATAGCAGAAGATGGGCACCGGAGGGCCACCAGGGGGCCCACGAGACAGGGGGGTACGCCCAGTAGGGGTGGGCGCGCCCCCCACCCTCGTGGCCAGGGTGTGGCCCCCCTATGGTACTTTCTTTGCTCAATAATTCTTATTAATTCCAAAATTTACTTTCGTGGAGTTTCAGGACTTTTGGAGCTGTGTAGAATGGTTTCCAATATTTGCTCCTTTTCCAGCCAGAATCCCAGCTGCCGGCATTCTCCCTCTTCATGATAAACCTTGTAAAATAAGAGAGAATAACCATAAGTGTTGTGACATAACGTGTAATAACAGCCCATAATGCAATAAATATCGATATAAAAGCATGATGCAAAATGGATGTATCACGCCCACAGTAAGCCCCCGTGCCCCTGCCCTGCCCCCTTACCGCCATCGCCGCCACCGCCATATGATGTTTTTTTTAATGGATGTGATGCTTTTTTATATATGTTCATGTATATATGTTGATGTATGGATATATGTATGATGTTTTTTCGCATATATGTTGATGTAATGTTTTTTTCTGCATATATATTATGTTTTTTCATAGATGATCATATGAAATTTTTTTGTTCATAGATGATCATATATATGATGTATGCATGGATGTGCATGGAATATGATGTTTTTCTGTTCATAGAATATGATGTTTTTTTATTCATAATTTTTTTTGTTCATGAGAGAGGCGGCCGGGGACGTCAAGGAAGTTGTACTGTTTAGGGTTAGGGTCATCGAGGAAGAAGGAAAATAAGAAAAAAGAATAAAAGAGGAAGAAGGAAGAAGGAGAAGAAGAAGGAGAAGAAGAGGAGAAAATAAATAAGAAGAGGAAGTAGAAGAAAAAAAGGAGAAGAAGAAAAAATAGAAATGTTTTCTTCTTCTCCTCTTTTCCTTCTTCTTCTCCTCTTTTTTTTCTTATTCTTTTTTTTCTTCTTCTCCTCTTTTCTTCTTCTTCTTCTTCTTCTTCTTCTTCTTCTTCTTCTTCTTCTTCTTCTTCTTCTTCTTCTTCTTCTTCTTCTTCTTCTTCTTCTTCTTCTTCTTCTTCTTCTTCTTCTTCTTCTTCTTCTTCTTCTTCTTCTTCTTCTTCTTCTTCTTCTTCTTCTTCTTCTTCTTCTTCTTCTTCTTCTTCTTCTTCTTCTTCTTCTTCTTCTTCTTCTTCTTCTTCTTCTTCTTCTTCTTCTTCTTCTTCTTCTTCTTCTTCTTCTTCTTCTTCTTCTTCTTCTTCTTCTTCTTCTTCTTCTTCTTCTTCTTCTTCTTTCTTCTTCTTCTTCTTCTTCTTCTTCTTTTAATAGGGAACGAGGGTGTCGAGGATCGCCGAGGGGTCGAGGGTCGGAAACTAGGCTAGAGGTTCGCGAGGGTCACAGAGGGGTCGAGGGTCGTCGAGGCCGGTCGAGGGTCAAGGGTTTGAGGGTCGAGGGTTCGTGGGTTCTAGGGTTCTAGGGTTCGAGGGTTCTAGGGTTCTAGGGTTCGAGGGTTCGAGGGTCGTCGATGGGTCGAGGGGTCAATGGGTCGAGGGTTCGAGGGGTTGTGGATCGCCAAGGGGTCGAGAGGTTGCCTAGTGTCAAAGTATTGAAGAAATCCATGGCTTCATCATTAGCCGGAAGTAACCGGGGCATGATGGTACGAATTTCTCCAAAGTTATTCTGGAACGGAGTCCCGGATAGGATAATCCGCCTTTGGTACAAATTTCAGCAAAGGCCTTCCAAATAGCGATATTCGGAAGGCTCTTGCTGTACTTTGTACCAAAAAGCAAATTATCCTATCTGGGATTCCGTTCCAGAATAACTTTGGAGAGATTCGTACCATTATGCGCCTGTTAATTTCGCCTAATGATGAAGACATGGTTTTGTTGAATCCTTTGACACTAGACAAACGTAACATGAGGGGGTCGACGATCGGGAACTAGGGTAGAGGGTCGTGGATCGCTGAGCGGTCGAGGGTCGTGAACTAGCTAGGGTCGAGGTTCGAGGATTGCCGAGGTGTCAAGAGGTTGCCTAGTGTCAAAGTATTGAAGAAATCCATGGCTTCATCATTAGCCGGAAGTAAGCGGTGCATGATGGTACGAAGTTCTCCAAAGTTATTTTGGAACGGAGTCCCGGATAGGATAATCCGCCTTTTGGTACAAATTTCAGCAAAGTCCTTCCAAATAGCGATATTCGGAAGGCTCTTGCTGTACTTTGTACCAAAAAGCGAATTATCCTATCTGGGATTCCGTTCCAAAATAACTTTGGAGAGCTTCATATCATCATGGGCCTGTTACTTTCGCCTAATGATGAACACGTGGTTTTATTGAATCCTTTGGCACTAGAAAAATATGACATGAGGGGGTCGAGGGTCGGGAACTAGGGTAGGGGGTCGTGGATCGCCGAGCGGTCGAGGGTCGTGAACTAGCTAGAGTCGAGGGTCGAGGGTCACCGAGGGGTCGAGAGTCGAGGGTTGTTGAGGGGTCGATATACCCCCTCTCTGATAACTTCGACATCAGGGGGGTCGATATACCCCTCCCCAATAACAATTTTTTCTATGTATATGTTATCATTGTCGATATACCCCCTCTCCGATAACTACGACACGAGGGGGGTCGATATACCTGCTCCTCGATAACCTTTTTTCTATGTATATGTCATCGTTGTCGATATACCCCCTCCTCGATAACTTTGATATATCTGTTGGGGAACGTTGCAGAAAATTAAAATTTTTCCTACGGTTTCACCAAGATCCATCTATGAGTTCATCTAAGCAACGAGTCTAGGGAGAGAGTTTGCATCTACATACCACTTGTAGATCGCGTGCGGAAGCTTGCAAGGTGATGATGTAGTCGTACTCGACGTGATCCAAATCACCGATGACCTGCGCCGAACGGACGGCACCTCCGCGTTCAACACACGTACGGATCAGCCACGTCTCCTCCTTCTTGATCCAGCAAGGAAGGGAGGAGAGGTTGAGGGAGATGGCACCAGCAGCAGCACGACGGCGTGGTGTTGGTGGAGCTGCAATACTCCGACAGAGCTTCGCTAAGCGCTATGGAGTTGGAGGAGGTGTTGGGGAGGGAGAAGGAGGCAACCAAAGGCCAGGGCACAAGGTATGAAGTCCCTCCTCTCCCCCCCACTATATATAGGGGTGCCAAGGGGGGGTGGCCGGCCCTAGGAGATCAAATCTCCTAGGGGGTGCGGCGGCCAAGGGGGGTTTCCCTCCCCCCCAAGGCACCTAGGAGGTGCCTTCCACTAGTAGGACTCCTCCCCCTTGGGAACCCTAGGAGCATGGGCCTTGTGGGGCTGGTGCCCTTGGCCCATGTAGGCCAAGGCGCACCCCCTACAGCCCATGTGGCCCCCGGGGATGGGTGGCCCCACCCGGTGGGCCCCCGGGACCCCTCCGGTGGTCCCGGTACAATACCGATAACCCCGAAACTTGTCCCGATGCCCGAAACAGGACTTCCCATATATAAATCTTTACCTCCGGACCATTCCGGAACTCCTCGTGACGTCCGGGATCTCATCCGGGACTCCGAACAACATTCGGGTTACTGCATATACATATCCCTACAACCCTAGCGTGACTGAACCTTAAGTGTGTAGACCCTACGGGTTCGGGAGACATGTAGACATGACCGAGACTCTCTTAGTCAATAACCATCAGCGGGATCTGGATACCCATGATGGCTCCCACATGCTCCTCGATGTTGTCATCGGATGAACCACTATGTCGAGGATTCGATCAAAACCCTGTATGCAATTCCCTTTGTCAATCGGTACGTTACTTGCCCGAGACTCGATCGTCGGTATCCCAATACCTTGTTCAGTCTCGTTACCGGCAAGTCACTTTACTCGTGCCGTAATGCATGATCCCGTGTCCAACACCTTGGTCACATTGAGCTCATTATGATGATGCATTACCGAGTGGGCCCAGAGACACCTCTCCGTCATACGGAGTGACAAATCCCAGTCTCGATCCGTGTCAACCCAACAGCTACTTTCGGAGATACCTGTAATGTACCTTTATAGTCACCCAGTTACGTTGTGACGTTTGGTACACCCAAGGCACTCTTACGGTATCCGGGAGTTACACGATCTCATGGTCGTAGGAAGAGATACTTGACACTTGCAAAGCTCTAGCAAAACGAACTACACGATCTTTTAAGCTATGCTTAGGATTGGGTCTTGTCCATCACATCATTCTCCTAATGATGTGATCCCGTTATCAATGACATCCAATGTCCATAGTCAGGAAACCATGACTATCTGTTGATCACAACGAGCTGGTCAACTAGAGGCTTACCAGGGACATAGTGTGGTCTAAGTATTCACACGTGTATTATGATTTCCGGATAATACAGTTATAGCATGAATACAAGACAATTATCATGAACAATGAAATATAATAATACTTTTATTATTGCCTCTAGGGCATATTTCCAACAGTCTCCCACTTGCACTAGAGTCACTAATCTAGTTACATTGTGATGAATCGAACACCCATAGAGTTCTGGTGTTGATCATGTTTTGCACGCGAGAGAGGTTTAGTCAGCGGATCTACGACATTCAGATCCGTGTGTACTTTGCAAATCTCTATGTCTCCATCTTGAACATTTTCACGGATGGAGTTGAAACGACGCTTGATGTGCCTGGTCTTCTTGTGAAACCTGGGCTCCTTTGCGAGGGCAATAGCTCCAGTGTTGTCACAGAAGAGTTTGATCGGCCCCGACGCATTGGGTATGACTCCTAGGTCGGTGATGAACTCCTTCACCCAAATCGCTTCATGTGCTGCCTCGAGGCTGCCATGTACTCCGCTTCACACGTAGATCCCGCCACGATGCTCTGCTGCAGCTGCACCAGCTTACTGCTCCACCATTCAACATATACACGTATCCGTTTGTGACTTAGAGTTCATCCGGATCTGAGTCGAAGCTAGCGTCGATGTAACCCTTTACGACGAGCTCTTCGTCTCCTCCTAAACGAGAAACATTTCCTTTTCCTTTTCAGGTACTTCAGGATATTCTTGACCGCTGTCCAGTGTCCTTGCCGGGATTACTTTGGTACCTTGCTACCAAACTTACGGCAAGGTTTACATCGGGTCTGGTACACAGCATGGCATACATAATAGATCCTATGGCTGAAGCATAGGGGATGACACTCATCTCTTCTTTATCTTTTGCCTGGTCGGTGACTGAGCTGAGCTCAGTCTCATACCTTGTAACATAGGCAAGAAACCCCTTCTTGGACTGATCCATTCTGAATCTCTTCAAAATCTTATCAAGGTATGTACTTTGTGAAAGACCTATGAGGCGTCTCGATCTATCTCTATAGATCTTGATGCCTAATATATAAGCAGCTTCTCCAAGGTCCTTCATTGAAAAACACTTATTCAAGTAGGCCTTAATGCTGTCCAGAAATTCTATATTATTTCTCCATCAGGAGTATGTCATCCACATATAATATGAGAAATGCTACAGAGCTCCCACTCACTTTCTTGTAAACGCAGGCTTCTCCATAAGTCTGCATAAACCCAAACGCTTTGATCATCTCATCAAAGCGAAATGTTCCAACTCCGAGATGCTTGCACCAGTCCATAAATGGATCGCTGGAGCTTGCATACTTTGTTAGCGTTCTGAGGATCGACAAAACCTTCCGGCTGTATCATATACAGTTCTTCCTTAAGATGCCCGTTAAGGAATGCTGTTTTGACGTCCATCTGCCATATCTCATAATCATAGTATGCGGCAATTGCTAACATGATTCGGACGGACTTTAGCTTCGCTACGGGAGAGAATGTCTCGTCGTAGTCAATCCCTTGAACCTGTCGATAACCCTTAGCGACAAGTCGAGCTTTATAGATGGTAACATTACCATCCGCGTTCGTCTTCTTCTTAAAGATCCATTTGTTTTCTATCGCTCGCCGATCATCGGGCAAGTCTGTCAAAGTCCATACTTTGTTTTCATACATGGATTCTATCTCGGATTTCATGGCTTCAAGCCATTTGTTGGAATCTGGGCCCGTCATTGCTTCTTCATAGTTCGAAGGTTCATTGTTGTCTAACAACATGATTTCCAGGACAGGGTTGCCGTACCACTCTGGTGCGGAACGTGTCCTTGTGGACCTACGAAGTTCAGTAGTAACTTGATCCGAAGTACCTTGATCATTATCATGGTTTTCCTCTTCAGTTGGTGTGGGCATCACAGGAATGGTTTCCTGTGCTGCGTCACTATCCCGCTCAAGAGGTAGTACTTCATCGAGTTCTACTTTCCTCCCACTTACTTCTTTCGAGAGAAACTCTTTTTCCAGAAAGCACCCGTTCTTGGCAACAAAGATCTTGCCTTCGGATCTTAAGTAGAAGGTATACCCTATAGTTTCCTTAGGGTATCCTATGAATACGCATTTTTCCGACTTGGGTTCGAGCTTTTCAGGTTGAAGTTTCTTGACATAAGCTTCGCATCCCCAAACTTTTAGAAACGACAGCTTAGGTTTCTTTCCAAACCATAATTCATACGGTGTCGTCTCAACGGATTTAGACGGTGCCCTATTTAAAGTGAATGTAGCTGTCTCTAGAGCGTATCCCCAAAATGATAGCGGTAAATCGGTAAGAGACATCATAGACCGCACCATATCCAATAAAGTGCGATTACGACGTTCGGACACACCGTTTCGCTGAGGTGTTCCAGGCGGCGTGAGCTGTGAAACGATTCCACATTTCTTTAAGTGTGTACCAAATTCGTGACTTAAGTACTCTCCTCCACGATCTGATCGTAAGAATTTTATCTTTCGGTCACGTTGATTCTCCACCTCATTCTGAAATTCCTTGAACTTTTCAAAGGTCTCAGACTTGTGTTTCATTAAGTAGACATACCCATATCTACTCAAGTCATCTGTGAGAGTGAGAACATAACGATATCCTCCGCGAGCCTCAACGCTCATTGGACCGCACACATCGGTATGTATGATTTCCAACAAGTTGGTTGCTCGCTCCATTGTTCCGGAGAACGGAGTCTTGGTCATTTTACCTAAGAGGCATGGTTCGCACGTGTCAAATGATTCATAATCAAGAGACTCTAAAAGTCCATCTGCATGGAGCTTCTTCATGCGCTTGACACCAATGTGACCAAGGCGGCAGTGCCACAAGTATGTGGGACTATCGTTATCAACTTTAAATCTTTTGGCATCTACACTATGAACATGTGTAATATTACGCTCGAGATTCATTAAGAATAAACCATTGACCATCGGAGCATGACCATAAAACATATCTCTCATATAAATCGAACAACCATTATTCTCAGACTTAAATGAGTAGCCATCTCGTATTAAACGAGATCTAGATACAATGTTCATGCTCAAACTTGGCACTAAATAACAATTATTGAGGTTCAAAACTAATCCCGTAGGTAAATGTAGAGGCAGCGTGCCGACGGCGATCACATCGACTTTGGAACCATTCCCGACGTGCATCGTCACCTCGTCCTTTGCCAGTCTCCGTTTATTCCGCAGCTCCTGCTGTGAGTTACAAATATGAGCAACGGCACCGGTATCAAATACCCAGGAGTTACTACGATTACTGGTAAGGTACACATCAATCACATGTATATCAAATATACCTTTGGTGTTGCCGGCCTTCTTATCCGCTAAGTATTTGGGGCAGTTCCGCTTCCAGTGACCCTTCCCCTTGCAATAAAAGCACTCAGTCTCAGGCTTGGGTCCATTCTTTGACTTCTTCCCGGTAACTGGCTTACCAGGCGCGGCAACATCTTTGCCGTCCTTCTTGAAGTTCTTCTTACCCTTGCCTTTCTTGAACTTAGTGGTCTTATTGACCATCAACACTTGATGTTCTTTCTTGATTTCAGCCTCTGCTGACTTCAGCATCGAGAACACTTCAGGAATGGTCTTTTCCATTCCCTGCATGTTGTAGTTCATCACAAAGCTCTTGTAGCTTGGTGGGAGCGACTGGAGGATTCTGTCAATGACCGCCTCATCTGGGAGGTTAATGTTCAGCTGGGTCATACGGTTGTGCAACCCAGACATCTTCAGGATGTGCTCACTGACAGAACTGTTTTCCTCCATCTTACAACTGTAGAATTTGTCGGAGACATCATATCTCTCGACCCGGGCATGAGCTTGGAAAACTAGTTTCAGCTCTTCGAACATCTCATATGCTCCGTGATGCTCAAAACGCTTTTGGAGCCCCGGTTCTAAGCTGTAAAGCATGCCGCACTGAACGAGGGAGTAATCATCAGCACGAGACTGCCAAGCATTCATAATGTCTTGGTTCTCTGGGACGGGAGCGTCACCTAGCGGTCCTTCTAGGACATATTGTTTCCTGGAAGCTATGAGGATGATCCTCAGGTTCCGGACCCAGTCCGTATAGTTGCTGCCATCATCTTTCAGCTTGGTTTTCTCTAGGAACGCGTTGAAGTTCATGTTGACATTAGCGTTGGCCATTGATCTACAAGACATATTTGCAAAGGTTTTAGACTAAGTTCATGATAATAAAGTTCTAATCAAATTATGAACTCCCACTTAGATTAGACATCCCTCTAGTCATCTAAGTGTTACACGATCCGAGTCGACTAGCCCGTGTCCGATCATCACGTGAGACGGACTAGTCATCGTCGGTGAACATTCTCATGTTGATCGTATCTTCCATACGATTCGTGTTCGACCTTTCGGTCTCCATGTTCCGAGGCCATGTCTGCACATGCTAGGCTCGTCAAGTTAACTCTAAGTGTTTTCGCTGTGTAAAACTGTCTTACACCCGTTGTATGTGAACGTAAGAATCCATCACACCCGATCATCACGTGGTGCTTAGAAGCGACGAACTGTAGCAACGGTGCACAGTTAGGGGAGAACACTTCTTGAAATTTTGTAAGGGATCATCTTATTTACTACCGTCGTCCTAAGTAAACAAGATGCATAAACATAATAAACATCACATGCAATTATATAGTTGTGACATGATATGGCCAATATCATATAGCTCCATTGATCTTCATCTTCGGGGCTCCATGATCATCTTGTCACCGGCTTGACACCATGATCTCCATCATCGTGTCTTCATGAAGTTGTCACGCCAACGACTACTTCTACTTCTATGACTAACGTTTAGCAATAAAGTAAAGTAGTTTACATGGCGTTATTCAATGACACGCAGGTCATACAAAAATTAAAGACAACTCCTATGGCTCCTGCCGGTTGTCATACTCATCGACATGCAAGTCGTGAATCCTATTACAAAGAACATGATCTCATACATCACAATTCATCATTCATCACAACTTCTGGCCATATCACATCACATGATCAATCGCTGCAAAAACAAGTTAGACGTCCTCTAATTGTTGTTGCATCTTTTACGTGGCTGCAATTGGGTTCTAGCAAGAACGTTTTCTTACCTACGAATCACCACAACGTGATTTTGTCAACTTCTATTTACCCTTCATAAGGGCCCTGTTCATCGATTCCGCTCCAACTAAGGTGGGAGAGACAGACACCCGCCAGCCACCTTATGCAACTTGTGCATGTTAGTCGGTGGAACCGGTCTCACGTAAGTGTACGTGTAAGGTTGGTCCGGGCCGCTTCATCCCACAATACCGTTGAGCAAGAAAAGACTAGTAGAGGCAAGTAAGATGACAAAATCCACGCCCACAACAAAGTTGTGTTCTACTCGTGCAAAGAGAACTAGGCATAGACCTAGCTCATGATGCCACTGTTGGGGAACGTTGCAGAAAATTAAAATTTTTCCTACGGTTTCACCAAGATCCATCTATGAGTTCATCTAAGCAACGAGTCTAGGGAGAGAGTTTGCATCTACATACCACTTGTAGATCGCGTGCGGAAGCTTGCAAGGTGATGATGTAGTCGTACTCGACGTGATCCAAATCACCGATGACCTGCGCCGAACGGACGGCACCTCCGCGTTCAACACACGTACGGATCAGCCACGTCTCCTCCTTCTTGATCCAGCAAGGAAGGGAGGAGAGGTTGAGGGAGATGGCACCAGCAGCAGCACGACGGCGTGGTGTTGGTGGAGCTGCAATACTCCGACAGAGCTTCGCTAAGCGCTATGGAGTTGGAGGAGGTGTTGGGGAGGGAGAAGGAGGCAACCAAAGGCCAGGGCACAAGGTATGAAGTCCCTCCTCTCCCCCCACTATATATAGGGGTGCCAAGGGGGGGTGGCCGGCCCTAGGAGATCAAATCTCCTAGGGGGTGCGGCGGCCAAGGGGGGTTTCCCTCCCCCCCAAGGCACCTAGGAGGTGCCTTCCACTAGTAGGACTCCTCCCCCTTGGGAACCCTAGGCGCATGGGCCTTGTGGGGCTGGTGCCCTTGGCCCATGTAGGCCAAGGCGCACCCCCTACAGCCCATGTGGCCCCCGGGGATGGGTGGCCCCACCCGGTGGGCCCCCGGGACCCCTCCGGTGGTCCCGGTACAATATCGATAACCCCGAAACTTGTCCCGATGCCCGAAACAGGACTTCCCATATATAAATCTTTACCTCCGGACCATTCCGGAACTCCTCGTGACGTCCGGGATCTCATCCGGGACTCCGAACAACATTCGGGTTACTGCATATACATATCCCTACAACCCTAGCGTGACTGAACCTTAAGTGTGTAGACCCTACGGGTTCGGGAGACATGTAGACATGACCGAGACTCTCTTAGTCAATAACCATCAGCGGGATCTGGATACCCATGATGGCTCCCACATGCTCCTCGATGTTGTCATCGGATGAACCACTATGTCGAGGATTCGATCAAAACCCTGTATGCAATTCCCTTTGTCAATCGGTACGTTACTTGCCCGAGACTCGATCGTCGGTATCCCAATACCTTGTTCAGTCTCGTTACCGGCAAGTCACTTTACTCGTGCCGTAATGCATGATCCCGTGTCCAACACCTTGGTCACATTGAGCTCATTATGATGATGCATTACCGAGTGGGCCCAGAGACACCTCTCCGTCATACGGAGTGACAAATCCCAGTCTCGATCCGTGTCAACCCAACAGCTACTTTCGGAGATACCTGTAATGTACCTTTATAGTCACCCAGTTACGTTGTGACGTTTGGTACACCCAAGGCACTCTTACGGTATCCGGGAGTTACACGATCTCATGGTCGTAGGAAGAGATACTTGACACTTGCAAAGCTCTAGCAAAACGAACTACACGATCTTTTAAGCTATGCTTAGGATTGGGTCTTGTCCATCACATCATTCTCCTAATGATGTGATCCCGTTATCAATGACATCCAATGTCCATAGTCAGGAAACCATGACTATCTGTTGATCACAACGAGCTGGTCAACTAGAGGCTTACCAGGGACATAGTGTGGTCTAAGTATTCACACGTGTATTATGATTTCCGGATAATACAGTTATAGCATGAATACAAGACAATTATCATGAACAATGAAATATAATAATACTTTTATTATTGCCTCTAGGGCATATTTCCAACAGTCTCCCACTTGCACTAGAGTCACTAATCTAGTTACATTGTGATGAATCGAACACCCATAGAGTTCTGGTGTTGATCATGTTTTGCACGCGAGAGAGGTTTAGTCAGCGGATCTGCGACATTCAGATCCGTGTGTACTTTGCAAATCTCTATGTCTCCATCTTGAACATTTTCACGGATGGAGTTGAAACGACGCTTGATGTGCCTGGTCTTCTTGTGAAACCTGGGCTCCTTTGCAAGGGCAATAGCTCCAGTGTTGTCACAGAAGAGTTTGATCGGCCCCGACGCATTGGGTATGACTCCTAGATCGGTGATGAACTCCTTCACCCAAATCGCTTCATGTGCTGCCTCCGAGGCTGCCATGTACTCCGCTTCACACATAGATCCCGCCACGACGCTCTGCTTGCAGCTGCACCAGCTTACTGCTCCACCATTCAACATATACACGTATCCGGTTTGTGACTTAGAGTCATCCGGATCTGAGTCGAAGCTAGCGTCGACGTAACCCTTTACGACGAGCTCTTCGTCTCCTCCATAAACGAGAAACATGTCCTTTGTCCTTTTCAGGTACTTCAGGATATTCTTGACCGCTGTCCAGTGTTCCTTGCCGGGATTACTTTGGTACCTTGCTACCAAACTTACGGCAAGGTTTACATCGGGTCTGGTACACAGCATGGCATACATAATAGATCCTATGGCTGAAGCATAGGGGATGACACTCATCTCTTCTTTATCTTTTGCCGTGGTCGGTGACTGAGCTGAGCTCAGTCTCATACCTTGTAACATAGGCAAGAACCCCTTCTTGGACTGATCCATTCTGAATCTCTTCAAAATCTTATCAAGGTATGTACTTTGTGAAAGACCTATGAGGCGTCTCGATCTATCTCTATAGATCTTGATGCCTAATATATAAGCAGCTTCTCCAAGGTCCTTCATTGAAAAACACTTATTCAAGTAGGCCTTAATGCTGTCCAGAAATTCTATATCATTTCCCATCAGGAGTATGTCATCTACATATAATATGAGAAATGCTACAGAGCTCCCACTCACTTTCTTGTAAACGCAGGCTTCTCCATAAGTCTGCATAATCCCAAACGCTTTGATCATCTCATCAAAGCGAATGTTCCAACTCCGAGATGCTTGCACCAGTATGGATCGCTGGAGCTTGCATACTTTGTTAGCGTTCTGAGGATCGACAAAACCTTCCGGCTGCATCATATACAGTTCTTCCTTAAGATGCCCGTTAAGGAATGCTGTTTTGACGTCCATCTGCCATATCTCATAATCATAGTATGCGGCAATTGCTAACATGATTCGGACGGACTTTAGCTTCGCTACGGGAGAGAATGTCTCGTCGTAGTCAATCCCTTGAACCTGTCGATAACCCTTAGCGACAAGTCGAGCTTTATAGATGGTAACATTACCATCCGCGTCCGTCTTCTTCTTAAAGATCCATTTGTTTTCTATCGCTCGCCGATCATCGGGCAAGTCTGTCAAAGTCCATACTTTGTTTTCATACATGGATTCTATCTCGGATTTCATGGCTTCAAGCCATTTGTTGGAATCCGGGCCCGTCATTGCTTCTTCATAGTTCGAAGGTTCATTGTTGTCTAACAACATGATTTCCAGGACAGGGTTGCCGTACCACTCTGGTGCGGAACGTGTCCTTGTGGACCTACGAAGTTCAGTAGTAACTTGATCCGAAGTACCTTGATCATTATCATGGTTTTCCTCTTCAGTTGGTGTGGGCATCATAGGAATGGTTTCCTGTGCTGCGTCACTATCCCGCTCAAGAGATAGTACTTCATCGAGTTCTACTTTCCTCCCACTTACTTCTTTCGAGAGAAACTCTTTTTCCAGAAAGCACCCGTTCTTGGCAACAAAGATCTTGCCTTCGGATCTTAAGTAGAAGGTATACCCTATAGTTTCCTTAGGGTATCCTATGAATACGCATTTTTCCGACTTGGGTTCGAGCTTTTCAGGTTGAAGTTTCTTGACATAAGCTTCGCATCCCCAAACTTTTAGAAACGACAGCTTAGGTTTCTTTCCAAACCATAATTCATACGGTGTCGTCTCAACGGATTTAGACGGTGCCCTATTTAAAGTGAATGTAGCTGTCTCTAGAGCGTATCCCCAAAATGATAGCGGTAAATCGGTAAGAGACATCATAGACCGCACCATATCCAATAGAGTGCGATTACGACGTTCGGACACACCGTTTCGCTGAGGTGTTCCAGGCGGCGTGAGCTGTGAAACGATTCCACATTTCTTTAAGTGTGTACCAAATTCGTGACTTAAGTACTCTCCTCCACGATCTGATCGTAAGAATTTTATCTTTCGGTCACGTTGATTCTCCACCTCATTCTGAAATTCCTTGAACTTTTCAAAGGTCTCAGACTTGTGTTTCATTAAGTAGACATACCCATATCTACTCAAGTCATCTGTGAGAGTGAGAACATAACGATATCCTCCGCGAGCCTCAACGCTCATTGGACCGCACACATCGGTATGTATGATTTCCAACAAGTTGGTTGCTCGCTCCATTGTTCCGGAGAACGGAGTCTTGGTCATTTTACCTAAGAGGCATGGTTCGCACGTGTCAAATGATTCATAATCAAGAGACTCTAAAAGTCCATCTGCATGGAGCTTCTTCATGCGCTTGACACCAATGTGACCAAGGCGGCAGTGCCACAAGTATGTGGGACTATCGTTATCAACTTTAAATCTTTTGGCATCTACACTATGAACATGTGTAATATTACGCTCGAGATTCATTAAGAATAAACCATTGACCATCGGAGCATGACCATAAAACATATCTCTCATATAAATCGAACAACCATTATTCTCTGACTTAAATGAGTAGCCATCTCGTATTAAACGAGATCCAGATACAATGTTCATGCTCAAACTTGGCACTAAATAACAATTATTAAGGTTCAAAACTAATCCCGTAGGTAAATGTAGAGGCAGCGTGCCGACGGCGATCACATCGACTCTGGAACCATTCCCGACGCGCATCGTCACCTCGTCCTTCGCCAGTCTCCGTTTATTCCGCAGCTCCTGCTGTGAGTTACAAATATGAGCAACGGCACCGGTATCAAATACCCAGGAGTTACTACGATTACTGGTAAGGTACACATCAATCACATGTATATCAAATATACCTTTGGTGTTGCCGGCCTTCTTATCCGCTAAGTATTTGGGGCAGTTCCGCTTCCAGTGACCCTTCCCCTTGCAATAAAAGCACTCAGTCTCAGGCTTGGGTCCATTCTTTGACTTCTTCCCGGTAACTGGCTTACCAGGCGCGGCAACATTTTTGCCGTCCTTCTTGAAGTTCTTCTTACCCTTGCCCTTCTTGAACTTAGTGGTCTTATTGACCATCAACACTTGATGTTCTTTCTTGATTTCAGCCTCTGCTGACTTCAGCATCGAGAACAATTCAGGAATGGTCTTTTCCATTCCCTGCATGTTGTAGTTCATCACAAAGCTCTTGTAGCTTGGTGGGAGCGACTGGAGGATTCTGTCAATGACCGCCTCATCTGGGAGGTTAATGTTTAGCTGGGTCATACGGTTGTGCAACCCAGACATCTTCAGGATGTGCTCACTGACAGAACTGTTTTCCTCCATCTTACAACTGTAGAACTTGTCGGAGACATCATATCTCTCGACCCGGGCATGAGCTTGAAAAACTAGTTTCAGCTCTTCGAACATCTCATATGCTCCGTGATGCTCAAAACGCTTTTGGAGCCCTGGTTCTAAGCTGTAAAGCATGCCGCACTGAACGAGGGAGTAATCATCAGCGCGAGACTGCCAAGCATTCATAATGTCTTGGTTCTCTGGGACGGGAGCGTCACCTAGCGGTCCTTCTAGGACATATTGTTTCCTGGCAGCTATGAGGATGATCCTCAGGTTCCGGACCCAGTCCATATAGTTGCTGCCATCATCTTTCAGCTTGGTTTTTTCTAGGAACGCGTTGAAGTTCATGTTGACATTAGCGTTGGCCATTGATCTACAAGACATATTTGCAAAGGTTTTAGACTATGTTCATGATAATAAAGTTCTAATCAAATTATGAACTCCCACTTAGATTAGACATCCCTTTAGTCATCTAAGTGTTACACGATCCGAGTCGACTAGCCCGTGTCCGATCATCACGTGAGACGGACTAGTCATCGTCGGTGAACATTTTCATGTTGATCGTATCTTCTATACGATTCGTGTTCGACCTTTCGGTCTCCGTGTTCCGAGGCCATGTCTGCACATGCTAGGCTCGTCAAGTTAACCCTAAGTGTTTTCGCTGTGTAAAACTGTCTTACACCCGTTGTATGTGAACGTAAGAATCCATCACACCCGATCATCACGTGGTGCTTAGAAACGACGAACTGTAGCAACGGTGCACAGTTAGGGGAGAACACTTCTTGAAATTTTATAAGGGATCATCTTATTTACTACCGTCGTTCTAAGTAAACAAGATGCATAATACATAATAAACATCACATGCAATTATATAGTTATGACATGATATGGCCAATATCATATAGCTCCATTGATCTTCATCTTCGGGGCTCCATGATCATCTTGTCACCGGCTTGACACCATGATCTCCATCATCATGATCTCCATCATCGTGTCTTCATGAAGTTGTCACGCCAACGACTACTTCTACTTCTATGACTAACGTTTAGCAATAAAGTGAAGTAGTTTACATGACGTTATTCAATGACACGCAGGTCATACAAAAAAATAATGACAACTCCTATGGCTCCTGCCGGTTGTCATACTCATCGACATGCAAGTCGTGAATCCTATTACAAAGAACATGATCTCATACATCACAATTCATCATTCATCACAACTTCTGGCCATATCACATCACATGATCAATCGCTGCAAAAACAAGTTAGACGTCCTCTAATTGTTGTTGCATCTTTTACGTGGCTGCAATTGGGTTCTAGCAAGAACGTTTTCTTACCTACGAATCACCACAACGTGATTTTGTCAACTTTTATTTACCCTTCATAAGGGCCCTGTTCATCGATTCCGCTCCAACTAAGGTGGGAGAGACAGACACCCGCCAGCCACCTTATGCAACTTGTGCATGTTAGTCGGTGGAACCGGTCTCACGTAAGTGTACGTGTAAGGTTGGTCCGGGCCGCTTCATCCCACAATACCGTTGAGCAAGAAAAGACTAGTAGAGGCAAGTAAGATGACAAAATCCACGCCCACAACAAAGTTGTGTTCTACTCGTGCAAAGAGAACTACGCATAGACCTAGCTCATGATGCCACTGTTGGGGAACGTTGCAGAAAATTAAAATTTTTCCTACGGTTTCACCAAGATCCATCTATGAGTTCATCTAAGCAACGAGTCTAGGGAGAGAGTTTGCATCTACATACCACTTGTAGATCGCGTGCGGAAGCTTGCAAGGTGATGATGTAGTCGTACTCGACGTGATCCAAATCACCGATGACCTGCGCCGAACGGACGGCACCTCCGCGTTCAACACACGTACGGATCAGCCACGTCTCCTCCTTCTTGATCCAGCAAGGAAGGGAGGAGAGGTTGAGGGAGATGGCACCAGCAGCAGCACGACGGCGTGGTGTTGGTGGAGCTGCAATACTCCGACAGAGCTTCGCTAAGCGCTATGGAGTTGGAGGAGGTGTTGGGGAGGGAGAAGGAGGCAACCAAAGGCCAGGGCACAAGGTATGAAGTCCCTCCTCTCCCCCCACTATATATAGGGGTGCCAAGGGGGGGTGGCCGGCCCTAGGAGATCAAATCTCCTAGGGGGTGCGGCGGCCAAGGGGGGTTTCCCTCCCCCCCAAGGCACCTAGGAGGTGCCTTCCACTAGTAGGACTCCTCCCCCTTGGGAACCCTAGGAGCATGGGCCTTGTGGGGCTGGTGCCCTTGGCACATGTAGGCCAAGGCGCACCCCCTACAGCCCATGTGGCCCCCGGGGATGGGTGGCCCCACCCGGTGGGCCCCCGGGACCCCTCCGGTGGTCCCGGTACAATACCGATAACCCCGAAACTTGTCCCGATGCCCGAAACAGGACTTCCCATATATAAATCTTTACCTCCGGACCATTCCGGAACTCCTCGTGACGTCCGGGATCTCATCCGGGACTCCGAACAACATTCGGGTTACTGCATATACATATCCCTACAACCCTAGCGTGACTGAACCTTAAGTGTGTAGACCCTACGGGTTCGGGAGACATGTAGACATGACCGAGACTCTCTTAGTCAATAACCATCAGCGGGATCTGGATACCCATGATGGCTCCCACATGCTCCTCGATGTTGTCATCGGATGAACCACTATGTCGAGGATTCGATCAAAACCATGTATGCAATTCCCTTTGTCAATCGGTACGTTACTTGCCCGAGACTCGATCGTCGGTATCCCAATACCTTGTTCAGTCTCGTTACCGGCAAGTCACTTTACTCGTGCCGTAATGCATGATCCCGTGTCCAACACCTTGGTCACATTGAGCTCATTATGATGATGCATTACCGAGTGGGCCCAGAGACACCTCTCCGTCATACGGAGTGACAAATCCCAGTCTCGATCCGTGTCAACCCAACAGCTACTTTCGGAGATACCTGTAATGTACCTTTATAGTCACCCAGTTACGTTGTGACGTTTGGTACACCCAAGGCACTCTTACGGTATCCGGGAGTTACACGATCTCATGGTCGTAGGAAGAGATACTTGACACTTGCAAAGCTCTAGCAAAACGAACTACACGATCTTTTAAGCTATGCTTAGGATTGGGTCTTGTCCATCACATCATTCTCCTAATGATGTGATCCCGTTATCAATGACATCCAATGTCCATAGTCAGGAAACCATGACTATCTGTTGATCACAACGAGCTGGTCAACTAGAGGCTTACCAGGGACATAGTGTGGTCTAAGTATTCACACGTGTATTATGATTTCCGGATAATACAGTTATAGCATGAATAAAAGACAATTATCATGAACAATGAAATATAATAATACTTTTATTATTGCCTCTAGGGCATATTTCCAACAATATCCATCTCTCATTTTTTGTATATTAATTGCCATGTTGTAATATTTATAGAAACTATGGATCATCAAAAAGACTTCGATCAAGAAGAGATATTGGGGGACATAATCCGCGGGGGAGGTGATGTAGTCTTGTGTTTTTCAATGACATCGAAGAAGGTCTGCAAGGAGAGGAAGCAGGCTGCGGTGATCAAACAATGGAGGAGGGTCATGATCGTGATGGTGGCTCCGGCGACCGTGATGACGGCTCCGGTGACCGAACGGAGTCGGGATCAGCTATTGCAAAGTCCGGCGATATATATATGAATTAAGCCTGTGCTGACTAGCTAACTGATGCATTAATTGTTTTGGTATGTACATATATTAACTCTTCTTTCTTCTTTTATATAGCCCTCCAGATCAAGCAATACTTCAGTAAAGAAATGAGGCCCGAAGAAAAAGTTGTGCCCGGATGAAAGGTTCACGATCACAGGAATCGCGCGCGATGGCCAACCGATTAAACCCCTCCGGACCAAGGAAGCATTTTCTACTCAGTGTGGGGTTCTTGTTAGGGACATGATCCCGATCAGCATCGAGCTGTGGAATGAGCCTAAGAAGGAAGAGCTTCTTCAAGTTTCTTTTGTCGAATATAGACAGAAAGAAGATCTTTGGAAAGCGCTGAAGGTAAATTTCACCCTACCGGAAGAGGAGGATCTGGAGAATCCAGTTATAGAGCCATTGATCAAGTCCTCTGCTCTCAAGAAGATGGCAGATCTATTCAGAAGGTGGAAGAATGAGTTGAAAACAACGTATGTCGACCAAGACAGGACTCCAAAATTCACCGGCCGATTTGAGAAGATAAGAGATCACTGGCCCGCATTTGTGGCCAACAAGACATCGAAGAGAAGTAAGAAGATGTCAGCGACTAACAAGATAAATGCTGCAAAGAAGGAGCATTACCATCGCATGGGGTCAGGTGGCTACCTCAAAGCCTGGCCGTTGTGGGACAAGGCTGAGCAGGACCTGATGGCTAAAGGGGTCAAACCAGAGACATTGCACTGGCCAGACCATTGTAGGACTTCGTTCTTTGGGGCTGGTGGAACATTGGACCCTGAAACAGGGGAGTTCTGCTGGACGGACGAGCAACATGCAACACCCGTCACGAAGCTTCGGAAAGCAATCAACAAAGTGCGGGAAGGGAAGTTCGTTCCCGACAGAGAGAATGACAAGCTCACAAGGGCCCTCGGGAATCCCGAGCACCCTGGACAAACACGAGGCACGCTGGGCTCCGTTGCGTGGAAGGTTGGGTTTCCCGATGTAGGCGGTTACAAAACCCAAGAGAGGAGGAGGAAAGCGGAGCAGAGCGAACTGCAGGAGCTTAAGGCAAGGGTAAGAAAGCTAGAGGAACGAGATGTTGAGAACCAGCAGTTGCGAGATCCTGCCCAAGATGCTACCCCAGAAGCTACCCCGCCATCTCAGCGGAGAAGCAGCGTGGCTTCCACTGAGCTCGTTCATCAGCCTGACTTGACGGGTCCTAGCTAACCCGTCGATTCTATCACAGATTCACACCAGTGCCACCTTATGACGCAATGGGATCAGCTCAAAGTCAAGGCGGCTGTCGGCTCCGTGTTCCCTCGTTCACCCGGAGCAACTTTTCACTGCCGTACGATTCCACAAGGCTATGTTGTTGTGATGGTGGACAAAATAACGGAGAGATTTGAGGAGCTCCAGCTTGACCACCCTGCAGGTGATGGGGAGACTCAGCTGGGTCTTGCTATGCATACTCCGTGTCTATGGCGGAAGGAGCACATCAAGCTTCTGAACTTCACGGCTCCTGCTAGTCAGCTGGGCACTCCGCCGCCTCCTCCTCCTCCTCCTCCGGCGATTCATCAGGGCACTTCGCCTCCTGCTCCGGCGCGTGAGGGCGGGAGTACTCTGCCTCCTTCTCCGCCTGCTCCGGCGCGTCCGAGTAGCCCGCCTCCTCCTTCGCCGCCTCATAAGCGACGGCGGAACACAGACGCCACTGCTCCGGCTGCTCAGGCGTGTCGTAGTAGTCCGCCTACGGCTGCCCTGCCTCTTTAGCAACGAAAGAAGATAGCCGCAGCCGCTCCGGCTGCTCCAGCGTTTAGCAGTACAGCCAGAGGTGGGAGGCTAGCAGAACGAAGAAAAGGGAAACAAATTCCCCAGCTCGGCGAACAAGCGAAGCAATCGTGCCCCCGCTCAATGTGTCTAGCTATATCGTCGCTAATCTTCCGGGGGTGCTGCCTGGTACCAATCCTGTAGATTACATGACCGACGAGGATGCAATAATTTTTGGAACAATGGAGGTGGACACATTAAGATTCGAGCACGGGAAGCCTCTCGTAAGACCTGGTACTTCCCTAACAACGATGATGCGAAGATTCCATGATTGGTACATGGACATCTGTAGGAAGTCTGGGAAAAATACTTTGTCGCTATCGGTTAAAGAGGAGCATGAGGAATTGATGTGTTGTTAGTTCCATACGAGGAGTTCTTCCAGTTTTTCAATCAAAAGGCCTTGATAAAACAATCATCACTTGCTACTGTCTGTAAGTACTACTTATCTGTAATTAGTTAAGTCTCTATATATAGCTCAACTCTTTCATTGCATGTATATATAATTATCCTCACTATATTATGCAGATTGAAGATCGCCAAATTGAAAAAAAGACAAGTAGGTGATATTGGGTTCATTAACACAAATCTCATGGATGAATGGAGTGTTAAACATGATGCCAGAGAAACCGAGGCCAAGTTGCTCGCATCATTACTTCGAAATCAAAACAAAGTTACAATACTCTTTCCTTACGAATACAAGTGAGTGGTACTGTCTTCTGCATATTCGGTTTCCCTTATTACTCGAGGTTATAGTAATGTAATTGATGAGTTATGCATGCATGCGCAGATTCCACTTTATTTTACTAGAGATTAAGCTTGAGCAGGGACTAGTAACCGTCATAGACTCCAAACGAAAAAATCCGGAGGAGTATGCGACCATGACTAAAATGCTCGAGAAGTAAGTTCAATCGATCATTATCGCACCATATCGGCAACTTTGTTCATTTCCTGATATCAAGTAATTGTTTTCTTTCTCTGGCAGGGTTTGGAAAAAGTTCACCGCACAAGCTCCGGGACTGCCGACGCAACTGCGATTTGACCACCCGAATGTAAGTACTAGCTACTATCTAGTTCCGCGCATCTCCCATTGATTCTAGCTGTTTTCATCAATACAATTTACCATGCTTGCTTATCAGTTTAATTGACCTCTATTTCTTGTAAAGTGGTTGTGGCATGAACGTGGGAATGATTTGTGTGGATACTACATCTGCGAGTTCATCCACCACACCACCTGTGAGCGGGGCTACTCTAAACAACAATATGAAGTACGTAAGCAATAATATTCACAATTTTATTTTGTTACCATCATTTGTGTTCAGTTTCATTCATATATATGTATTGACCCCCTTCTTGAAATTAGATGTGGCAGATGCGAGATGAACTCCTACCATAAGATCACATACAAGCAATTCAAGAGGAATTGGCGGGATTATTTCTTGACCACGTCAAACACGGAGAATACCATGTGGAAGTTGAGTTCAGATGTTAGGGGAGTAGAGATATTATATTGTAGCGTCGGATAGATATATGAAAATTTGTTGTTCGACCAATCTATCAGAGAAGGAGAGGTCAAACACTTCTCTCTGTGTATATGTTCATGATGATCTTCTGTACTTAATGGTTTCCTTTATTTTCTTACTAGCTAGCTAGCGTGTCGAGTCTATACGTAGCGTCGACCAAGCACAGAGATAAGAGAGGACACTCATCTCTATTAGCGAGCTAACACAATATATGAAACCCCTAAATTAACCCTACA